>NC_061510.1:211913671-212179060 GCF_022539505.1 Lolium rigidum
CCATGAAGGAGTGTCTATTTGCAAAATTAAGTTGCTTACTGATGAATCAGAGCAAAACATGTGAAGAGAATTATTAATGCAAGTTAATTAACCGGGGCTGGGAACCCCATTGCCAGCTCTTTTTGCAAAATTATTGGATAAGCGGATGTGCCACTAGTCCATTGTGAAAGTCTGTCAGAAGTAAATGACAAGATCGAAAGATAAAACACCACATACTTCCTCATGAGCTATAAAACATTGACACAAATTAGAGGTGATAAATTTTGAATTATTTAAAGGTAGCACTCAAGCAATTTACTTTGGAATGGCGGAGAAATACCATGTAGTAGGTAGGTATGGTGGACACAAATGGCATAGTTATTGGCTCAGAGATTTTGGATGCATGAGAAGTATTCCCTCTCGATACAAGGTTTAGGCTAGCAAGGTTATTTGAAACAAACACAAGGATGAACCGGTGCAGCAAAACTCACATAAAAGACATATTGTAAACATTATAAGACTCTACACCGTCTTCCTTGTTGTTCAAACTCAATACTAGAAATTATCTAGACTTTAGAGAGACCAATTATGCAAACCAAATTTTAGCATGCTCTATGTATTTCTTCATTAATAGGTACAAAGTATATGATGCAAGAGCTTAAACATGAGCACAACAATTGCCAAGTATCACATTATCCAAGACATTATAGCAATTTACTACATGTAGTATTTTCCAATTCCAACCATATAACAATTTAACGAAGAAGAAACTTCGCCATGAATACTATGAGTAGAGCCTAAGGACATACTTGTCCATATGCTACAGCGGAGCGTGTATCTCTCCCATAAAGTGAATGCTAGGATCCATTTTATTCAAACAAAACAAAAAAAACAAAAACAAACCGACGCTCCAAGCAAAGTACATAAGATGTGACGGAATAAAAATATAGTTTCAGGGGAGGAACCTGATAATGTTGTCGATGAAGAAGGGGATGCCTTGGGCATCCCCAAGCTTAGACGCTTGAGTCTTCTTAGAATATGCAGGGGTGAACTACCGGGGCATCCCCAAGCTTAGAGCTTTCACTCTCCTTGATCATAGTATATCATCCTCCTCTCTTGACCCTTGAAAACTTCCTCCACACCAAACTCGAAACAACTCATTAGAGGGTTAGTGGACAATAAAAATTAACATGTTCAGAGGTGACACAATCATTCTTAACACTTCTGGACATTGCATAAAGCTACTGGACATTAATGGATCAAATAAATTCATCCAACATAGCAAAAGAGGCAATGCGAAATAAAAGGCAGAATCTGTCAAAACAGAACAGTCCGTAAAGATGGATTTTATTAGGCCACCAGACTTGCTCAAATGAAAATGCTCAAATTGAATGAAAGTTGCGTACATATCTGAGGATCACTCACGTAAATTGGCTTAATTTTCTGAGTTACCTACAGAGAATTAGACCCAGATTCGTGACAGCAAAGAAATCTGTTTCTGCGCAGTAATCCAAATCTAGTATTCACTTTACTATCAAAGACTTTACTTGGCACAACAAAACACAAAACTAAGATAAGGAGAGGTTGCTACAGTAGTAAACAACTTCCAAGACACAAATATAAAACAAAGTACTGTAGCAAAATAACACATGGGTTATCTCCCAAGAAGTTCTTTCTTTATAGCCGTTAAGATGGGCTCAGCAGTTTTAATGATGCACTCGCAAGAAATAGTATTTGAAGCAAAAGAGAGCATCAAGAGGCAAATTCAAAACACATTTAATTCTAACATGCTTCCTATGCATAGGAATCTTGTAAATAAACAAGTTCATGAAGAGCAAAGTAACAAGCATAGGAAGATAAAACAAGTGTAGCTTCAAAAATTTCAGCACATAGAGAGGCATTTTAGTAACATGAAAATTTCTACAACCATATTTTCCTCTCTCATAATAACTTTCAGTAGCAACATGAGCAAACTCAACAATATAACTATCACATAAAGCATTCTTATCATGAGTCTCATGCATAAAATTATTACTCTCCACATAAGCATAATCAATTTTATTAGTTGTAGTGGGAGCAAATTCAACAAAGTAGCTATCATTATTATTCTCATCAAGTGTAGGAAGCATAGTATCATCAAAGAAAATTTTCTCCTCAATGCTTGGGGGACTAAAAAGATCATGAAAACCAGCTTCCCCAAGCTTAGAACTTTCTATATCATTATCAACAATGGTGTTCAAAGCGTTCATACTAATATTACTACCAACGATGCAAATAAGATTTCATAGGTTTTTTAATTTTCGCATCAAACCATCCATGTCTTAAATCAGGAAATAGAATAAGAAGCTCATTGTTGTCCATTATGCCAAACTAGTGTAAACAAGAAACAAAAAGATGCAATTGCAGGATCTAAAGGAAATAGCTTCGAGCACAAACACAATGGCGCCAGAAAATACTGTTACCTGGAACCGGAGTATGAGTGCCTTTTTACCTTTCCTCCCCGGCAACGGCGCCAGAAAAGTACTTGGCGCGTAGTTGACGAGGGAGGAAAAGTGCTTAGTTGCCGGGCTTGCCAATGTGTGAGTGCCGTTTACCTTCCCTCCCCGGCAACGGCGCCGTAAAAGTGCTTGATGTCTACGGGAGCTTCTATTCTTGTAGACAGTGTTGGGCCTCCAAGAGCAGAGGTTTGTAGAACAGCAGCAAGTTTCCCTTAAGTGGATCACCCAAGGTTTATCGATCTCGGGGAGGAAGAGGTCAAAGATATCCCTCTCATGCAACCCCGCAACCACAAAGCAAGAAGTCTCTTGTGTCCCCAACACACCTAATAGGTGCACTAGTTCGGCGAAGAGATAGTGAAATACAGGTGGTATGAATATATATGAGCAGTGGCAACGGCACCGAAAAGTGCTTTGCCCAGGACAAGTAAACAAGCAGTAGTAACGCAGCAAAGTAGTAACGCAAGTAAAACAAGTAAACAAGCAACGATAGCAGATATTTAGGAACAAGGCCTAGGGATTACACTTTCACTAGTGGACACTCTCAACTTTGATCACATAACGTAATAGATAAATGCATACTCTACACTCTTGTTGGATGATGAACACATTGCGTAGGATTACACGAACCCTCAATGCCGGAGTTAACAAGCTCCACAATAATGCTCATATTTTAGTAACCTTTAGTGTAAGATAGATCAAAAGACTAAACCAAGTACTAGCATAGCATGCACACTCGTCACCTTCATGCATATGTAGGAGGAATAGATCACATCAATATTATCATAGCAATAGTTAACTTCGCAATCTACAAGAGATCATGATCATAGCATAAACCAAGTACTAACACGGTGCACACATCGTCACCTTTGCACACGTGCAGGAGGAATAAAACTACTTTAATAACATTGCTAGAGTAGCACATAGATAAATTGTGATACAAACACATTGCAATCATAAAGAGATATAAATAAGCACCTCACTATGCCATTCAACAAGTGAATAAGTATTCTGTGAAATATAGCCTAAGAGACCCACACGGTGCACACACTCGTCACCTTTACACACGTGGGACAAGGAGTCTCCGGAGATCACATAGGTAAAACTCACTTGACTAGCATAATGACATCTAGATTACAAGCATCATCATATGAATCTCAATCATGTAAGGCAGCTCATGAGATTATTGTATTGAAGCACATAGGAGAGAGATGAACCACATAGCTACCGGTACAGCCCCGAGCCTCGATGGAGAACTACTCCCTCCTCATGGGAGCAGCAGCGGTGATGAAGATGGCGGTGGAGATGGCAGCGGTGTCGATGGAGAAGCCTTCCGGGGCACTTCCCCGCTCCGGCAGGGTGCCGGAACAGAGACTCCTGTCCCCCGCATCTTGGCTTCGCGATGGCGGCGGCTCGGAAGGTTTTCCGTATCGTGGTTTTTCGCCTCGTGGTTTTCGCGACGGAGGCTTTATATAGGCGAAGAGGCGGCGCAGGAGGGTCGAAGGGGTGGCCACACCATATGGCGGCGCGGCCGGGCCCGGGCCGCGCCGGCCTATGGTCCGGGGGCCCAGTGCCCCCCTCCGGTCCTTCCCGGTGTTCCGGATGCTTCCGGTGAAAATAGGAACCTGGGTCTTCGTTTCGTCCAATTCCGAGAATATTTCGTTACTAGGATTTCTGAAACCAAAAACAACAGAAAACAGGAACTGGCACTTCGGCATCTTGTTAATAGGTTAGTTCCAGAAAATGCACAAATATGACATAAAGTGTGCATAAAACATGTAGGTATCATCAATAATATGGCATAGAACATAAGAAATTATCGATACGTCGGAGACGTATCAGCAACTCAACTTGAAGTGGTGCTTGGTGATTGTGTATGGTGCTGCTCAGGTTGGTGATAAAGATGATTTTCTTACAGAGCTTGGTTTGGTCTGTAGTGACCAGAGGATCCCTCTCCTCATTGGTGGTGATTTTAATATCATGAGATTTTCCTCTGAAAAAAATAAAGGGATGAGGAACAACAGATGGTCAGATATGTTCAATTCTATTATCAATACATATGCTCTCAGAGAAATCAACATGTCTGGTGGCCAGTATACTTGGTCCAATAGCCAGATTGTTCCTACTCTTGAAAAATTGGACAGATTCTTGATGAGTAATACCTGGGAAGATCTTTTTCCTTTGGCAACAGTTCACAAAATAAACAGGGATATTTCTGATCATAATCCACTCATTCTTGACACCATGGAGAATAGAACAAAAAAGAAAAATGAATTCAGATTTGAGAAAAGCTGGATTAAAGAAGATGACTTCCTTGTTAGAGTGGACAGAGCTTGGCAACAAAGAGTTAGTGCTACTAACAGCTTGGTTAGGTTGCAGAAGAAGTTGAAGAATGTTAAGAATAGTCTGAAAGGGTGGGGATATAATTTGAGAGGAAAGTACAAGAAAAGAAAAGGTGAGATTTCTCTTTTACTTACTGAGCTGGAAATGATGGAAGAAAATTCTCCTTTATCTCATACAGATATTCAGAAAAGGGCAGAGTTGCAGCATGAGTTGCTTGATATCCTTGACAAAGAGGAATGTTTTTGGAGACAGAGGTCCAGAGATAATTGGTTGTTACATGGTGATTGCAACACAGCTTACTTCCATAGAATTGCAAATGGTTGTAAGAGGAAATCAACTATTTTTTCTCTGAAAAATGGAGACTCTCTGATACAAGGAGATGAAAACTTGCTCCAGCATGCTACAGATTTCTACAAGATGTTGTTTGGTCCAGTTGAGGACAAGGGTGTGAGGTTGAGGGAAGATGTTTGGAACAGGGAAGAAAAGCTGGATGACAGTGACAGAGATCTCCTGGACAGAATGTTTACCATGGAAGAGATAAAAAATGTGGTTGATCAAATGGAGAAAAATAAGGCTGCAGGCCCTGATGGAATTCCTGTTGAATTCTATCAAGTGTGTTGGGAAATCATTAAATTTGATATCATGGCTGTCTTTGATGATATTTTTCATCATAGGATTGACTTGGCTAGAATCAATTATGGCATAATTACTTTGATTCCCAAAGGGGTGGAGGCAGATAGAATACAAAAATTCAGGCCTATATGCTTGCTACAAGTTCTTTTTAAAATTTTCACCAAGACCTTAACTATCAGGGCTGTCCCAATCATGGAGAAATTGTTAGCTCAGTGTCAAACAGCTTTCATCAAGGGGAGATATATCACTGATGGAGTAATGTTGCTGCAAGAAGTTTTGAGGGAGAGTAAATTCAGGAAGCAACAGGGCATAGTGCTGAAGATTGATTTTGAAAAAGCTTATGACAAAGTTAACTGGGATTTCCTGTTTGACTGCTGTCAGCAGAAAGGTTTTAGTGAAAAATGGATGGTTTGGATAAAGAATGTGGTAACCAATGGTACTTTGAGTGTGAAAGTTAATGATAGAATTGGCCCCTACTTTTCTAGCCACAAAGGTGTTAGGCAAGGAGATCCTTTTGCTCCTTTTCTGTTCAACATGGCTGCAAACAGTTTGGCTAAAATGGTCTCTCTGGCACAGCAAAATGGCCTCATCACAGGATTAGCTAATAATTTGGTGGAAAATGGTATAGCTATTCTCCAATATGCAGATGACACTATCCTCCTCATCCAAGACAGTGAAGAACAGGCTGTGAATCTGAAGCTTATTCTCTATATTTTTGAATCTATGTCTGGATTAAAGATTAACTTCGAAAAAAGTGAGGTTATGATGATTCTAGAAGATGAAGAAAAAGCACATAATTTTGCTGCTTTGTTTAACTGTCAACAAGGGTGCTGGCCAATAAATTACTTAGGCACACCTGTGAGTGCCAGGAAGCCCTCTGTTGCTGAGATGAGCTTTCTGGGGGAGAAAACAAAGAAAAAGATGGGTGGCTGGATGGGAAGTACAATGTCTATAGGTGGGAGGGTGGTTAAGATTGATTCATGCCTTTCAAGCATTGCTGTCTACCAGATGTCTATGAGGCTGCTCCATAAAACTAACATTGAACAGATGGACAGACCAATAAGATCCTTTTTTTGGGCAGGCAGTGCAGATAAAAAGAAATATCATTTTGTGAAGTGGAAATGGATATGTAAACCCAAGAAAAAGGGAGGATTGGGTATAAAAAATCTTTACAAATTTAATATCAGTCTGATGTGCAAATGGTGGTGGAAATTGGAGAATGGCTCAGGACCCTAGCAAGGTATTATGAAAACAAAGTATATGGCAAATGGTGGTGTTTATTATACAAAAAAAAGGCCTGGAGATTCTCCTCTTTGGACTGATATGTTACAGGTCAAACATATTTACCTTGCTGGTAGAGGGATGAATGTGGGGAATGGAAAAAATACAAGTTTCTAGTGTGACTCTTGGTGTGATCAAATCCCCTTAAAAGAAAGATTCCCAGATATCTATGATATCTGTAATGAACAGGATGTAACTGTGGCAGAGGCAGCTGCATTGAACTGGAGATTCTCCTTCAGGAGGTGGATGACACCTGACCTAGCTTGGCAAATACATGGTATGCACAGAATCATGTCTCAAACTGTTCTTTCAGATGAACAGGATAGAGCTGTCTGGAAATGGACAAAAAATGGTAAATTTTCTGTCAAATCTGTTTACAAGCACCTGTGTGGTGCAGGCCTGGACAGAACTTTTAAACATTTGTGGAAAAGTAGAATTCCACTGAAAATCAAAGTTTGGCTGTGGATGATTTGGCATAATGTCATTGCTACAAAAGACAATCTGCTGAAGAGAAACTGGAAGGGTGGAGCCACTTGTCAGTTCTGTGATTGTGATGAATCCATCTCTCACTTATTTTTCTCTTGTTCTGCTGCAAAATTCGTATGGAGTGCTGTGGGGAAGTTAATTGGCGCCCCTTCTAGACCTGGCTCCTTCTCACAATATTTTTGGTGGATTCCACAGTTCTTGCATGCAAGCAGAAACACGCAAATTGCAGGGTTAGCTGCTATCTGCTGGGCCATTTGGAAACTTCGAAATCGTGCATGTTTTGAGCACACGTTGATCAGCAGTCCTGTGGAACTAATCAACTATTCCACTGTCTTTATGAAATATTGGGCAGGTTTACATGACGAGGGAGATGCTGAAGATCTGCGGGCGGGTGCTGATGGTTTGCTACGGCTTGCTAGCGCTACTACCCCCCAGGCCAGGTCTTCCCAGGGCGGTGCTCGTCGGATGTATTCTCCACTTCGGATCAGGGACGCAAATATGGAAGATGACACTGATGCGATGAATCTTGGTGAACAAGAAGGATGATCCTTGCCGCGATCCGTAGGCCGTATCTTTTAGCTCGTGTCTATTTGTTGCCAGATGGGTGCCCCTGGGGCAGTTTAAAACTTCTTTTGTTGTTATGTTGTGTGCCGTTAGCAGTAGGCGGCGGCTGTTAGACTGTGTGGTTTGTGTTTTTACTTTTTGTTCACGCCTGGACGTGCTCCGTTTGTTTCGTTATCCTTGGATAATGAAATCCGGCCTTACGTGGTCGTTTGGAAAAAAAAAGAAAAAAAAAATTTGTTCCTTACGGATCAAAATAATATTCAATATTATTTGATGTTTTAAAGTAAACTAGCATGATACCCGTGCGTTGCTACCGGACACGATTGAGTTGTGGTTAGAAAAATAAAATAAAAAATATGACATACTTCACTTTTGGTGCAACTGTTATTTTTGAGCACCCAGCTGCCGCAGCAAACCTCTTAATTTTCGTTTACTGAATAATTTGAGGCTCCGGGGGATTTCATCACTGAAAATAAATAAAAAGTCTTGACAGAACAAATTTTAGGCCAACGGAGAATGAAAATCAGTTTTCTATTGACGGGATGAATGTATGCTAATTTATGGACACAAATAAACAACTATTGATATATGTTAAATAATCAATCACCGTGAATTCTTGCACATATCCTTCTTTGCCTCTATATATTTATGAACCTATTGAACATTTTTTAAAATTCAGGATATGCAATAAATCTTTATTTGTCCTTTTATTTTCCTTACCCACAACAATACATCGATAGACGCGCAGAAAATCTGGGTTCACTACTCCCTCCATTCCGGTTCATATTGACGCGCGTATCCCTAAATAGTATAGTTGACTAATAATATAAATTGTATAACATAAAAATATATCATTAGAATGAGTTCTTAATTTGCACATTATATTTTCAGTGGCACTTCCAAGAAGTCACCTTCCAATATAAATTCAGTAAGTTATCCAATACAACAAATAACAAGAAATGGCTCGATCCCCACCTCGGTGAGGCTCCCAGTGGTCCCTTCGACGAGCCAGTGGATGTGTGTGCTTGCTACATAACTTTAGTCCTCCAGCTTCTTCTCCGTAGTGGAGGCGCTTGCTCTGATACCATCACGAAGCTCTGGAGGTTTGTACATGGGTCAGCCGTCAGGTGTCATTTTCGATGGAGATTGTAGCATTCGTCAGAAGTTAGCCGGTTCGGAGGGTTTGAGATTGCTAGACGACGGTGCCAATCTCCTCCATAGTCTACGTGCGGCGTTGCTAGAGTCAGAGAAGTTCGGGGAGCCACAACATGAAGATCCTTGACGTTCGCGGCGGGCCACATCTGAGGCACATAAAGCAATCATTTAGTTACCATATGTAGCATAGGAGGTGACACACATATTTTTTAAGTTTTAGGTTTAACAACTAATTTCACAAAAAATATGCCATGCATGTTATACCAATGAATTTGTATTTGAAAATAATTTGTAATGGTATAATTTTTATAACAAATAACATATGCAATATGGGCCAAATTAATGGTCAAAGATTAGACACGCATAAAAAGCCAAATGCAATGGGACGGAGGAAGTATTTTATAGGGCCCAACACAAAAGCTGAAAAAGTCATTTTTCAATGTAATTCACTCAGTCGTGTGGTCGGAGTATAAATTTGCAGGAGCAGTGCCGTGAGACAACGTGGTACAAGTTATGGACATGGCCTCCATACCTGTCTGTGTCAATCGGGTCAGCTTCTAACATGTTTGGGCCAAATCTGCTTGAAGAAAAAAAGATATAGCATGTCCCTACGAGTAGTCATGCAGGGTCCATTGAATTTGTTCGACCCAGTACATCATAGCAGAGGAATCACCCTATCAGTCACCGTAACCGTAACACACAAGAAACACATTAGTACCACCTCGCTAATCAGACAATAGAGAGGGCTCGCGGGATCCCTTCGCTGGTTTTCCCTCCTGTAGCCGGTTTTTCTGTTGCTGGAGGCCACGGGTTTTCTCCGATCGCTAGGTTCTGGTTTTCTCTTTTGTAGTCTGACCAGGTCGCTAAGGTTGCCGTTTTTCTTGGCTAACTATTCGATTTAGATCCGATCCAATCGCTAAGGCTGCCGGTTTAATTGACGTACCAAGGAACTTTTCACGTACGGACACCACCAATCCTCGTTTAATAGTAAAGATAAAGAAGATATAAATTTGCTTCAATAGTAATAGGAGGGTGATTTCGTAATTTGCTTCATAAAAAATAAATGTAGAAAAATAATCACGATTTGTATTTTCAATATTTATCTTCCTTGATGACAGAAGCATTCGCCTTGATCGATGGAAACACCATTTATTTAGATTCCATTAGTTTGCAATGGCTACATGTTTTTGGACCAGAAAAGGTCCCATCTTGATAAATGGAAGCATCATTTTTGTGGCGCTAGGGACATGTTGTCTGCATCATCGACAACTCTTTCTATAATCAATAGAAATATTTATTTATCCATGTTAGTATTTTTGATCTATCAACACAACTTTTGAAGCAACCAAAACAAATTTCAGTCTGATGAAAATATTTGCTTCGCAAAAGAATTCTGTGGAAGCACAACATGAAGCACGAAGCAATGAACAAATTAATTTGATTGAAACAAAAAATTACAACTCTTGTAGCGACAAAATTAAACAATATTACACAATAATGTTTTCGCTGCTCCCTAACCAGCGGCATTGACCGTTGTATGGGCTGATCATGAACGCTCTCCCATACGCTGCAAGCTCCTCCTCAGTAAGGCATTGTTGTCCCAACGGTGGCGTACTCGGCAGTATAGCAACATCAATAGATATACAACTAGAAACAGGTTAGGCAGAATTATGTTTATATAATGGAAGCATCATTAGTAACATGAAAGCACGTCCTGGCACTAAGAAAGGTTGAAGCATCAGTTAGAAACTGTGTGTTACATGGTTGAAGCACAGATTACTAGCCGTTGAAGCAAAATTATTGTACGATAAGAGCGTCACACAATGGCACTAGTTGAAGAAAACAATCAATTAGGAAAACTTGGCCAGCGTAGAGCAACGATTATCAGAGCATATATAATTTTCTAGAGAAACTTGGCTAGCACTAGCACTACAGAAATTTTATTTTTGCAAATTGGCATGCTTCCGGAAAATTTTTGGGTACTGAAATTTGTGATTTGAGCGATGTCGCAGAACATATGTATATTGGAAGCATAACTTAGAAATCAAGAAAGCATGCTTCATATGCAGTGAAAGCATAGTTATTTGAATTGGCAAATTTATTTCCTTCTGGCAGAAAAGTGTATATTAGAAGCACATGTGGGAACAAATGAGGCATGAATAACAGTTACTGGAAGCAAGAAAAATATATGCTTTGAAAGCAGGTTGATTCAAATCATAAAAATTAAGACCACGCATCATACCGAACAGTATGTCGAAGCAGAAAACTATAAAACCTAAAATGAATAATGATTTCTCTCAAAATTACCTAATACCTAAACCTTAAACCCTAATAGGAAGCATATATATTTAGAAGCAAGAGTTTAGTTCTATCTCGACACAAATCATCTTTACTGGAAGAATATAAATATGGAAGTGGAAGCACTGATATTTCTAAGCAAGGAATTAGTTCTATCTCAATGTAACCAATTTGTATTGGAAGCATAGATATTTCAAAGCACATAACTAGTGTTGTCTCAGTATAACTCATCTGTGCTAGAAGCATATATAATTTTGAAATTTGAATGAGCTATACTTGCCTCCACCATGTGGGTGCATCCTCCTTTGATGTACAAACCAATTTCATCCAAAATTACAGTACTTCTTTGCCTTCCCAGCTTTTACACATTGTAAGAGTATGATGGGCAAACATAAGACACCAACATGTTATTTTTGAGCAACCAAAATTATTCCTATAAGCATTGTTACTACCAAAATTATTCCTATAAGCATTGTTGTTGAAATTATTATTTTTAATGAAATTCACATCAACATGCTATTCTTGAGCAACCAAAGAAGCTAACAGAATATTATTTGTATCAACATGTGCTTTACCATTAACAAGCATAGACATAATAGTATCAATCTTATCACTCAAGGAGGAGGATTCTTCGACAGAATTTACCTTCTTACCTTGTGGAGCTCTCTCGGTGTGCCATTCAGAATAATTTATCATCATATCATCAAGTAATTTTGTTGCAGCCCCCAAAGTAATGGACATAAAGGTACCTCCAGCAGCTGAATCCAGGAGATTTCTTGAAGAAAAATTTAGTCCTGCATAAAAAGTTTGGATGATCATCCAAGTAGTCAGTCCATGAGTGGGACAATTCTTTACCAAAGATTTCATTCTTTCCCAAGTTTGAGCATGTTCATTATCAAATTTTCTAAATTTCCTTATGTCTCTTCTCAAAGATATAATCTTAGCAGGAGGATAATATTTTCCAATAAAAGCATCTTTGCATTTAACCCAAGAATCAATACTATTTCTAGGCAAAGATAGCAACCAATATTTAGCTCTACCTTTCAAAGAGGAAGGGAACAATTTTAGTTTTATAATGTCACCATCTATATCCTTATATTTGTGCATCTCACAAAGTCCAACAAAATTATTAAGGTGAGAAGCGGCATCTTCAGAAATAACACCAGAAAATTGCTCTTTCATGACAAGATTTAATAAAGCAGGTTTAATTTCATAGAAGGCTACTTCGGGAGCAGGTGGAGCAATAGGTGTACAAATAAAATCATTATTGTTGGCGCTAGTAAAGTCACACAACTTCGTATTTTCAGCGGAACCCATTTTAGCAAAATTAAAACTAAGCAATAGAAATAACAGCTATAATAGAAACTAATTTTTTCGTGTTTTTGATATAAAGACAACTATAAAAGTAAACTAATTTCTTTTGTGTTTTCTATATAATAAAGCAAAAAAACAAAAAAAGTAAACTAAGAAAACTATAACAAAGTAAAAAGATTGGAGATGAGAGACTCCCCTTGCAGAAATTCTCTTTCTCCCTGACAACGGCGCTAGAAAATCTTGATGGTGCTCCGGTGATGGCGCCAGACAATCTTGTTGGCGATTGTTGTGGAAGCGGTTGGGAAACCCCAAGAGGAAGGTGTGATGAGCACAACAACAAATTTTCCCTCAGTACAAAACCAAGGTTTAATCGACCAGTAGGAGAAAGGCGTGACTTCTGAAGGTGTTGCTGGCTGACTAGTGGCAGGGCGCACTACCGGCGTCAGCAACAACGTGAAACCTGCACACAACACAACCAAAGTACTTTGCCTCAACTTGCAGTGAGGTTGTCAATCTCACCGGTTTTCTGAACACAAAGGATTAGACGTATCGAGTGGAAAGAGATGTTTGCAGAAAGTAAATATAACATAAATTGCAGTAGAATTTATCAGTAAAGGAAATAGGACCGGGGTCCACAGTTCACTACAGGTGTCTCTCCATAAAGATAAATAGCATGTTGGGTGAACAAATTACAGCTAGACAATTGACAGAATATCAACCAATACATGATAAGATGATTACTATGAGATTTGATATGGGCATTACAACATAATACATAGACCGTAATCCAACTACGTCTATGACTAATAATCCACCTTCAGGTTAGCGTCCGCACCCCTTTCAGTATTAGGTTGCAAGCAACAGACTATCGCATTAAGCAATGTGTGTAAAGTAAACAATAGAATTGCCCTCGGATAAAACCTTGTTGTTTTCTCCCTAGTAGCAACAACCCATCTACAATCTTAGAAGTTAAACTTCACTCTCCCAGAAAACTAGAGGCATGAACCTACTATCGAGCATAAATACCCCCTCTTGGAGTCAGAAGTGTCCACTTGGCCAGAGTTTCTACTAGTAACGGAGAGCATGCAAGATCACAAATAACATATGACATGAATATATAATCAATCTCAACATAGTATACAATATTCATCGGATCCCAGCAAACCAAACTTATAGGATTACTTAAAGATGATCTTCATCATGTAGGGCAGCTCACAAGATAGATACATGAAGCACAAAGTGGAGAAGACAACCATCTAGCTACTCCTATGGACCTATAGTCCATGGATGAACTACTCACGCATCACTTCGAAGGCGGGCATGGCAATGTAGATGCCTCCGGTGATGATTTCCCCCTCCGGCAGGGTGCCGAGAAGAGCTTTAGAACCCCCCGAGATGGGTTCTGCGATGGCGGCCGCGATGGAAATTTTCGTGGATGGAGGCTCGGGTATCTAGGGTTTTCCCGAGAAGATGTATAAATAGGCGAGAGGATTTAGGTCGGTGGGGCGCCTGGTGGGCCCAGACCTACCCTAGGCGTGGGCTAGGTCCAGGCCGCGCCTAGGGGTGGTTTGGGCGCCCTGGTGCGCCTCTTCGACCCCCCTCTTGACTTCCTCTTTGTTTCGGTAAAATATTGACTTCGGCTTTTGTTTCGTCCAATTCCAAGAATATTTCGTGTACAATTTTCTGAAAGACAAAAACAGCAGAAAACAGGGAACTGGCACTGTGGCATCTTGTTAATAGGTTAGTGCCGTAAATCACGTAAAAGTGCAACAAAGTGTAAACAAAACATATATGAATTGGTGTAAAACAAGCATGGAGCATCAAAAATTATAGATACGCTTGAGACGTATCACGCCATTGCCGGGGAGCGTAGCTTTATTTATAAGCCCACTTGAAGGTGATATTGTTCGCTGCAATTTACTCGTGAAGCGAAATTCCCTATATTGCTATCCACTACAAGAAGAGGTACAACTCTGAACACCTCTGGTGCTCTTGATTCGCCATCTGTTATGAGTAAGCTTCTTACTCCACCACATCCACATGCTACACATACTGCTACTTCTGCTGAATCTGAAAATGCTTCTGATGATTTTGATGATGCTTCTACTGTTCTTGATAAGAGTGGTTCATTAGGACCTTTTCTAGATACTACAATTGCTAGAGCTAAACAAATTGAAAATGCTGAAAATACTATTACACCTGTTAGTTCACCTGAAGCTAGAGGGGATCCTAGTTATGATCTTGATGAAACTTATATTGAACTGATGATGAATTCATTGAAGAATGTCATGCTACTAGAGATGCAAGTGCTATTATAAGTCTTTCTTGCAAGATGAGCTCTTAGATATAAACTGTGTCTCCTGATTCTAAGTTTGACATATCTCCCATAAACATTAGAGATAAGGATTATGATTTTCCTCTGGATTTATCTTACATATCTATTGTTGAGAAAGAACCTTTATGTGGTACTGAAAATGAAAGTGATATGAAACATATGAATGAACTCTCTACCTTGAGCAATTTATTCTCTGATGATATTAAGATACGCACTTACTTTGTCACTAAAATTTTCCCTTTCTCTTTGAAAGGTGCAGCTAAAATTTGGTATGATAATTTATCTCCGGGATCTATTGATAGTCCTATTGGTTTGGTTAATCCTTTCTTTCAGAAATATTTCCCTGCTAGTGCTCAACATGTCGCTTTGCGGAAAATCTTTGACTTTGTGCAGTGTAGAAGGAGAGAAATTGCCCGAATCTTGGGCAAGATTTTGTTCTTTAATTAGAGCACTACCTAGACATCCACTAGCTAAAAATGAACTCCTTGATATATTTTATAATGGAATAACTCGTTGAATCTAGGACATACCTGGATAGTTATGCTGGTTGTGTTTTCGTGAAAAGAATTCCTGCCAAAGTCGAGGAATTATTGGCCAAAATAAGCAAAAATTATGATGATTGGACTACACCGGAGCCAACACCAACACCGAAGAAAAGGGGAATGATTGAATTAAATGATGAAGTGATGAGGGAAGCCAAGAAATATCTTAAGGAGAAGGGTATTAAATCTGAAGATGTGAAGAATCTACGACCTATAGAAGAATTATGTAAGCCAATCTCACGTTCTTCCACTATTGAGGTACACTCTCTCCAATATTTTGATAGTAGAGATAATCCCTACTCCAAACTTCTTGATCAATGCTTAGATTAATTTGATAATTATATTGTTAAGAAAGATAACTTTAATAAGAGAGTGGAAAATCATCTAATGAAAAATTCTAGAGCTATCAATAACTAGTTGAGTGCCCGTGCGTTGTGATGTCTACGGGTGCTTCTATTCTTGTAGACAGTGTTGGGCCTCCAAGAGCAGAGGTTTGTAGAACAGCAGCAAGTTTCCCTTAAGTGGATCACCCAAGGTTTATCGAACTCAGGGAGGAAGAGGTCAAAGATATCCCTCTCAAGCAACCCCGCAATCACGATACAAGAAGTCTCTTGTGTCCCCAACACACCTAATACACTTGTCGGATGTATAGGTGCACTAGTTCGGCGAAGAGATAGTGAAATACAAGTGGTATGAATGAATATGAGCAGTAGTAACGGCGCCTGAAAAGTGCTTGCTCGGCGTGCGATTGATGGTAGTAATATTGCAGGAAGTAAACAAGCGAGAAAACAAGTAAACAAGCAGCGATGATTGCGTATTTGGGAACAAGGCCTAGGGATTATACTTTCACTAGTGGACACTCTCAACATTGATCACATAACAGAATAAATAGATAAATGCTATACTCTACACTCTCTTGTTGGATGATGAACACCACTAATTGTGTAGGATTACACGAACCCTCAATGCCGGAGTTAACAAGCTCCACAATATTCGATATTCATGTTTAAATAACCTTAGAGTGCACGATAGATCAACACAACTAAACCAAGTACTTAACATAGCATGCACACTGTCACCATCACACTATGAAAGAGGCATAAATCACATCAATACTATCATAGCAATAGTTAACTTCATAATCTACAAGAGATCACAATCATAACCTACGCCAAGTACTACACGATGCACACATTGTCACCATTACACCGTGCAGGAGGAATAGACTACTTTAATAACATCACTAGAGTAGCACATAGATGAATAGTAATACAAAACACATTGCAATCATAAAGGGATATAAATAAGCACTTCACTATGCTATTCATAACAGTGAATAAGTATTCTGTGAAATATAGCCTAAGAGACCCACACGGTGCACACACTCGTTACCTTTACACACGTGGGACAAGGAGTCTCCGGAGATCACATAAGTAAAATCCACTTGACTAGCATAATGACATCTAGATTACAAGCATCATCATATGAATCTCAATCATGTAAGGCAGCTCATGAGATTATTGTATTGAAGTACATAGGAGAGAGATTAACCACATAGCTACCGGTACAGCCCTTAGCCTCGATGGAGAACTACTCCCTCCTCATGGGAGACAGCAGTGTTGATGAAGATGGCGGTGGTGTCGATGGAGGAGCCTTCCGGGGGCACTTCCCCGTCCTGGCGGCGTGCCGGAACAGAGACTCCTGTCCCCCAGATCTTGGCTTCGCGATGGCGGCGGTTCTGGAAGGTTTCTCATCCCGTGGCTTTTCCGTATCGAGGTTTTAGGTCGAGGAGGCTTAAATAGGCGAAGAGGTGGAGTCGGAAGGCTGACGGGGCCACCACACAGTAGGGCGGCGCGGCCAGGGCCTGGGCCGCGCCGGCCTGGCGTGTGGCCCCCCCAGGGCTCTCCTCTGGTGGCTCTCGGGTGTTCTGGAAGCTTCGTGGAAAAATAGGATGCTGGGCGTTGATTTCGTCCAATTCCGAGAATATTTCCTTACTAGGATTTCTGAAACCAAAAACAGCAGAAAACAGGAACTGGCACTTCGGCATCTCGTCAATAGGTTAGTTCCGGAAAATGCATAAAAACGATATAAAGTGTGAACAAAACATGTAGGTATTGTCATAAAGCAAGCATGGAACATAAGAAATTATAGATACGTTTGAGACGTATCACGTTGTTACGGCCCCACAAATATATTAGTAACATATACAAAGATTCATGTGTATAAAAAGAGGATAGCCACATAATATTTTTAAGAAAAGTACAATTATTTGCTTAATAGTTTTTAGATACAAGCTATACTTTGACATAATATGCATACAAAGAAAAAAACATGCCAATTCACTCGTATCTAAAGACAACTTTAAGTAATAACTTTTCTATTCATTTTCCTACTATCAAGAAGCTCATATGGCGTTGTTAGGCCTAGGAGTCATCCTGTTATGCTCCTTCTCCGTCATGTCGCTAGATCTTGCCATTTTACGTTCATTGGAGCCGCTTGGTTGTCTCCACACTTGTCATAACGTCTCTTAAAATAAAATTTGTCTCTGCGCCGGCACCTCGGTTCAATGCTATAGTATCCCCAAAGAAATTAGAAACATACTTATAGAATGTCATTCAATCTTATGAGCATGGCTAAAATTGGCAGTTCAGTTACTTTGTCTCTAGAAGTTGTTATTTTGGCGTGAAAGGGGTCAGTAATGCTAATCATAATCCAGTCCGCCTGCATGCAGTTGATGGTGGACTGCATGGTTAGCTTTATTTCGTTCAGTGCACCATCATCTGCACATAGAAATAATCGCAATAACAATCTCTTCAGAAATAGCACAACATGCAGAAGCTCCAGACTCGAGGTACACTATAAGAGTGACACTAATATGTTCAGGCAGTAGCGATCGGCATACCTTCTTCATATTGGGAAGAATTCTGAACGATCAATCTCATCCATGTACTTGAAGACACATGGACTTTTACCGGGGAGGCCAACGGAGCTTATTCCACCAAGTGAGTTATGCAGCACACTTTGCGGCTAATACGAAGTGCAAGGCAGCCGATTCAATCTGCAGAACATGGGCTCCTCTCAAAAATATTTTTTTTTCTGTTTGGCTTCTGCACCAAAAAGAATCTGGATTGCAGTCAGGTTGCAGAAATGAGGACTGCCGCATAATTCAGTATGTGTGTTTTGCAACACTGGCAGTGAGGAAATTTAGCACCTATTTATCAGATGCGCGGTCATGCACATTATATGGTGCTCGGTTCTGAATTGGGAAGGACTATCTCAGATAAAACCGGGTACCAATTATTCTCTATATTCTCAGCAAAAAAAAGGAGACTACAGGGGAGCACGAGGAAGAGATTCAACTCTATCTACATGTTGATCCTAACTTGCAGCGGCAGTAATGTTTGCTGCCTAAAGCGTCATTATTTTTGTAGTCGAACATGTAAAGATAAATGCATGCAAATATGCATATGTATAGAAAAGGTAGCAACATAATTCAACATCATGTGCATATAAAGCAAGGAGCCAACTAATTAGTATCTCTTATTACTCCCTTTACATGCTTAGAATATATATTTGAATTCTAGCCAGGTTGCGCTATTTTGATGAGCCATTTAAGTAGAATGAATACCTGTGTAATTTCAATGCATATTGCCCCGATAGTTCCCTAAACAACATTCGGCTGATTTTCTCATAATAGTAACAAAATAAATTCCATTCTACAGATTCACATCTAACACGTTGTTTTCTTTGCCCTATCCCTCAACTCTAGTTCTACCTTCATTTGTTTCCCTTCAGGATCTCTCCAGATGTACTTGCGCGCCGATATGGAAAATGGCAGAGCATGAATAAAATGATATTTTGGTTCTTAGATATCATCAAAGTCAATGATCTAAGGGGTGTGTCGTCCTCGGCTCCCCCTCCTTGGTGATAAATAGGAACTTCTCAGATTTACGGTCCTAGTCCATATGATGAAAAGCAAATGGTAGGATCGTATGACCGGCAGCGAAGACACGTGCCAGTTTGAGGTCCTCGACCATGCATCTTCTTAACTCCTCATAGCATTTGATTCACATCAGACCTAATGAATTTACACACAAAAATAGAGCCATTTCATGTATTCAGCGTGCAAATCTTCAGAAGAATTTCAATTTATCATGAAAAGGATGCTGATATCTTCAAAAAAAATAGTGGGGATGTGTAACATCCCAACCTTGTTTATCTAAATAAATGAGTGTTCATGTGCATCTCATGCATATAGTTTGCATTTGAGTAAAGTTTGCATCTCAATTTTCAATTATGCAAGTCCCTCTCTATTTCTTTCTCACTCAAATTTCTCAAGTTTTTCAAAGTAAGCAACATGGTTTTGTTGTTCTTTAATAAGCCATGTGTGTTTAGAAAATTATCTGAAATTTGAGTTCCCAAATTCCATCCAAAAATAGTTTTGAAATTTGAATTTTGAAAAGAGAAATAAAACCGAAAAAGAAAAATAGAGGGAGAACCCTCTCTCCCTTCCTCGGGCTCAGCCCATTTCCCTCCCCCTCTCTTTCTTCCCCGGCCGAGGCCCAAGTGGCCCAGCAGCCAACCCACCTCGGCCCAACCACCCCGCGGGGGTTTTCTGCAAAAACGTCGTCGTCTCCCCGCGCCTCCAAGCAGTCGGGTGGCGCACGGCCGGCCACCCGATTCTCCGGCCGGCCACGATGCGCCCCGCCGCCCCGGCGGCTATAAGATCTTCGTCGGCCGCCGCCCAAGCCCTAGCGCCCCACTTCTCCCCTCCCCGCGACCCCGACGCCCTAGGAAACCCTAACCCTACACCTCACTCGCCGGCCCCGCCCCACCCGGATCCCGGCGCCGGCGAGCCCCTCCCGGCGTCGCCGACCACGCCAAGACGCTCACGGTGAGCCGCTGCATCTCCCCATGGCCTCGCCTCGCCCCTAGCCCCCTCTATCGCCGCCGTGCCGCAGCACCCGCCACGGCCGCCGCTAGAGCTCGCCGCCGGACTAGCTCCGGCGACCAATCGACAGCGGCGCCGCCCCCAAATGGCTCCCCATGCCGAGGCGCCTCTTCGCCCCTAACCGCGCGTCCTCTCGCCCACGGGAGCCGCGGATTGGAGCTCCACCCGAGCTCAATTTTGAGCTCATGGCCGGCTGACGTCAGCATGACGTCATGCTGACGCCATAATCCACTTTTCCTATTTTTTCTGTATTTTCACGTTATTAATTTCTGTATTTTTCTAAAATAGGAAATACTATGACAGGTGGACCCCATCTGTCAGGATTTTAATAATTAGGAAATAATTTAGAAAAGAATAAAATTATGACATGTGGGTCCAACTTTATTATTATTTAATTTTCTGAAATTGATTTAAAATGAATTAAATTTTGGAAATTCATAAATAATTCATTTTAAATCAGAAAAATATGAAATTATATATCAAAATGATCAGAAAAACATTTCCTAATTGTTTATCCATGTTTCATACATCTTTGAACCAATTAAATATGAGCCTTAGTAGAAACCCTAAATCAACCCTCTCATATGTCTGGAGTCCGATGTCGGAACCCTTTAATCCGACAATGCACCTAGGGTTTACCGAATTCCTTTAACACGACATACCATCCATATTGTATGCGCATTGCATTATGCCATGTCGTGAATGTTTGTTTCCCTTTCCGGTATTTGGTTCTTCGCGCTAGGATCCGAGCCGGAGTCCGACGTCAACGCCACCGAAGAACAAGTACTCATCCGCCGAGGGACAAGGCAAGCCCTAACCTGGTTCATCTATGTTTTCGAAATGCTTTTATCCGTGGTTCCTACATATCGCATACGATTCAACCGTCTTTTATCGGTAGATAGAGTTACCCTACCTATTGCATGTCCGACCTTGTAGCCTCGATACCCTGATCCACTGCTCCTAGCATAACTAGGTTTGGCATGTGTGCGTCGCGAGAGCCTTTATCTCTTATGCTTAGCCATGCTTAGTTTGTTACGCTACTACTCCGGTCTTCGGACCGGAGCCTCACAATGAAATGAATCTAGCATGACAGGTTAACGTGGTAAGTATAGAGATGATGATGATAAACATGATTAAAGGCTCGGACGAGAGGCCACATTGGGATGTGGTGGGTTGTTTCGTTTCTGCCGACCCTAGGAACCGAGTTCTCGCCTCTTGAACCAAGACCGAGCGTACAACCACACGAGGCCCTATTATGGTACCCTCTCGACTCACTAACTTGCCTAGTAGATTCCATGAGTCACATAGTTTGCGCGTTACCTGGTCATATGCATTGCATTTTGCTTGGGGGTTAAAGGTACATAACGAGCGGGTAAGCGTGGTCGTGGTGGCGGGGGGTTGCGGCCTCTGGGGAAACCCACCTCGGTACACATCGTTAAGGACCGACTTCGGGACTTGACCCGTTACGGCGGAACAATCCTTAGCGCGTGACTCATGGTCTCGGCGACAGCAAGGTAAAGGTCGTGGTCGACCACCCTCTGCCAAAGACACCAAGGAAGTGTGTTATGCTAGTGGCATTAAGAGTCGGTCGGCGCGTGTGGGTAAAGTTGTGCACCCCTGCAGGGTTATGAATCTTTTCGAAAAGCCGTGTCCACGGTTATGGACGACTTGGGAACGGACGTGGAGATCATAGAGAACATGAATCTAATCGTAAAACTTGGCAAACAATGTGTGTTTACGGACACCTTCTTCGGGTGTTGAGGGGGTGATCCGAGGATAGTGGTTCGAGATGATGAAGTTTGGTGGATACAATATGATGATCACTAGAGATAGAGATGTCGCTCTCTTATCCCCTTTCAAAGGTTCCGAGTAGTCGAACTTCTCTTATCTCTCATCTTACAAAGGAAAACTCGGCTTTACGCAAAAGAAGATCTACGTAAAGCCCGCATACCCGCTTTGCTAAAAGGTTGTACTAAGTCTTGCTGAGTCCCCGTACTCAGCTTTGCATGCTTTTGTTTCGGATGAAGTCGCTACAGCCGAAGGTGGTTTCTACGTTAACATCGATGGTTAGTTTGGAGTTCCCAGTGCAGCAGCTCGCGACTTATGGGCTGGGACGTCGCTTTATGTTATGGCTTCTTAAGCCCTTGCTATCTTGTTATTTAGAATAACATAATTTGCTTCCGTTGCTTGTTGAATGTTGGGTCAGTGACCTCTGCGTGTAATAATTTGGATCTTACTCTGTTAAGAGTTGTAATATATCCTTTTGAGTCGTAGAGTCACTGTTGTGTTACCGATTCTCTCACTGTAGTCTCTCGAGCTCAAGGTTAGGCTTATGCCGGACGAAGATCTGGTATTTGTCTAACCCTGATCCCGGGGGTGCCACAGGTTTTGGTATCAGAGCAGGACTGCCTGTAGGAAACCCTTTCTATTGGTCGATGTTGAGTCTAGTGTTTGTGAAAATTATTTGAAAGCTAAAAGTATTTGCGAAAATCTGATTAGGCTTCTTTTTACTCCTTATCTGGTATCGCTCTAATTCTAAGGTGCCTTACCTTGTGTTGATTTGAAAGTTTTTCTATCTCTTCTAGTATTTCAAACTTAGGTGCCTCAAGGGCATGTCGTTTGTAAACTAGTTGACCTAGTGCAGGGTTCTCTAGAGTCGTGTGTGTGCTATGCATCCTCTTTGTTTTGTTTCAACAGAGAGATTCCTTTCCATCATGATCTCTCTATTTTGTGGGTTCCACATCCTTCTGTTCTAGGCTCCGAGGTTTCCTTTCGCATTGAATGCCTCCTTTCTATTTTCTTGGGTACTTCAGAAGCTATGCATTGCTTCTAGATGGTACATCGTGACTACTACCTCGAAGTGTCTTCTGTGTCATCTAGTAGTTACTTCTTTCTCGGGTTTTAACCCTTGGACTTGAACCGAAGGTCCCCGATTGTGCTGAATTCTACTGAATCTTAGTACATGAAGCTGGCCTTTAACCCAAGATCCATGCCATTAAACACTAGTGTTAATGTTCATGCATTACACCGGGATGGTTAAATTCAAATCAAGCTATCCTTCAAGCTTGTGGTTATTGTCGTGTTGAACTGCGGCAATAAAGATCTTTCCCTTCCACTAGCTATCACAGAGGTTCTTTCATCGAACCAAATGGATCACGACAAGAGTGCTCTTTGTGAGTTTTATATCTATGTCTGTGACTTCGCCACACCTTCTTTTTCAGCATGAGTTTCCCTAAAGTGTTATCTTGTGCATCTACATCTCAGGAATTCCGATCCTGATTGTGTTCCTCCTCTTTCGTGGCTTTCCTACCTTTATCTACTAGTTATCAGCCAAGTTCTAAATATGCATTGGTGTTTTACAATGGTATATTACTCTTGTGGTTCGTCAAGACATTCCACTTCGGTATGTCGGGAGAAACAAACTCCGAGTACCTCGTCCATTTCTTGGACTTGGTCAAAGTATTGTAATCCGCAGATTAAGAGGCTTCATTAGCTTCTGTTCTGTTCTACCTTGGAGTAGCACCCTCTTATATATCATGAGGTCGTGCTTTGTATCATGGCCTTACTGATGAAGTGATGCTCTTACATATCTTTACTCGCCCTTCCTCCGAGCTGTCCGTGCTTGGGAATGTTGGGGTGTACCTATTAATGTGGCTATCTAAGATTCTTAGCAATTCTCATTGCTTCGAATTTCAAGGACATTTGTGTCATTCTTAGCATGGTTGGTTCACCAACTATTAATCGAAGTTTGATCGTGTTGCCAAGTCCATTTATTCAGGCACATCTTCAGTCAAAGAGTGAGGTTCAGGCTGAAGCTCTCAAGACCATATCGTTTCTTTGTAAAGCAAGTTTCCCTCTTGAATTCAGTGATATACCGGTGGTTCGTGATATTCTAGTTGTCTTTCTAGAAGTATCGCCATGTTGCCACATGACCGTGTTGTCGAATTCATGAGTAAGTTGGTTCTTTGAACTACTCCTTTCTCCAAGAAACCGTATTGGATATCCTGGACTAGTTGGTTGAGCTTAATCAACAACTTGGAGAGTTGAAAGACAAAAGCTCTGTCCAACTTTGTTCCTTCATAAAGGGATGCCTAGCGTTGTTTGTGTTGAAGTCGGAAAGTATCTCCTTCATGGATATGCTATCTTCCCCATATTTGATTTGAGTCTCGGGCTATCGTCAAATCAAACTCGGTCCCAAGGACTATCTTGATGATGTTTATACTCATGGTGTCTCGTCTGAGTATACCTTCATGTCCTTTGGTCTGACCAATACTTCTGCCTCGTTCATGCAAAATATGAGTTCCTCATTGGAGTATCTTGATAAGTTTGTTATTGAGCCCATCGATGACATTCTTATTTCCTCCATGTTTAAAGAGATTCATATTGGACGTTTGGCACTAATGTTGGAAACTTTTGAGAACCATATTCGTGTTATCATGAAGTATGTGTTCTGGATGTTGGAAGTGGCCTTCTCTAGTTCACGTGCACTTGCTGAAAGATGTCGCCGTGGATCTGAGTCGAGTTCCCTTTGTTTTCCTCGGGAATCATCGCAATTCGGTCATGCAGGTGCGAAGTATTCTTAAGATGGAAGGTTGTCACCTCCATCGTCTCGAAAATTTCCTCTGTGCACACTAAGCCATTGATTGGTTTGTTCAAGACAGAGAAGAAGCTTAAGAGCTTCAATATCTTCTACGATGTCCCCACCGGGACTCAATTGTGTGTTACATTGCAAGTTCATGTGCATGCAATTGCCTTTGCAGTCGCAACCACATGTATTACGCAATTTAGCTCAATCTTTTGGAGCTTGACATTATAGTCTATATCTTGAGAATCTAGCAACTTTACCTTGGTGGTACTTGTTGCAATTTCTATTCGTACATTCTGAGTCTGAAATATCTTTACACCTAACCTAAGCTGAATCACAAGCGGCAATGATGGTTAGTGTTTCTCAAGGATTTTTGACATAGGTCTCTTTGTAAATCCGACAAGATTGATGTCGTGGTTAACACAATTAGTCGGAAGGCCTAATGTCATAATCTCTTGAATCATCAAGAATAACCACTCTCCATAAGGATCTTATGTGACTCATCCTAGGGGTTTCCCTTATGATGCTTTTCAAATCCTAAAGTCTTGACCTTCGCTTGATGACCTACTGAAGGCTAGCCAATAGCCTAATATTGGTGTCTAGAACATCAAGGAGAACATTACACGCAGAGTTGCTAATTGTCTCACGGTCAATCCTTCGAAACTATTTTTTCCGGTGACAACAACTTCGTTCGGAGAAATTTCACTCACCGCTGATCCTTGGCACTTCTCTAGCCAGTACCCTTCCCTTTCCGTTGGTCATTACCCGAAATTCTAATCAATTCACACGTTGTGTGAATTCGTCAGTCATCTAGGCCCTAGCCTTTTGAGTAGACAACAATCTTTTCATGTACCCTTACCAAAAGAGTGACCATGATTCATAAATTCAAAGTAGCTCTGCTTGGTAATCTTTTATGCTTCTACGAGTCACCCTCTCTAAGAGTGCCTCGTCATGGTATCAAAGGAAGTTTAACTCCTCGCTACCTTGTCCCTTCGTAATCTTGTCAAGCGTGGAGCAATTGCCTACCAAATTTGAAACTTCTTCAGTCTCCTCCGTTACCTTGACGTGTTTCATGCTTGCCAGCTCAAATGTTGTTTCTGAACACTCCTTCCATGAGTTGATCATGAGATACTCGATCTTTGTAAAGATCCACCGTCTAGAGTTACTCCCTCTTTCCTTTAGAGTGAAGAAGTAAAATGAAGAGTTCTTCATGGTGATGTGGGTCAACTTCTTCATGGTGTCGTGGATGAACTTCCTCAACAAAGAAGATCGGCGTGGTATCAACAAGCTCGTTGAAGACCCGTGTAGTCCTTGTTACCTTCTCTTTTCCTACCTTAGGAATCTCGGGGACGAGATTCTTGTAAGGGGGGTAGAGTTGTAACATCCCAACCTTGTTTATCTAAATAAATGAGTGTTCATGTGCATCTCATGCATATAGTTTGCATTTGAGTAAAGTTTGCATCTCAATTTTCAATTATGCAAGTCCCTCTCTATTTCTTTCTCACTCAAATTTCTCAAGTTTTTCAAAGTAAGCAACATGGTTTTGTTGTTCTTTAATAAGCCATGTGTGTTTAGAAAATTATCTGAAATTTGAGTTCCCAAATTCCATCCAAAAATAGTTTTGAAATTTGAATTTTGAAAAGAGAAATAAAACCAGAAAAAGAAAAATAGAGGGAGAACCCTCTCTCCCTTCCCTGGGCTCAGCCCATTTCCCTCCCCCTCTCTTTCTTCCTGGCCGAGGCCCAAGTGGCCCAGCAGCCAACCCACCTCGGCCCAACCACCCCGCAGGGGGTTTTCTGCAAAAACGTCGTCGTCTCCCCGCGCCTCCAAGCAGCTGGGTGGCGCACGGCCGGCCACCCGATTCTCCGGCCGGCCACGATGCGCCCCGCCGCCCCCGGCGGCTATAAGATCTTCGTCGGCCGCCGCCCAAGCCCTAGCGCCCCACTTCTCCCCTCCCCGCGACCCCGACGCCCTAGGAAACCCTAACCCTACACCTCACTGCCGGCCCTGCCCCACCCGATTCCGGCGCCGGCGAGCCCCCTCCGGCGTCGCCGACCACGCCAAGACGCTCACGGTGAGCCGCTGCATCTCCCCATGGCCTCGCCCGCCCCCTAGCCCCTCTATCGCCGCCGTGCCGCAGCACCCGCCACGGCCGCCGCTAGAGCTCGTCGCCGGACTAGCTCCGGCGACCAATCGACAGCGGCGCCGCCCCCAAATGGCTCCCCATGCCGAGGCGCCTCTTCTGCCCCTAACCGCGCGTCCTCTCGCCCACGGGAGCCGCGGATTGGAGCTCCACCCGAGCTCAATTTTGAGCTCATGGCCGGCTGACGTCAGCATGACGTCATGCTGACGCCATAATCCACTTTTCCTATTTTTTCTGATTTTCTGTAATTAATTTCTGTATTTTTCTAAAATAGGAAATACTATGACAGGTGGACCCCATCTGTCAGGATTTTAATAATTAGGAAATAATTTAGAAAAGAATAAAATTATGACATGTGGGTCCAACTTTATTATTATTTAATTTTCTGAAATTGATTTAAAATGAATTAAATTTTGGAAATTCATAAATAATTCATTTTAAATCAGAAAAATATGAAATTATATATCAAAATGATCAGAAAAACATTTCCTAATTGTTTATCCATGTTTCATACATCTTTGAACCAATTAAATATGAGCCTTAGTAGAAACCCTAAATCAACCCCTCTCATATGTCGGGGTCCGATGTCGGAACCCTTTAATCTGACAATGCACCTAGGGTTTACCGAATTCCTTTAACCTGACATACCATCCATATTGTATGCGCATTGCATTATGCCATGTCGTGAATGTTTGTTTCCCTTTCCGGTATTTGGTTCTTCGCGCTAGGATCTGAGCCGGAGTCCGACGTCAACGCCACCGAAGAACAGTACTCATCCGCTGAGGGACAAGGCAAGCCCTAACCTGGTTCATCTATGTTTTCGAAATGCTTTTATCTGTGGTTCCTACATATCGCATACGATTCAACCGTCTTTTATCGGTAGATAGAGTTACCCTACCTATTGCATGTCCGACCTTGTAGCCTCGATACCCTGATCCACTGCTCCTAGCATAACTAGGTTTGGCATGTGTGCGTCGCGAGAGCCTTTATCTCTTATGCTTAGCCATGCTTAGTTTGTTACGCTACTACTCCGGTCTTCGGACTGGAGCCTCACAATGAAATGAATCTAGCATGACAGGTTGACGTGGTAAGTATAGAGATGATGATGATAAACATGATTAAAGGCTCAGACGAGAGGCCACATTGGGATGTGGTGGGTTGTTTCGTTTCTGCCGACCCTAGGAACCGAGTTCTCGCCTCTTGAACCAAGACCGAGCGTACAACCACACGAGGCCCTATTATGGTACCCTCTCGACTCACTAACTTGCCTAGTAGATTCCATGAGTCACATAGTTTGCGCGTTACCTGGTCATATGCATTGCATTTTGCTTGGGGGTTAAAGGTACATAACGAGCGGTGTAAGCGTGGTCGTGGTGGTCGGGGGTTGCGGCCTCTGGGGAAACCCACCTCGGTACACATCGTTAAGGACCGACTTCGGGACTTGACCCGTTACGGCGGAACAATCCTTAGCGCGTGACTCATGGTCTCGGCGACAGCAAGGTAAAGGTCGTGGTCGACCACCCTCTGCCAGCACACCAAGGAAGTGTGTTATGCTAGTGGCATTAAGAGTCGGTCGGCGCGTGTGGGTAAAGTTGTGCACCCCTGCAGGGTTATGAATCTTTTCGAAAAGCCGTGTCCACGGTTATGGACGACTTGGGAACGGACGTGGAGATCATAGAGAACATGAATCTAATCGTAAAACTTGGCAAACAATGTGTGTTTACGGACACCTTCTTCGGGTGTTGAGGGGGTGATCCGAGGATAGTGGTTCGAGATGATGAAGTTTGGTGGATACAATATGATGATCACTAGAGATAGAGATGTCGCTCTCTTATCCCCTTTCAAAGGTTCTGAGTAGTCGAACTTCTCTTATCTCTCATCTTACAAAGGAAAACTGGCTTTACGCAAAAGAAGATCTACAGAAAGCCCGCATACCCGCTTTGCTAAAAGGTTGTACTAAGTCTTGCTGAGTCCCTGTACTCAGCTTTGCATGCTTTTGTTTCGGATGAAGTCGCTACAGCCGAAGGTGGTTTCTACGTTAACATCGATGGTTAGTTTGGAGTTCCCGTGCAGCGCACTGCGACTTATGGGCTGGGACGTCGCTTTATGTTATGGCTTCTTAAGCCCTTGCTATCTTGTTATTTAGAATAACATAATTTGCTTCCGTTGCTTGTTGAATGTTGGGTCGGTGACCTCTGCGTGTAATAATTTGGATCTTACTCGTTAAGAGTTGTAATATATCCTTTTGAGTCGTAGAGTCACTGTTGTGTTACCGATTCTCTCACTGTAGTCTCTCGAGCTCAAGGTTAGGCTTATGCCGGACGAAGATCTGGTATTTGTCTAACCCTGATCCCGGGGGTGCCACAGGATGACACTGATTGATCTGTCCAGGAGTATCAAAGCACACTGACCACCATCCAATCCAGTAAATTAACATCTTAAATCATTTACCACCGAGCAACAGATCACCATCACTTCATATAGATACTTGCAATGAACATATTGTACTGCAATCGTTAACCAAATAGTTGTGCAATTACCAAATTGATGACAAAGCAGAGCGGAAAAAACAACTGTTTTCCACCATAATTTGTTTGGATCCAGATGCCATTCTAAAGGGGTCAAGATATAGATACCTCAACGCATTGGTCGTGCTCGCGGCAGCGATCGTCGAGGTCATCGCAAGGATCCTCTCATCGCATCCGCTTCACTCGAAGGGAAGAGCGGCAGAGGCTGGGAGTTGTGCACGAGCACCTTGTTGGTACGTTGCACGGTGAAGACCGTTCGACGGTCAGAGGCAGAGGCATCGCGAGAGCTCTGGCGGCCAGTTGGGAGGACCAACATAGGTTGGTCCCGCGCAGGTCCTTCGGCGGACAGTAGGGTTCTTCAAGGCAGGATTCATGATGTGCCGGCAGTCCCCGATCAGGCATGGCGGCAGTGTTATTCCAGGGCGGCGGCAGGAATAGGTAGGGCGACGGCGATGTCAACAGTGGGACTCCGTACTTGACGAGGGGTAGTTGACAATGTGCGGATCTTGGAAAGAGGTGGAGGTATATGCTGTGGGATTAGAAAGGGCGATTAATTAGCCCTTTAGCTCTGCGCGTGTAATCCCTGAATTCTTGGGTTTGAATGATCCTATTTTAAATCTTGCTTTTTGTGTCTGTACCTGATCGTTGATGATTAGCAAATGGATGTACATAAAGGAAATGATATTATGGCTATGCATGTTCTTTTGGAAAGTAAGAAGATTTTGATAGCGTTCAATTTTTTTTGGCAAGTATTTCAATGCCCGTGCTGGATTGATTGATACGATGGAAAAAGGACAATTAAAAATAGTGAAAATAGGTGAATTCTCCTTCACCAAACGCGTTGTATGACGTACGACCAACTGGAATATAATAGTAAAGATCTGCATGCTATTGTGGAAAGAACCTCTAATGATGTTAAAATGCTTGTTAAAAATTTCCATATGGTTCAAACTCAAATTGATCAGCTCACTAAAGTGCAAAAAAGTTTACTAGTTAATGCTTCTAGGGAAAAACATGCTCATGAAATAAGAACTAGAAGTGGTATTTCTACTCAGGATCATTTATATCCCGAGGGACATCCAAAGAGAACTGAAAAAGATTCTCGACGAGCTAATGATGCTAAGACTAAGTCTAAGAAAAAGAAGAAGAAACATAAAACTGTTGTAGAATCTTCTGAACCTGCTAAAGATCCTAATAGTATATTTATCTTTGATGCTGAAACTGAAAGTGGTAATGATAAAAATGATGCTTCCGATAAATAAGAAATTGAAGAGGCACCTGAAAAGCATACTAAGAATACAAAGTACACTAAGGAAGATTCCATTACTAATAAACATGGTAGTGAGAGAGAACCTTGGGTGCAAAAACCAATGTCTTTTCCTGATAAGAAACACAAATCGAAGGAGGAAGAACACTATAACAAGTTCTGGGAATGGATGAAACCTTTGTTTTTGCAAATTCCTTTGACTGATGCTATTAAATTGCCTCCTTATTCAAAGCATATGAAAGATATTGTCTCTAATAAAAGGAAGATTCCAAATGAGGAAATCTCCACTATGCTCGCTAATTATTCCTTTAATGGCAAGGTTCCAAAGAAGCTTGGAGATCTAGGTATACCCACTATTCCATGCTCCATCAAAAATAATTGTGTTAGAACTACTTTATGTGACTTGGGAGCAGGAGTTAGTGTTATGCCTTTTTCTCTCTATAAGAGACTTGATCTAGAAAAGTTAATACCAACTGATATATCGTTGCAAATGGATGATAAATCTACTACTATTCCTGTTGGTATATGTGAGGATGTTCCTGTTCAAGTTGCTCATAATTGTATGATATTAACTGACTTTGTTGTGTTGGAAATGCCTGAAAATGATAATATGTCTATTATTCTTGGGAGACCTTTTCTTAACACTGCAGGGGCTGTTATTGATTGCAACCAAGGAAAAGTAACTATTAATGTTGATGACAAAGATCACACGGTTTATTTTCCCAAGAATATTGATAGGAAATATGGTCGAAATTCAATTATTAATACTGAGACCATCCAAATTGGGAAATTTCATTTGCCTATGCCAATGTCAAAGAAAGAGAATATTGTCATGATTGGGACTATGCCTGTCAAGATTGAGGTAACATAATCTTTTAGTGAAATGCAAAGTTTTGATTCATATAAAATTGTTTTGGTAACAAGACTTGATCAACCTTGTTAGCAAAGTGATTTTGAATGAATGAAACTATGTTTTCACCTATGTTCCACTTATTAATTCCATATTAGAATGTTTTAGAGTTTCTGTAGATTTGGTTTTGAATTTGTTTTTTATCATTCCATAATTGTTTTCTTGTGTTAGAATCATTATTCAAATTCTGAAAATTACCCAAAAATAAAGTTTCTCTAAAAATTCCAGAAAACATCTACAAAACTTTTACGCATGAAAAGGGGCACAGAGGCACCTAGGGCCGCCTAGGTGGACCCACCAGCCGACCACACCATGTGGTGGCGCGGGTGGCAACCTGGCCGCGCCAAGGCCCGGTATGGGGCCCCTGGCCCTCCACTTGCTCACCCCTCTGCAATTCCACTCTCTCCCGAAAAAACACATCACCATTGCTCAAACCCGTGTCCTTACTATCCTTGCTCGCGAATTTTCGATCTCCTTGCTCAGCCCATATTTCCCGGTGATATTTGAAACATTTGCTCTCCGGTATGTGACTCCTCCGATCATCCAAGTAGAATTTTGTTTGGTGGAGTATTTCTTGAGTATTTTGCTGATGTAGATGACTGATGACCCACAAGTATAGGGGGTGTATCATAGTACTTTCGATAAATAAGAGTGTCGAACCCAACGAGGAGCAGAAGGTGTTGACAAGCAGTTTCGATGAAGGATTCACTGTAAATGCTCACAGACAAGTTTTCAGGAGGTTTTGATATAGCAGATAAATAAAATACAAGTAAGTAAAATGCGAGAATAATAATTGCAGCAAGTGGCCCAATCCTTTTTAGCACAAAGGACAAGCCGGTTTGTTTACTTATGAAGACCAAACATTCTTGAGGACACACGGGAATTTAGTCTAGTGCTTTTGCTTCATATAGTTGATTAATCTTCATTGTTTTGATAAGTGTTGTGTGGGTGAACCTATGCTAATGCACCGCCCTTCCTAGGACTAATACATACTTGTGATTAAACCCCTTGCAAGCATCCGCAAATACAAGAAAGTAATTAAGATAAATCTAACCACAACCTTAAACTCTGAGATCCTGCTATCCCTATTGCATCGATATACCAACGGGGGTTCAGGTTTCTGTCACTCCGGCAACCCCACAATTAGCAAACGAATACAAGATGCATTCCCCTAGGCCCATAAAGGTGAAGTATCATGTAGTCGATGTTCACATGACACCACTAGAAGAATAACACCACAACTTAAATATCAAACCATTAAATATTACTCAACATAGTTCACTACTAACATTTAGACTTCACCCATGTCCTCAAGAACTAAACGAACTACTCACAAGACATCATATGGAACATGATCAGAGGTGATATGATGATGGGTAACAATCTGAACATAAACCTTGATTCAACGGTTTCACTCAATAGCATCAATAACAAAAAGTAATTAACACCGGGAGAGTTTCACCTATGAAATACTCAAGATTTAACCCTAGATGTTACAGCGGAGACGAGGTGCAGCGGTGGAGATGACGGTGTCAATGGTGGAGATGATGATGATCCCAATGAAGTCCAGCTCGATGACGGTGACGATGGCGACGATTTCCCCCCTCCGGGAGGGAATTTCCCCGGCAGATTTCTTCCTGCGGAAGAGCTCTTTTCTCTCTGGTGTTTTCCGCCTCGAGGAGGCGGCGGTGTCTATCCTCGATGTCCCCCTGATACGTCTCCAACGTACCTATAATTTCTGATGTTCCATGCTTGTTTTATGACAATACTTACATGTTTTGCTTGCACTTTATAATGTGTTTATGCATTTTCCGGAACTAACCTATTAACGAGATGCCGAAGGGCCAGTTGCTGTTTTCTGTTGTTTTTGGTTCCAGAAAGGCTGTTCGGGCAATATTCTCGGAATTCGACGAAATCAATGCCCAGAACCTTATTTTTCCCGGAACCTTCCAGAAAGTCAGAGGGGGACCAGAGGGGAGCCCTGGGGGCCCCACACAACAGGGTCGTGCGGGCTCCACCCTGGCCGCGCCGGCCTAGTGTGAGGAGGCCCCGTGGCCCCTCCGACTCCGACTCTTCGCCTATTTAAGCCCTTTCGACCTAAAAACGCGATACCAATTGACGAAACTCCAGAAAGACTCCAGGGGCGCCGCCACCATCGCGAAACTCCAATTCGGAGGACAGAAATCTCTGTTCCGGCACCCTGCCGGGACGGGGAAGTGCCCCCGGAAGCCATCTCCATCGACGCCACCGCCTCCATCATGCTCCGTGAGTAGTTCCCCCATGGACTACGGGTTCTAGCTGTAGCTAGTTGGTATTCTCTCCCCCATGTACTTCAATACAATGATCTCATGAGCTGCCTTACATGATTGAGATTCATCTGATGTAATCGGTGTTGTGTTTGTTGGGATCCGATGGATTGTTACATTATGATTAGTCTATCTATAAAGTTTGTGAAGTTATTGTTGCTGCAATCTTGTTGTGTTTAATGCTTATCACTAGGGCCCGAGTGGCATGATCTTAGATTTAAGCTCTATACTTATTGCTTAGATTGTATCTACAAGTTGTTTGCACATGTCTATGTCCGGAACCAAAGGCCCCAAAGTGACGAAATTGGGACAAGCTGGAGGGGAAGGCTTAGATATGAGGATCACATGTTTTCACGGAGTGTTAATGCTTTGCTCCGGTGCTCTATTAAAAGGAGTACCTTAATTTCCAAGTAGATTCCCTAGAGGCCCGTACTGCCACCGGCTGGTAGGACAAAAGATGTTGTACAAGTTTCTCATTGAGAGCACGTATGACTATATATGGAAAACATGCCTACATGATTAATAATCTTGATGTTACTGTCTTAATGCTATTTCAATCCTATCAATTGCCCAACTGTAATTTGTTCACCCAACACTTGTTATTGGAGAGTTACCACTAGTGTAGATAGCTGGGAACGCCGGTCCATCTCTAATCATCATATACTCGTTCTACATGTCATTGGAAGTAGTATCAACTATTTTCTGGTGCCATTGCTCTCATATTACTGCTACTCGCTGTCGTGTTACTTGTTACTATTGCTCTCATATTACTCGTTGCTTTCACATCACCCCTGTTACTAGTGCTTTTCCAGGTGCAGCTGAATTGACAACTCAGTTGTTAAGGCTTATAAGTATTCTTTACCTCCCCTTGTGTCGAATCAATAAATTTGGGTTTTACTTCCCTCGAAGACTGTTGCGATCCCCTACACTTGTGGGTTATCAAGACTATTTTCTGGCGCCGTTGCCGGGGAGGCATAGCTCTACTCATAAGTTCACCTAGGGAGTACACTCCACCTCTCTCTCTGTTTTATTTTATTTTGTTTTGCTTAGTTTACTTCGTCTAGTTTATTTGTGCTTAGTTTATTTCTGTCTAGTATTACTTTGCTTAGTTTACTTTTGTCTAGTTTGTTTTTGTTTTGTTTTACTTTTCTCATATACCCAAAAATCCATAAAAATTTGAAAACCCGAAAAATTAAAAACTGCTATTATGGGAGAACCTACAACCTATTTGGAGCTTATAGAGTTATATAATAATTATAGAGAATCAAGAACGGGAAAAGTTATGAGTGCTGTGATAGAAAAACTGAATACAATTGCTAAAATCTTGCTTAAACGCCATGATATAAATTGTTGCTCCAAACAGGATACTAAACATCTTAAATTTCAATGTGGCTTTAGTGAGGAAGTTTTAATTAAGAACTATAATTGGAATAGCTATCTTCATTTTGGGTTCGAAGAGGTAGAACAATTTGTCTTATTTATGGGAGCCTCTGAGATAGAATCCTTCATTGCTAAAAATTATGAAACTTGTGTTGTTTGTAAGGACCTTAAAGATTATGTCTCTTCTATCCTTAATTTTTGCATAGAAAGCTACAGTTATAATCCTTATATCATTGATTATAAAGAGAGACTCATTAATGCACAAGTATGCACTCACAATTTGCAGGAACCAGTGGAAGAAGAAACTGATGAACCTGAAAGCTCATTGGATGAAAAAGAGGAGGAAATTGATGAACCTGAAAGCTCATTGGATGAAAAAGAAGAGGAGAGTGATGAACAAAAGGAGGAAGAATGGATTAGCTACCCATGCCAACCTTCTAATGAGAGTAACTCTTTATCTCTTACACTATTTGATTGTCTTCCATGCTTACCAAAGGAGGATGAATGTTATGTTCCTGTGGATTCTCTTCAAATATTACCTATGAGTAAAACTTGTGAGAATGATTATGCTACTGCTATCTATGATAATCCATGCTATTTTGATAAATCTCATGATAATGCTTTGTTTGTGCCTGATGTTGAGATGCATGGTACTAAAGAGTTTTGCTTAGCAAATGTTTATGATAAATCTCTAGATGATGGTCCTATGTTACTTGATAATATTAATTGTACTACTAATGAAAATGGGATTGGAGAAGTCTTGACTTTATCTATGAGTCCCATATCTCTTGAGATTGATCGATCATCTTGTTATATTATTGATAAAAGTGGATTCAAAAGTTTTAATACCACTATTTTTGAGCTTGATAAAAATTATGTGTTTGTAGATCATGGAAAGTATGCTGCATGTGATAGTTATATTGTTGAGTTTATCCATGAAGCTACTGAAAATTATTATGACAGAGGAAAATATGGTTGTAGAAATTTGCATGGTACTAAAACACCTCTCTATATGCTGAAAATTTTGAAGTTGCTCGTGTTTTATCTTCTTATGCTTGTCACTTGGTTCTTCATGAATTTATTTGTGTACAAGATTCCTATGCATAGGAAGCGGGTTAGACTTAAATTTGTTTCATACTTGCTTTTTGATGCTCTCTTTTGCTTCAATTTTTATTTTCCATGTGAGCATCATTAAAATTGCTGAGCCCATCTTAATGGCTATAAAGAAAGAACTTCTTGGGAGATAACCCATGTGTTTATTTTGCTACTGTTTTGTTGTGTTTTGGAAGTTGTTACTACTGTAGCAACCTCTACTTATCTTTATTTTATTGCATTGTTGTGCCAAGTGAAGTCTCTAATAGAAGATTGATACTAGATTTGGATTACTGCGCAGAAACAGATTTCTTGCTGTCACGAATCTGGGTATGATTCTCTGTAGGTAACTCAGAAAAATCTGCCAATTTACGTGAGTGATCCTCAGATATGTACGCAACTTTCATTAGTTTTGAGTTTTCTGATTTGAGCAACGGAAGTACCTCTTAAAAATTCGTGTTTACTGGCTGTTCTGTTTTGACAGATTCTGTCTCTGTTTTTTGCATTGTCTCTTGTGGACTTTAAGTGAGCCTTCTAGACGTGGAGAGCTGTAGCTAATGTTTTATTGAGTTCTTGCAATGTGTCACTACAGGGCTAAAGTGGATTAAAGTTTTTGAGTACTAACCCCTCTAATGAAGTTTATGAGAAGTTTGGTGTGAAGGAAGTTTTCAAGGGTCAAGAGAGGAGGATGATATATGATCAAGAAGAGTGAAAAGTCAAAGCTTGGGGATGCCCCCGTGGTTCATCCCTGCATATTTCAAGAAGACTCAAGCGTCTAAGCTTGGGGATGCCCAAGGCATCCCCTTCTTCATCAACTTATCAGGTTCTTCTATTGAAACTATATTTTTATTCGGTCACATCTTATGTGCTTTACTTGGAGCGTCTGTGTGTTTTTATTTTTGTTTATGTTTGAATAAATTCGGATCTTAGCAATCCTTGTTTGGTAGAGATACACGCTCTGCTTTTTCATATGAACACTTGTGTTCTTCGTTTTACTTTTAATGTTCAATGATAAAAGTTGGAAGCTATTGCATTTATTGCTATTTGGTTGGAAAAAGAAAATGCCTCATATTGTCTTGGATAATTTGATACTTGGCAATTGTTTTGAGCTCTCAAGTAGGTCATGATTAAGCTTTTGCATCATGTAGTTTAAACCTATTAGTGAAGAAATACCGTAGAGCTTGTTGAAATTGGTTTGCATGATTGGTCTCTCTAAGGTCTAGATATTTTCTGGTAAAAGTGTTTGAGCAACAAGGAAGACAGTGTAGAGTCTTATAATGCTTGCAATATGTTTTTATGTAAGTTTTGTTGTACCGGTTCATACTTGTGTTTGCTTCAAACAACCTTGCTAGCCAAAGCCTTGTACTGAGAGGAAATGCTTCTCGTGCATCCAAAACCTTGAGCCAAAACCTATGCCATTTGTGTCCACCATATCTACCTACTATGTGGTATTTCCTGCCATTCCAAGTAAATACTTCATGTGCTACCTTTAAACCTTCAAAATGCTTCTCAATTTGTGTTGATGTTTTATAGCTCATGAGGAAGTATGTGGTGTTTTATCTTTCGATCTTGTCATTTACTTCGGACAGCTTTCACCAATGGACTAGTGGCTTCATCCGCTTATCCAATAATTTTGCAAAAAGAGCTGGCGCGGGGTTCCCAGCCCCCAATTAATCAACCTTCATTAATAATTCTCTTCACATGTTTTGCTCTGATTCATCAGTAAGCAACTTAATTTTGCAAATAGACACTCCTTCATGGTATGTGATTGTTGGAAGGCACCCGAGGATTCGGTTAGCCATGGCTTGAGAAAGCAAAGGTTGGGAGGAGTGTCATCTAAAAAATAAAAAAATATAAACTAAACTAAAATACATGTGTAAACAAAAGAGAAGAGGGATGATCTACCTTGCTGGTAGAGATAACGTCCTTCATGGGAGCCGCTCTTGAAAGTCTGGTTGATAAGGTAGTTAGAGTACCCACTATCATTCGTTGACAACAACAAACACCTCTCAAAATTTTACTTTTATACTCTCTATATGATTTCAAAACTTAAAAAGCTCTAGCACATGATTTAATCCCTGCTTCCCTCTGCGAAGGGCCTTTCTTTTACTTTATGTTGAGTCAGTTTACCTACTTCCTTCCATCTTAGAAGCAAACACTTGTGTCAATTGTGCATTGATTCTTACATACTTGCATATTTGCATTCATCATATTACTTTGTGTTGACAATTATCCATGAGATATGCATGTTGAAAGTTGAAAGCAACTACTGAAACTTAAATCTTCCTCCGTGTTGCTTCAATGCCTTTACTTTGAATTTATTACTTTATGAGTTAACTCTTATGCAAGACTTTTGATGCTTGTCTTGAAAGTACTATTCATGAAAAGTTTTGCTATATGTTATCTATTTGTTAGCAACTATAGATCATTGCCTTGAGTCACTGCATTCATCTCATATGCTTTATAATAGGATGATCAAGATTATGTAAGTAGCATGTCACTACAGAAATTACTCTTTTTATCGTTTACCTACTCGAGGGCGAGCAGGACCTAAGCTTGGGGATGCTGATACGTCTCCAACGTACCTATAATTTCTGATGTTCCATGCTTGTTTTATGACAATACTTACATGTTTTGCTTGCACTTTATAATGTTTTTATGCATTTTCCGAAACTAACCTATTAACGAGATGCTGATACGTCTCCGACGTATCGATAATTTCTTATGTTCCATGCCACATTATTGATGATATCTACATGTTTTATGCACACTTTATGTCATATTCGTGCATTTTCTGGAACTAACCTATTAACAAGATGCCGAAGTGCCGGTTCCTGTTTTCTCGCTGTTTTTGGTTTCGAAATCCTAGTAAAGAAATATTCTCGGAATTGGACGAAATCAACGCCCAGGTTCCTATTTTGCCCGGAAGCATCCAGAACACCCGAGAACCGCCAGAGAGGGGGCACAGGGCCACCAAACCATAGGCCGGCGCGGCCAAGGGTGGGGCCGCGCCCCCCTATAGTGTGGCCACCCTGTTAGCCCAACTGCGCCGCCTCTTCGCCTATTTAAAGCGTCCGTCGCGAAAACCCTGATACGTTCGACGAAACCCACAGAAACCTTCCAGAGCCGCCGCCATCGCGAAGCCAAGATCTGGGGGACATGAGTCTCTGTTCCGGCACGCCGCCGGAACGGGGAAGTGCCCCGGAAGGCTTCTACATCGACACCGCTGCCATCTCCACCGCCATCTTCATCACCGCTGCTTGCTCCCATGAGGAGGAGTAGTTCTCCATCGAGGCTCGGGGCTGTACCGGTAGCTATGTGGTTCATCTCTCTCCTATGTACTTCAATACAATAATCTCATGAGCTGCCTTACATGATTGAGATTCATATGATGATGCTTGTAATCTAGATGTCGTTATGCTAGTCAAGTGAATTTTACTTATGTGATCTCCGGAGACTCCTTGTCCCACGTGTGTAAAGATGACAGTGTGTGCACCGTGTGGGTCTCTTAGGCTATATTTCACAGAATACTTATTCACTGTTATGAATGGCATAGTGAAGTGCTTATTTATATCTCTTTATGATTGCAACATGTTTTGTATCACAATTTATCTATGTGCTACTCTAGCAATGTTATTAAAGTAGTTTTATTCCTCCTGCACGGTGTAATGGTGACAGTGTGTGCATCCGTGTTAGTACTTGGTTTATGCTATGATTATGATCTCTTGTAGATTATGAAGTTAACTATTGCTATGATAGTATTAATGTGTATTATTCCTCCTACATAGCATGAAGGTGACAATGTGCATGCTATGTTAGTACTTGGTTTAGTCGAATTGATCTTTCATGCACTCTAAGGTTATTTAAATATGAACATTGAATTGTGGAGCTTGTTAACTCCGGCATTAAGGGTTCGTGTAATCCTACGCAATGTGTTCATCATCCAACAAGAGTGTAGAGTATGCATTTATCTATTACGTTATGTGATCAAAGTTGAGAGTGTCCACTAGTGAAAGTGTAATCCCTAGGCCTTGTTCCTAAATATCGCTATCGCTGCTTGTTTCTTGTTTCTCTGCGTTACTATCTGCTGCAATACTACCACCATCAACTACACGCCCGACAAGCTATTTTCACGGCACCGTTGCTACTGCTCATACTTATTCATACCACCTGTATTTCACTATCTCTTCGCCGAACTAGTACACCTATTAGGTGTGTTGGGGACACAAGAGACTTCTTGCTTTGTGGTTGCAGGGTTGCATTAGAGGGATATCTTTGACCTCTTCCTCCCTGAGTTCGATAAACCTTGGGTGATCCACTTAAGGGAAACTTGCTGCTGTTCTACAAACCTCTGCTCTTGGAGGCCCAACACTGTCTACAGGAAAGGGAGGGGGCGTAGACATCAAGCTAATTTCTGGCGCCGTTGCCGGGGACGTGAAGGAACAAGCTTTCCTCCCTCGTCAACCACGCGCCAGTCCTGGACAGCATCAAGTATTTTCTGGCGCCGTTGCCGGGGAGGAAAGGTAAAAGGTACTCACACTCCGGATCTCGGCTACTAAGCTATTTTCGCCGTTGTAAGTACTCGAAGCTATTTCCTTTAGATCCTGCAATTGCATCTTTTTGTTTCTTGTTTACACTAGTTTGGCATAATGGACAAGAATGATCTTCTTATTCTATTTCCTGATTTAAAACATGGATTGTTTGATGCGAAAATTAAAAAACCTATGGAATCTTATTTGCATCGTTGGTAGTAATATTAGTATGAACGCTTTGAACACCATTGTTAATAATAATATAGAAAGTTCTAAGCTTGGGGAAGCTGGTTTTCATGATCTTTTTAGTCCCCCAAGCATTGAGGAGAAAATTTTCTTTGATGATACTTTGCCTCCTATTTATGATAATGATATTGGTCTTGTAGTACTGCCTGTTATGGAGGATAAATTTGATTATGATTACAATATGCCTCCTACACTTGATGAGAATAATAATGATAGCTACTTTGTTGAATTTGCTCCCACTACAACTAATAAAATTGATTATGCATATGTGGAGAGTAATAATTTTATGCATGAGACTCATGATAAGAATGCTTTATGTGATAGTTATATTGTTGAGTTTGCTCATGTCGCTACTGAAAGTTATTATGAGAGAGGAAAATATGGTTGTAGAAATTTTCATGTTACTAAAACACCTCTCTATGTGCTGAAATTTTTGAAGCTACACTTGTTTTATCTTCCTATGCTTGTTACTTTGCTCTTCATGAACTTGTTTATTTACAAGACTCCTATGCATAGGAAGCATGTTAGACTTAAATATGTTTTGAATTTGCTTCTTGATGCTCTCTTTTGCTTCAAATACTATTTCTTGCAAGTGCATCATTAAAACTGCTGAGCCCATCTTAATGGCTATAAAGAAAAGAACTTCTTGGGAGATAACCCATGTGTTATTTTGCTACAGTATTTTGTTTTATATTTGTGTCTTGGAAGTTGTTTACTACTGCAGCAACCTCTCCTTATCTTAGTTTTGTGTTTTGTTGTGCCAAGTAAAGTCGTTGATAGTAAGTTCATACTAGATTTGGATTACTGCGCAGTTTCAGATTTCTTTGCTGTCACGAATTCCGACCTGCCTCTCTGTAAGTAGCTCAGAAAAATATGCCAATTTACGTGCGTGATCCTCAGATATGTACGCAACTTTCATTAAATTTGAGCCTTTTCATTTGAGCAAGTCTGGTGCCATTTTAAAATTCGTCTTTACGGACTGTTCTGTTTTGACAGATTCTGCCTTTTATTTCGCATTGCTTCTTTCGCTGTGTTGGGTGGATTTCTTTGTTCCATTACCTTCCAGTAGCTTTGGGCAATGTCCAGAAGTGTTAAGAATGATTGTGTCACCTCTGAACATGTGAATTTTTGATTATGCACTAACCCTCTAATGAGTTTGTTTCAAGTTTGGTGTGGAGGAAGTTTTCAAGGGTCAAGAGAGGAGGATGATATACTATGATCAAGAAGAGTGAAGAGTCTAAGCTTGGGGATGCCCCGGTGGTTCATACCTGCATATTTCAAGAAGACTCAAGCGTCTAAGCTTGGGGATGCCCAAGGCATCCCCTTCTTCATCGACAACATTATCGAGTTCCTCCCTCGAAACTATATTTTTATTCCATCACATCTTATGTGCTTTTCTTGGAGCGTCGGTTTGTTTTTGTTTTTGTTTTGTTTGAATAAAATGGATCCTAGCATTCACTTTGTGGGAGAGAGACACGCTCCGCTGTAGCATATGGACAAGTATGTCCTTAGGCTTTACTCATAGTATTCATGGCGAAGTTTCCTCTTCGTTAAATTGTTATATGGTTGGAATTGGAAAATGCTACATGTAGTAATTGGTAAAATGTCTTGGATAATGTGATACTTGGCAATTGTTGTGCTCATGTTTAAGCTCTTGCATCATATACTTTGCACCTACTAGTGAAGAAATACATAGAGCTGGTTAAAATTTGGTTTGCATGAGTGGTTTCTTTAGAGTCTAGATATTTTCTAGTGAGGTGTTTGAACAACAAGGAAGACGATGTATAGTCTTATAATGCTTGTAATTATGTCTTTTATGTAAGTTTTGATGTACTAGTTCATGCTTATGTTTGCCCCAAACAACTTTGCTAGCCTAAACCTTGTATCGAGAGGGAATACTTCTCATGCATCCAAATCCTTGAGCCAAACAACACTATGCCATTTGTGTCCACCATACCTACCTACTACATGGTATTTCCTGCCATTCCAAAGTAAATTGCTTGAGTGCTACCTTTAAACAATTCAAAATTTATCACCTCTGATTTGTGTCAATGTTTTATAGCTCATGAGGAAGTATGTGGTGTTTATCTTTCAATCTTGTTGGGCAACTTTCACCAATGGACTAGTGGCTTCATCCGCTTATCCAATAATTTTGCAAAAAGAGCTGGCAATGGGATTCCCAGTCCCAAATTAATTAACAAAAATAGACACTCCTCCATGGTATGTGATTGTTGGACGGCACCCGAAGGATTCGGTTAGCCATGGCTTGTGTAAGCAAAGGTTGGGAGGAGTGTCATCATAATAAAACTAAAATAAAAAGCCACTCCTTCATGGTATGAGATTGTTGGCGGGCACCAGAGGATTCGGTTAGCCATGGTTTGTGAAAGAAAGGTTGGAAGGAGTGCCACCCAAAAATAAAATAAAATGGGAGCCGCTCTTTGAAGGTTTGACTGGCAAGGGGGTTAGAGTACCCGCTACCATTCGTTGACAACAATATACACCTCTCAAAACTTTATTTTTATGCTCTCTTTATGTTTTTAAAATAAAAGCTCTAGCACAAATATAGCAATCGATGCTTTCCTCTTTGAAGGACCATTCTTTTACTTTTATTGTTGAGTCAGTTCACCTATTTCTCTCCACCTCAAGAAGCAAACACTTGTGTGAACTGTGCATTGATTCCTACATACTTGCATATTGCACTTATTATATTACTCTATGTTGACAATATCCATGAGATATACATGTTATAAGTTGAAAGCAACCGCTGAAACTTAATCTTCCTTTGTGTTGCTTCAATGCCTTTACTTTGAATTATTGCTTTATGAGTTAACTCTTATGCAAGACTTATTGATGCTTGTCTTGAAGTGCTATTCATGAAAAGTCTTTGCTATATGATTCACTTCTTTACTCATGTCATATACATTGTTTTGATCGTTGCATTCACTACATATGCTTTACAAATAGTATGATCAAGGTTATGATGGCATGTCACTCCAGAAATTATCTTTGTTATCGTTTTACCTGCTCGGGACGAGCAGAACTAAGCTTGGGGCTGCTGATACGTCTCCGACGTATCGATAATTTCTTATGTTCCATGCCACATTATTGATGATATCTACATGTTTTATGCACACTTTATGTCATATTCGTGCATTTTCTAGAACTAACCTATTAACAAGATGTCGAAGTGCCAGTTCCTGTTTTCTGCTGTTTTTGGTTTCAGAAATCCTAGTAAAGAAATATTCTCGGAATTGGACGAAATCAACGCCCAGGTTCCTATTTTGCCCGGAAGCATCCAGAACACCCGAGAACCGCCAGAGAGGGGGCACAGGGCCACCAAACCCTAGGCCGGCGCGGCCAAGGGTGGGGCCGTGCCCCCCTATAGTGTGGCCACCCTGTCAGCCCTCCTGCGCCGCCTCTTTGCCTATTTAAAGCGTCCGTCGCGAAAACCCTGATACGTTCGACGAAACCCACAGAAACCTTCCAGAGCCGCCGCCATCGCGAAGCCAAGATCTGGGGGACAGGAGTCTCTGTTCCGGCACGCCGCCGGAACGGGGAAGTGCCCCCGGAAGGCTTCTACATCGACACCGCTGCCATCTCCACCGCCATCTTCATCACCGCTGCTGCTCCCATGAGGAGGGAGTAGTTCTCCATCGAGGCTCGGGGCTGTACCGGTAGCTATGTGGTTCATCTCTCTCCTATGTACTTCAATACAATAATCTCATGAGCTGCCTTACATGATTGAGATTCATATGATGATGCTTGTAATCTAGATGTCGTTATGCTAGTCAAGTGAATTTTACTTATGTGATCTCCGGAGACTCCTTGTCCCACGTGTGTAAAGATGACAGTGTGTTCACCGTGTGGGTCTCTTAGGCTATATTTCACGGAATACTTATTCACTGTTATGAATGGCATAGTGAAGTGCTTATTTATATCTCTTTATGATTGCAACATGTTTTGTATCACAATTTATCTATGTGCTACTCTAGCAATGTTATTAAAGTAGTTTTATTCCTCCTGCACGGTGTAATGGTGACAGTGTGTGCATCCGTGTTAGTACTTGGTTTATGCTATGATTATGATCTCTTGTAGATTATGAAGTTAACTATTGCTATGATAGTATTAATGTGTATTATTCCTCCTACATAGCATGAAGGTGACGAGTGTGCATGCTATGTTAGTACTTGGTTTAGTCGAATTGATCTTTCATGCACTCTAAGGTTATTTAAATATGAACATTGAATTGTGGAGCTTGTTAACTCCGGCATTGAGGGTTCGTGTAATCCTACGCAATGTGTTCATCATCCAACAATAGTGTAGAGTATGCATTTATCTATTCTGTTATGTGATCAAAGTTGAGAGTGTCCACTAGTGAAAGTGTAATCCCTAGGCCTTGTTCCTAAATACTGCTATCGCTTCTTGTTTATTGTTTTACTGCGTTACTACTGCTGCAATACTACCACCATCAACTACACGCTAGCAAGCTATTTTCTGGCACCGTTGCTACTGCTCATACTTATTCATACCACCTGTATTTAACTATCTCTTCGCCGAACTAGTACACCTATTAGGTGTGTTGGGGACACAAGAGACTTCTTGCTTTGTGGTTGCAGGGTTGCATGAGAGGGATATCTTTGACCTCTTCCTCCCTGAGTTCGATAAACCTTGGGTGATCCACTTAATCCAAATCTCTGCTCTTGGAGGCCCAACACTGTCTATAGGAAAGGGAGGGGGCGTAGACATCAAGCTAGTTTCTGGCGCCGTTGCCGGGGACCTGAAGGAACAAGCTTTCCTCCCTCGTCAACCACGCGCCAGTCCTGGACAGCATCAGATGCCGAAGGGCCAGTTGCTGTTTTCTGTTGTTTTTTGTTCCAGAAAGGCTGTTTGGGCAATATTCTCGGAATTCGACAAAATCAATGCCCAAAACCTTATTTTTCCCGGAACCTTCCAGAAAGTCAGAGGGGGACCAGAGGGGAGCCCTGGGGGCCCCACACAACAGGGCCGCACGGGCTCCACCCTGGCCGCGCCGACCTAGTGTGAGGAGGCCCCGTGGCCCCTCCGACTCTGACTCTTCGCCTATTTAAGCCCTTTCGACCTAAAAACGCGATACCAATTGACGTAACTCCAGAAAGACTCCAGGGGCGCCGCCACCATCGCGAAACTCCAATTCGGGGGACAGAAGTCTCTGTTCCGGCACCCTGCCATCTCCATCGACGCCACCGCCTCCATCATGCTCCGTGAGTAGTTCCCCCATGGACTACGGGTTCTAGCTGTAGCTAGTTGGTATTCCCTCCCCCATGTACTTCAATACAATGATCTCATGAGCTGCCTTACATGATTGAGATTCATCTGATGTAATCGGTGTTGTGTTTGTTGGGATCCGATGGATTGTTACATTATGATTAGTCTATCTATAAAGTTTGTGAAGTTATTGTTGCTGCAATCTTGTTGTGTTTAATGCTTGTCACTAGGGCCCGAGTGGCATGATCTTAGATTTAAGCTCTATACTTATTGCTTAGATTGTATCTACAAGTTGTTTGCACATGTCTATGTCCGGAACCAAAGGCCCCAAAGTGACGAAATTGGGACAAGCTGGAGGGGAAGGCTTAGATATGAGGATCACATGTTTTCACGGAGTGTTAATGCTTTGCTCCGGTGCTCTATTAAAAGGAGTACCTTAATTTCCGAGTAGATTCCCTAGAGGCCCGGCTGCCACGAGCTGGTAGGACAAAAGATGTTGTACAAGTTTCTCATTGCGAGCACGTATGACTATATATGGAAAACATGCCTACATGATTAATAATCTTGATGTTCTGTCTTAATGCTATTTCAATCCTATCAATTGCCCAACTGTAATTTGTTCACCCAACACTTGTTATTGGAGAGTTACCACTAGTGTAGATAGCTGGGAACTCCGGTCCATCTCTCATCATCATATACTCGTTCTACATGACATTGGAAGTAGTATCAACTATTTTCTGGTGCCATTGCTCTCATATTACTGCTACTGTCATTGCTGTCGTATTCATCTGTTACTATTGCTCTCATATTACTGTTGCTTTCACATCACCCCTATTACTAGTGATTTTCTGAATTGATAACTCTGATGTTAAGGCTTATAAGTATTCTTTACCTCCCCTTGTGTCAAATCAATAAATTTGGGTTTTACTTCCCTCGAAGACTGTTGCGATCCCCTATACTTGTGGGTTAGCACCCCCCGCACCTTAGGGTTTCTAGGAGATGAAGTACACGAAAGGGCGATGGCCGAGGGGGTCGTGGGCCCCCTCCCCACGTGGCGGCGCGCCGGCCTTGGTGGCCGCGCCGGCCTATGGGGAGGGCCCATGGCGGCCCTCCTCGACCTCCCCTTTTGGCTGGCTCCGTCATTTGGAAAAATAGGAGCTTCGGTATATTTTCCGTCAATTGTTGATCTTCAGAAATATTGTATCCTGGCGGCGCTTTTTCCATCAGAATCCTGACTCCAGTGAGTAATTCTCCAATAATCATGAAACATGCAAAATAGGTGAAATAACATAAGTATCATCTCTGAATATGAAATATATCAATGAATAACAATAAATTATGATATAAAATAGTGATGCAAAATGGACGTATCAACTCCCCCCAAGCTTAGACCTCGCTTGTCCCCAAGCGAAACTGAACTCGATAAACAAGACCACATGTTTATTGAGTGAAGAGTCGATAAATAAAATACGGACAAGAAGCATCACATTTATTAATTCACACAAGACATTCTAGTAAACAACTTCCTCATATAACTCAACTTGAAACAAGTAAAGGGAAATCACAAATAAAGGTGCATAGGAAATCATAATTGGTGATGGCAAACTTCGTTCTTGGTCAAAGAACAATTAACAGATTGTACTTATCTTTCGAGCAGAGTCTTTATATTAGAGCTTATATGGCAGAACTTACATGCTCAATCATAACAATCTCCTCATAATCATTGATAACTTTCAAAGTCATATTCATTCAGATAAAATTTGTACTAAACAAGGAAGAATAAAAGACATGATTAAATAGATCACAATATAAATGGTTGGATCACAAAAACTCAATTGCTTGCTTGAGATAGAGGGAAATAGGTTTACTGACTCAACATAAAAGTAAAAGATAGGCCCTTCGCAGAGGGAAGCAGGGATTAAATCATGTGCTAGAGCTTTTTAAGTTTTGAAATCATAAAGAGAGCATAAAAATAAAGTTTTGAGAGGTGTTTGTTGTTGCCAACGAATGGTAGTGGGCACTCTAACCCCCTTGTCAAACAGACTTTCAAAAGAGCGGCTCCCATGAAGGACGTTATCTCTACCAGCAAGGTAGATCATCCCTCTTCTCTTTTGTTTACACATGTACTTTAGTTTTATTTATGGATGACACTCCTCCCAACCTTTTGCTTTCACAAGCCATGGCTAACCGAATCCTCGGGTGCCTTCCAACATTTCACATACCATGGAGGAGTGTCTATTGCAAAATTAAGTTGCTTACTGATAAATCAGGGCAAAACATGTGAAGAGAATTATTAATGAAAGTTTATTAATTGGGGCTGGGCACCCCGTTGCCAGCTCTTTTGCAAAATTATTGGATAAGGGGATGTATATGCCACTAGTCCATTGGTGAAAGTCTGTCCAACAAGATTGAAAGATAAAACACCACATACTTCCTCATGAGCTATAAAACATTGACACAAATAAGAGATAATAACTTTTGAATTGTTTAAAGGTAGCACATGAAATATTTACTTGGAGTGGCGCGGAATACCACATAATAGGTAGTTATGGTGGACACAAATGGCATGGGTTTGGTTTAAGGTTTAGGATGCACGAGAAGCATTCCCTCTCAGTACAGGTCTTTGGCTAGCAAGGATGGTTAGCAAGCATAAGAGTTGAGGGAAACAAACAGATATACATGTGATAGAAACAATCATGTATCTTCCTTGTAAGCACAAACAATTTTAAATTCAGAATACTAAGCTCATTAGCTAACAAGAAAGAAAGATAATGAAATAATGTATCTACATGTACTTCCCTCTTTTCTACTTAAGCCTCAAAGTATTGTTGCTATTGACCAATGCTAAGTTTGCCAAAACCAAATAGATTTACTTGATGCTCCTGATGACCCACAAGTATAGGGGGTGTATCGTAGTACTTTTGATAAATAAGAGTGTCGAACCCAACGAGGAGCAAAAGGTGTTGACAAGCAGTTTCGATGAAGGATTCACTGTAAATGCTCACAGACAAGTATTAATATAGAAGATAAATAAAGTAAAAGTAAATAAAATGCGAGAGTAATAGTTGCAGCAAGTGGCCCAATCCTTTTTAGCACAAAGGACAAGCCGGTTTGTTTACTTATAATGACCAAACGTTCTTGAGGACACACGGGAATTTAGTCTAGTGCTTTCGCTTCATATAGCTGATTAATCTTCATTGTTTTGATAAGTGTTGTGTGGGTGAACCTATGCTAATGCACCGCCCTTCCTAGGACTAATACATACTTTTGATTATACCCCTTGCAAGCATCCGCAAATACAAGAAAGTAATTAAGATAAATCTAACCACAGCCTTAAACTGCGAGATCCTGCTATCCCTCCCGCATCGATATACCAACGGGGGTTCGAGTTGCTTGTCACTCCGGCAACCCCACAATTAGCAAACGAATACAAGATGTATTCCCCTAGGCCCATAAAGGTGAAGTATCATGTAGTCGATGTTCACATGACACCACTAGAAGAATAACACCACAACTTAAATATCATAACATTGAATATCAATCAACATAGTTCACTACTAACATTTAGACTTCACCCATGTCCTCAAGAACTAAACGAACTACTCACGAGACATCATATGGAACATGATCAGAGGTGATATGATGATGAATAACAATCTGAACATAAACCTTGGTTCAATGGTTTCACTCAATAGCATCAATAACAAGGAGTAATCAATACCGGGAGAGTTTCCCCTATCAAACAATCAAGATTCAACCCTAGATGTTACAGCGGTGACTAGGTGCAGCGGTAGATATGGCGGTGTCGATGGTGGAGATGATGGTGATGATAGTCCCAATGAAGTCCAGCTCGATGACGGTGACGATGGCGTCGATTTCCCCCTCCGGGAGGGAATTTCCCCAGCAGATTTCAGCCTGCCGGAGAGCTCTTTCCTCTCTGGTGTTTTCCGCCCCGCAGAGGTGGCTGTGACTCTTCGCGATTATCCTCTGGAGCTTAGGTTTTCGGGACGAAGAAGTACGCGAAGGAGAGGAGGCCATAGGGGGTTGTGGGCCCCCTTCCCACAAGGCGGCGCGGCCAGGCCTGGGCCCGCGCCGGCCTATGGGGGGGGCCATGGCGGCCCTCCTCGGCTCCTCCTTCTGGATGTCTCCGTCTTCTGGAAAAATAAGATTTTCCGTGTAATTTCCGTCAATTGCTGATCTTCCGAAATATTGCATCCTGACGGTGCTTTTTCCAGCAGAATCCTGACTCCGGTGCGCTATTCTCCAATAATCATGAAACATGCAAAATAGATGAAATAACATAAGTATCATCTCTGAATATGAAATATATCAATGAATAACAGTAAATTATGATATAAAATAGTGATGCAAAATGGACGTATCAATGACATGTTAAGTGAGCTTGCATGCTTGTATTGTGCTTAGATAAGTTGTTTTGATGCATGTTTAGTCCTCTTACAAATCTCCATAGTGTTCTCCTTCATTTGTTTGTCTTAAAATCATTTTTATGAGGTTTGTTAAAAATTCCAGAGATGGAAGGCAATGCATGCCAACTCATTCAACATTAATTGGAGGTGAATGAAGTCATGAGGGTCCATCGGGAAGAAGGAGGTTTCCCATCTCTTTATCCATGTGCGGAGTTCATGAGTGCGTAGGGATTCTGCAGGATTTCCAGACTTCGATCTCCAACACAGGGTTGGAAAGTTTTGTTGATGGTGAACCATACCAATATGCAAAACTAACTATGTCTGTGGTGCAAGATTTTAGATGTAGTTGGGATTTGCCTAACCCCATGGTTCACTACAAAATTTACAATAAGGCTGTCAACTTTCCCCTTTGATGATTTTTGTGCAGCCATTAGAGTGCCACAATGGGGATCGCATGAAAGGATGAAGGAGCGACCCAAGCTATTGCTAGACCTCTATAAAGAAATCTGCCAGGGAAGAAGCCTCTCAGATGATAATGGTAAAATCCGAAGTATTCAACTTCCATCTATTCGGTATTTTGCGTATTTCATTACTAAATGTGTTCTAGCTAGAAAGAATGCAAATAAATTATCTTCTTATGATTTATCTTTCCTAGCTGCTGCCTTGAAACGAGATAGGACTTATAATTTGGGTGCTTTGATAGTTTCCCATCTTACTACTAACCGTGAGAAATGATGAATTTGTGGAGGCCTCATTGCCTCTCATTTATTAGCATTTCATGGTCTAGTTCCGCATGATTTAGACATTCAATTTCCATTAGAGAGGCTTGATCTTAACTCCATGATACAACACAAATTTGTTTCTTTTCAAGCCAACATGGACAACCTACCTTATAAAATAGGGATTTCTATTTCCATGCCCTCGGGTCCTTAGTTGTACTCAGTTTTCCCCAGCTCCTTAGTTTTTCCTCAGTTCTCCCCAAGTCCTTGTTTGAAACCCGCAGAAGGAGCTCAGACGGCAGGATTCCCATTTAGTTGGCCGTTCCGTGCTGACGTGTGGGGCCGCATCGTGTGGGGCCGCGTCGCGTGGGGCTGGTAGAAAGGGACCACGTGGGAGACCGCGTTTGGTTGCACGTGAGCAGGAGCTGGGTTCTGTCTCTCTCGGCCCAAATTGGCATTTTTAAGAGTACCTTTTCCCCCTCCTTCTCTCTATCTTTTTTCACCTAATTAGTATCAAATCTAGAGAAGCTTGCATTTCTATCTTTCTTCAATTATTTGTGCCTTTTGGACCTCGTTGTTTGCCCAATATGGCAGCAAATCTAGTACTCCATCTGGTCCATATGTATGTAGTTAATTCTAGAAGCAAATCTACAGGGTAATGTACGATAAATTCACACAGTCATATAGTAGAATAGGGATAGATAATAGAGATCCCTCCCTGGATAATAAGCTGCATACAGCAGCCAAACATAGTAACAGGTTCGAGGTTCTTCACAGCACCATCATACTAACAACATAACAACAAGGGATCCCTAGCTAACAACAAAATAGGAGGCAGCAGCAGCAGCACACATGCAGGACTCCGCCTACCCCATCTGCCTCTGCCTCCACTTGTTGCTCCCCTTGGGAGCCTTGGGCTTGAGCGGAGTCATGCGCCCGGCGGAGATCTCCACCCGCTGGAAGCTGCGGAGGTGCATGCCGAGCGCCTTGTGCTTGGCGCGAAAGGAGTAGGTGTTCACCATCGTGCCGACCTTGGGGAAGGTGTTGTCGATATCCTCGGCATGCGTGAGGAGGCAGTTGAAGTCAGTTCCGCCGAGTCTCCTAGTGCAGAAGGGGCACCTATAGACACCCTTGGCAAAGTAGGAGATGTACTGGCCGACCTGCAGCCTCTGCGGCACCTGGCGAGTCTTGGTGTCATGGTGCTCGTCGTCGCTGCCAGACACCTGATCCATATCAAACGAAAACTATGAGTGAATGAGTTGCAACGATGACTAACGTGCATGATAACAAAGTTAGGAAAAACAGAGGCGGCCTCAGTTAGAGTGGACACGATTATATATCTACAGGGATGGTGTTAGCGAACCAAAGCTCATGCACAACAGATTTGTACACAGCAATGGTTCGCTGAACCCTCCCCGTAAAAATTTGTGCCCAACGATTCATCATAGGCAAAGAAACAGATTCCAGATCTGAACTTGAACACATTCCAGATTATTTGCAAAATTAAATGGTTGATATCTTTTGATTCGTGCATAAAATAACTGATTGAGATCCCATGATTACTTGCATAAATTAACTGATTGAGATCCCATTATTACTTCCATAATTTAACCGAACGGCCGAACCCCAAATCTTAAACGAAATCAAGAAGGGATCGAAACAAAATGGAATAAAATTGGCGCAAATATTAACCCAATAGTCATCCATCTACAGATCCATCTACATCCGCAAGAATAGGGTTCAAAAAGGAACGGGGACCAAAAAAGGAAGCAAACCGTAGTTACCTCGTTCCATGGGTCCTCCATGGAGGAGTCGTAGGGGTTCGGGGGCGGGACGTATGGCGCCTCCTCGTAGGGGTCCCATCCCGGCGGGATCTAACCGCCACCGGCGGCAGCAGCCTCCGATGCACCGGCGGCGGCGGCGACGGCCGTTGAGGGGACGGCGTCGAAGAGGGAGGCGTCGCGCTTGGAGCCGACGGCGTCGTGGACGATGGGATTGGCATTCTCCTTGTCCATCTCGCCAGCAGAGGAGAGGGAGAGGGAGAGGGTTTTTTGCTTTGGAGAAGATGATGGGACGTGAGAGAGGCGGCGTTGCGTGAGCGAGTGAGAGTGACAGAGATAGTGCGAGGAGGCGTCTATAAAGGCGAAGGGTGGTTAATGTGACCCGCGTCCTACGCGTCCACCGTTGCACGTCTGCACGTCTTGGACTTCTGCAACGCGACATGCGTCCACGATTGCATGTCTTCGACTTCTGCACTGCAACCCGCGTCTACGCATCAACAATTGCACGTCTTCCATTTCTGCACCGCAACACGCGTCCTCGAGTCTAACCCTGGAAATTTAGATATACTCATGTATACCCTCGAGTCTTATACTAGCATTTTTTATGTGCTCAGTTTTCCCCTTGAGTGCTAATACTGGCTAGTGCAATATGCTCAGTGTTACCCTCAAGTGGTTGGTCAACAGAGAGTCAACAAATGGGATTAACTAGTTAAATGAGTCATTTAATGTGCAAAAAATTCCGAAAAAGAGTGGCACTTACTCATGGAGTCTTTACCACAAATTGCCACTTGTCAAATCATAGATAAGTCATAGATAAATCAAGTTTTACCACAAATTGCCACTTCTCAAATCACCTAGTAGCTATGAAGGTGCATGGTTTTTCACAATAAGCCCTTCCCAAAACATCTTTCCCCAAAACATACTTTGTCTAAATGAGGCCACAATTCTCACACTGATGTATATTTGTATTGCAAATAGTTTGAGGTAGGCCAGGATGGGTTTCATTGTACAAAACACGCATTTTCCATTTTTTAAATCTCATATTTGAATCCCTTAGTATGTTTACTACTCAGGTGCCCTTGGTTTCTTGATACTACTCAGTTTTCCCCTCTCCCTTCACAAATTCTCGCACACGTGCAATATTGCCCTGATTGGTCTAGCCCATGTCACGCGGATCGTGCCCGCCGACCGTTGATCGTATGATCTAACGGGCAGGATAACCCCTCGCTCTCTCTGTCGGCGGTTAGCTTCCACCCTGTAAGTATGCTAAAGGGCGGTTTTCTGTATTATTTTTCACGCACTAAAAATTATAAACTCTTTTAGTCATTAATTTTCACGCAGAAAATGATAAACCATCACCGATTTGTTGTAGCCATTACTTTTCATGCAAAAAATGATAAACCATCGCCGATTTTTTGCAGCCATTAATTTTCACCCAAAAAATGATAAACCATCACCGATTTGTTGTAGCCATTACTTTTCACGCAAAAAATGATAAACCATCACCGATTTCTTGTAGCCATTACTATTCACGGTAAAAATGATAAACGAAACAATCTATCTATCTCTGTATTTGAAGTTTGGGAGGGTTCACCATCTACTTATGTTAACTTTCGAGGTTTTGACCTGAAAATCAAATGGGTATTATAAAGGGAAATAAAAGTTCAAAAAAATGTAAAAATGAAACAATCTACCTATGTTTGTATAGAAGATCGTCTGTATGATTTTTGAGGCCATTTAGAGAAGGTAGAAAAAAATCCCTTTTGAGAAGGTCTAAAAAACCTAACTTGTTACAAAAGCTGGTTTCAGTGAGACCTAACCAAGTTTGGCATACATGATGCCATACCTATAACAACAACGAATATCTAAAAGGGAAAGTTTCACAATATTTGAAATTTAGGGTGAAAATGATGACATACATGATGCTGTTTTTCGAGGTTTTGACCTGAAAATCAATTGGGTATTATAAAGGGAAATAAAAAGTTCGAAAAATGTAAAAACGAAACAATCTATCTATCTATGTATAGAAGATCAGTCTGTATGAAATTTGAGGTCATTTAGAGAAGGTAGAAAAAATCACCTTGTTAGAAAAGCTGGTTTCAGTGAGACGAAACGGCATGCGCTTAAGCAAAGTGATTTTTTCGAACATCTCCAAATGACCCCAAATTTGCCATACATGATGCCATACGTGTAACAACAAGGAAACCTATCTAAAAAATGTCAAAAAAGTTTGCCCAACCGTATAGCTCTATCAAAAAGAACCTCACCATGGCGCTAGTATAATTTTTAGTTACAAACTTTCGTTACCTAACCTTCAACATGAAACTTGTTCAAATTCATTTTGGCGTATAAGAAACAAATCCCACCTTGATTCGAGCACCACAGCCTCCAAACGATGCCGATGCCGATATCGGCATGGTCAGAACGGCTATGCTCGCCGCCACTCCTAGGTCACTGTCGGGATACACCCTCAATCCCGTCCCCTCATTCGATCACTGACACACCAGAGATACCGCCGAGGCCAATGCCCAACGTACATGCTGATGCCAATGCCGAACATGCATGCATGCCGTTGTGGGCACGGCCACGCCGCCCCGCTATGTTGGACGCCACATACCACCGCGAGGTCTTTCCCTTCGCCACCACACTCTTCTAGCACCCATCTATACACGCCAGAAAGGAGAGACACTAGTTTTCTCTACATTGCTCACGTTCGTGTCTGACACGGTCAGTCAAAGTTTTGAGGTAGTCGTCGATGTCGTCGACCATTTCTTCTCTTCTTTGCATGGTTAAACGCGTCTACTTCATATCTATCTAATGCGTCTAGTCTCGCCTCATGCAGTTCTTTGTGGACGTCGATCTCATCTCGGCACCCCGCAGGCCACCTCCTCCATGCCATCACCGTAGAGCTCCGTTTAAAAATCTAATCCTACCCGTGTATTGCCCCTTGTATTAGGGTCATGGTCCCACTTGTCATTCAATATACCGAAGCCCCACTTGTTCGCGTTTTGGTCAGGGATACAACGATGCTTACGGTCAAACAAAGATGGATGGTCTGACATGTCTTTGCGGGCTCTACGTGGCCCCACTAGTCAGAAGATAACGGTCAACCGTCGGGCAACCGGCCGTTACAAGGACTCGTGATGGTTTCAGACAAGGTCTTGGGGAAAACTGAGGAAAAACTAAGGAGCTGGGGAAAACTGAGCACAACTAAGGACCCGAGGGCACGGAAATAGAAATCCCTATAAAATAACCTTTTTCAAAAATCAACATGGAGGGTAGCTAGGTCCGATAGTTTAGTCAATTTGCATGCGCCTCTTTTGTTTAACCTTGATGTCAGGGGAAGATGCTCAATCATGGAGCAGGAGCTTGACTCATACATAGGAGAGCACGACCAGCATGTAGAGGATGATGGAGGGGAGTCCAAAGAGAATTTCATCCAGCCCTCCAACACTACTGGGTTTCCATATCAGCAACCTGACTATGACTTTGGGATTTCTTCTTCTTCCCCGCGAGGGCTAGGGTACGATCATGCTAGTGATGACCAACCATACTGGAGCTACTACCCACGCTGGGGTTGATTGATGTCTACGTGTGCTTCTATTCTTGTAGACAGTGTTGGGCCTCCAAGAGCAGAGGTTTGTAGAACAGCAGCAGGTTTCCCTTAAGTGAATCACCCAAGGTTTATCGAACTCAGGGAGGTAGAGGTCAAAGATATCCCTCTCAAGCAACCCTGCAATTAAGATACAAGAAGTCTCTTGTGTCCCCAACACACCTAATACACTTGTCAGATGTATAGGTGCACTAGTTCGGCGAAGAGATAGTGAAATACAAGTAATATGGATGATTATAAGTAGTAATTGCAATCTGAAATAAAAATAGCAGCAAGCGAACATGTAGCAGAACTTGTTGAAAATGGTGTTTCAATGCTTAGAAACAAGGCCTAGGGATCATACTTTCACTAGTGGACACTCTCAACAATGATCACATAATTGAATAAATAAATGCTACTCTCAAACACTCTCTTGTTGGATAACAAACACCATTCATTGTGTAGGGCTACAAAAGCACACCTCAAGCCGGAGTAAACAAGCTCCACAACTTCATAAAGTAATCACACACGATGCACGCACTGTCACCATCACACCGTGGAGAGTGACTCCAGAGTTCATATTAAAGTAACCTCTAGAGTGCATAATAGAAAAGAGTAACATCAACATATTCAACTAGATTACAAAGCTCATGATCACATAAAGATCACACCATGGGAGAGAGAGATGAACCGCATAGCTACCGGTAGAGCCCTCAGCCTCGGGGGAGAACTACTCCCTCCTCATCATGGGAGTCAGCAGCGGCGATGAAGATGGCGATGGAGTCGATGGAGATGGATTCCGGGGGCACTTCCCCGTCCCGGCGGCGTGCCGGAACAGAGACTTCTGTCCCCCGAACTTGTCGTCGATGGCGGCGGCGCTGCGGAACCCTTGGTAGAATATGACTGATGCCGTTAGGGTTTTCGCATCTGGGAGAATATATAGGCGGAAGGGCGGCCTCGGAGGGGCCCCAGGGTGCCCTCCCCACCTGGTGGCGCGGCAGAGGGGTGGGCCGCGCCCCCCTATGGTGTGGGGGCCCCTTGGCCCCCCTCTGGCCCTTCTCTGGCTCTATGGGTCCTCCTCGGCAAAATATTGACTTCTGTCTTCGTGGGGTCCAATTCCGAGAATATTTCCTGTGTAGAATTTCTGAAACCAAAAACAGCAGAAAACAGGAACTGGCGCTTCGGTATCTTGTTAATAGGTTAGTCCCGGAAATTCATAAAAATGATATAAAGTGTGAGCAAAACATGTAGGTATTGTTATAAAACTAGCATGGAACATAAGAAATTATAGATACGTTGGAGACGTTTCAAGCATCCCCAAGCTTAGTTCCTACTCGCCCTCGAGTAGGTAAACGATAAAAAGAATAATTTCTGGAGTGACATGCTACCAACATAATCTTGATCAATACTATTGTAAAGCATATATGAGATGAATGAAGTGACTCAAAGAAATGATCTATAGTTTGCTAACAAAAAGATAATGACTAAACAATTGAATCATATAGCAAAAACTTTTCATGAATAGAACTTTCAAGACAAGCATCAAAAAGTCTTGCATAAGAGTTAACTCATAAAGCAATAGATTCTTAATAAGAGGTTTTGAAGCAACTCAAAGGAAGATTTAAGTTTCAGCAATTGCTTTCAACTTTCAACATGCATATCTCATGGATAATTGTCAACACAAAGTAATATAATAAGTGCAATAAGTAATCATGTAAGAATCAGTGCACACAGTTGACACAAGTGTTTGCTTCTAAGATAGAAAGAAGTAGGTAAACTGACACAACATAAAGTAAAAGAAAGGCCCTTCGCAGAGGGAAGCAGGGATTAAATCATGTGCTAGAGCTTTTCAAGTTTTGAAATCATATAGAGAGCATAAAAATAAAGTTTTGAGAGGTATTTGTTGTTGTCAACGAATGGTAGTGGGCACTCTAACTACCTTGTCAACCAGACTTTCAAGAGCGGCTCCCATGAAGGACGTTATCTCTACCAACAAGGTAGATCATCCCTCTTCTCTTTTGTTTACACATGTATTTTAGTTTCATTATTGATGACACTCCTCCCAACCTTTTGCTTACACAAGCCATGGCTAACCGAATCCTCGGGTGCCTTCCAACATTCACATACCATGGAGGAGTGTCTATTTGAAAAATTAAGTTGCTTACTGATAAATCAGGGCAAAACATGTGAAGAGAATTATTAATGAAAGTTGTAATTAATCGGGACTGGGCACCCCATTTGCCAGCTCTTTTTGCAAAATTATTGGATAAGCGGATGTATATGTCGCTAGTCCATTGGTGAAAGTCTACCCAACAAGATTGAAAGATAAAACACCACATACTTCCTCATGAGCTATAAAACATTGACACAAATAAGAGATAATAACTTTTGAATTGTTTAAAAATACCACATAGTAGGTAGTTATGGTGGACACAAATGGCATAGGTTTTGGCTCAAGGTTTTGGATGCACGAGAAGCATTCCCTCTCAGTACAAGGCTTTGGCTAGCAAGGTTGTTTGAAGCAAACACAAGTATGAACCGGTACAGCAAAACTTACATAAGAACATATTGCAAGCATTATAAGACTCTACACTTGTCTTCCTTGTTGCTCAAACACTTTTACCGAGAAAATATCTAGACCTTAGAGAGACCAATCATGCAAACCAAATTTTAACAAGCTCTACGGTAGTTCTCCACTAATAGGTTTAAACTACATGATGCAAGAGCTTAAACATGATCTACTTGAGAGCTCAAAACAATTGCCAAGCATCAAATTATTCAAGATAATATACCAACTACCACATGAAGCATTTTCTGTTTCCAACCAAATAGCAAGAAACTCTCAAAACAAATATAAGTGAAGTAACAGAGTACTTTCTATAAAATAACTAATAGCTCTGAACAAGAGATACATGAAAACCAAGAGCTAGAAGCTACACAGTGCGAAAACTGAATACTCAACAAATATATGTGAAGAATAGGAGTATTCAAATGAAAAAGCGGAGCGTGTCTCTCTCCCAAACAAGATAGATAGGATCCAATTTGTTCATAGAACTAAGATAATAAAACGAAAATAAAAGCACACAGACGCTCCAAGTAAAGCACATAAGATGTGACGGAATTAAAATATAGTTTCACTAGAGGTGACCTTATAAGTTATTGATGAAGAAGGGGATGCCTTGGGCATCCCCAAGCTTAGACGCTTGAGTCTTCTCGAAATATGCTGGGATGAACCATGGGGGCATCCCCAAGCTTAGACTTTGCACTCTTCTTGATCATATTATATCATCCTCCTCTCTTGATCCTTGAAAACTTCCTTCACACCAAACTCAAAGCAATCTCATTAGAGGGTTAGTGCATAATCAAAAATTCACATGTTCAGCAAGGACACAATCATTCCCAACACTTCTAGACATTACCCAAGGTTACTGAAATTTAATGGAGCAAAGAAACCCACTCAAACACAGTAAAAGAGGCAATGCGAAATAAAAGGCAGAATCTGTCAAAACAGAACATTCCTTAAAGACGAATTTTTTCGAGTCACTTAACATGCTCAGATGGAAAAGCTCCAGTTGAATGAAAGTTGCGTACGTATCTGAGGATTACTCATGAATTTTTTCAGAATTTTTAGATTCTTCTACAGAGAGAACAACTCAAATTTGTGACAGCTAAAAATCTGTTCCTGCGCAGAAATCCAAATCTAGTATCAACTTTCTATCAAAGACTTTACTTGGCACAAAACCGAAATAAACATGATAAGAAGAGGTTGCTACAGTAGTAACAACTTCCAAGACACAACAAAACAGTAGCAAAATAAAAACATGGGTTATCTCCCAAGAAGTGCTTTCTTTATAGCCATTAAGATGGGCTCAATAATTTTAATGATGCTCTCGCAAGAAATAAGAGTTGAAGCAAAAGAGAGCATCAAAAGCAAATAAGAAACACTTTTAAGTCTAACCCACTTCCTATGAAAAGGAATCTTGTAAGGGAACAAGTACTGAAAGCACAAAGCAACAAGCATAGAAAGGCAACAAAAGCGCAACTTCAAGATTCTCAACATAAAGAGGGGAAACTTAATATTATTAAGATGCATATAACCATGTTTCCATCTCTCATAATAACTTTCAGTGGCATCATTGATGAAATCCACAATATAACCATCACTTAAAACATTCTTATCATGGTTCATATGCATAAAAGTATCATTATTTTTGGCATAAGAAAAACTCTTCTCATTAATAGTAATTGGAGCAGGATCATTATCAAGAATTTGAACATGGTAAACAAGTTGCATACTAAGGGAATGGTTTCTGGCAATCCCATCATAACTATGACAAGTTTCATAAGGATAATTATAACCTGTGTCATAGCCATCTCTATAACGATTATCTAAACCCGAAGATATAATATCATCATTTTCACTAAAAGTAAACGTCTCAAATATAGGATCTTCAAGCACAACATCCCCAAGCTTAGAGCTTTCAATATCATCGTTTGAGGGAATATGGATAGTGCTAACATCATTACTTTCATAATCGGTACCAAAGAGATTTTCAGTATCAAAAGTAGTGTGCTCTTCCAAATCATGATCACTAATATAGGTAAAGGGCATAGGAAGATCATTGTACTCAGATTCATTATCATAATAATCATTAGGAGCAACATACTTATGGTTACCTATTGTTATCTCATACACGCGGGGATATGCCGTTACCTCCTTCTTTTTATTCCCCCTCTTCTTCTTCTTCGTTCCCTTCTTCTTCTTCTTTTCCCCTTTAGGAGGGAGAGGCTTGAAAGGAAGCTTCTCCACATAACCTGGTTTATTTCCAGAAACAATAGAAGAAACTTGGGAGGATTCCTCCTTTTCATTAATAAGTTCAAAACACACAGCGGTCCTATCATATTTTGGTAAAGTGTCATCTTCTATAATAATTTGTATGTAAGTATTTGTGTGGAAATTATCAATGCAATAAGAAAGACACCCATGCAGGACACTATTAATATCAAGAGCACTCATATCCACCAAAGAAGTTTTTCTCAATAACTCTTCACACTCCAAAAATAATGTAAGTTCCTCATGCTGATTAGGAGTGATTTCATCATCACAATACAAATTTGCAGCACTCATGATGTTCGAATTATCATTGGAGGAGCATTGAAAATTAAAATGACCCACTCTATGGCAAAGTTCACAAATAAAAGGATAGAGGGCACAAACTTTTTCACCAAGATCATCTAGAGCCCTAGACCACTTTCTAGTTTTTTCATTCATGTGATGGATACAATATTCTTCTTCAATTTTATTCTTTTCACAAGGTCTATGAACTCCACAAAAATTAACATGCTTATAGGAAATAGTATTTTCAGAAGTTTGAGCATGTTCATTGCAATCATTAATAACAGTTTCATCCTTCATGCTGATGTCTTTAAAAGGTTCATGATACATGTACCAATTTCCTTTAGGAACATTAATATGAAAAGCAAAGGCTATATAGCAATCGACCATAATTTGAGGATCAAGACCATATTTAGCACTAAGCTCTTGAAATCAGCAGTTTGAGCGAAAGACTTAATGCAATCATACTCGTAGTTTATACCTGATTCTTTACCTTTGTCATTATCCCAATTTTCAGTATTCCTTTGAATTTCTTCGAGAAGATTCCACTTAGCTTCAACCTCCTTGCTTGTGAAAGATCCTTCCAAACATGCATCTAGATAGTCCTTGTGGTGTCCTGAAAGCCTTGCATAAAAATTATTAATAATAACATTACGGGGGAGCTCATGAATGGGACATTTGAGCATTAGTGACTTCAATCTCCCCCATGCTTGGGAAATACTCTCTCCATCACGAGGACAAAAGTTATAAATGTAATTCCTATCAACATGCACTTCATGAGGAGGATAAAATTTAGAATAAAAGAGAGGTACAATTTCCTCCCAACCAACAGATCGACCATTCTTCAGCATCTTATACCATTCCGCAGCTCTGCCCTTCAGAGATATAGAGAATAGCTTCCTCTTAACTTGGTCCTTTGAAATACCTGCACTCTCGAACAACTCGCATAATTCATGTATAAAGAGTAAATGGTCACTAGGATGGACAGTCCCATCTCCAAAATAGCAATTGTCCATAGCAAGTTTAACAATTTTCATAGGTATCTTGAAAGGAATACTTTCAGTAGGTGGATTTAAAATATCACAAGCATCATTAGAGTTATCGCATATGGGAGAGAAAGTATTATCAGAGCAAATTTTCTCCCCTAAAGCTGGGAAGCTAAAAAGATCATAAAAACTAGCTTCCCCAAGCTTAGACTTTTCCATAGCATTAGCGGTAATTGCGTTCATACTAATAACATTGCTACTAGCATGCAAATAAGGTTCCATAGGTTTTTTAATTCTCGCATCAAACAATTCATGTCTTAACTCAGGAAAAAGATTAAAAAGCTCACTAATTTTTTTGTTGTTTTCCATTATGCCTAACTAGTGAAAAATAAAAACAAGAAACAAAAAGATGCAATTGCAGAATCTAAAGGAAATAACTTCGAGCACCCACACACCAGCAACAGTGCTAGCAAATAGCTTAGTAGTCGGAGGACGTGAATACCTTTTACCTTACCTCCCGGGCAACGGCGCCAGAAAACAGCTTGATGTCTACGTGTGCTTCTATTCTTGTAGACAGTGTTGGGCCTCCAAGAGCAGAGGTTTGTAGAACATTAGCAAGTTTCCCTTAAGTGGATCATCCAAGGTTTATCGAACTCAGGGAGGTAGAGGTCAAAGATATCCCTCTCAAGCAACCCTGCAATTAAGATACAAAGAAGTCTCTTGTGTCCCCAACACACCTAATACACTTGTCAGATGTATTGGTGCACTAGTTCGGCGAAGAGATAGTGAAATACAAGTAATATGGATGATTATAAGTAGTAATTTCAATCTAAAATAAAAATGGCAGCAAGCGAACATGTAGCAGAACTTGTTGGAAACGGTGTTTCAATGCTTAGAAACAAGGCCTAGGGATCATACTTTCACTAGTGGACACTCTCAACAATGATCACATAATTGAATAAATAAATGCTACTCTCAGACACTCTCTTGTTGGATAACAAACACCATTCATTGTGTAGGGCTACAAAAGCACACCTCAAGCCGGAGTAAACAAGCTCCACAACTTCATAAAGGAATCACACACGATGCGCGCACTGTCACCATCACACCGTGGAGAGTGACTCCGGAGTTCATATTAAAGTAACCTCTAGAGTGCATAATAGACAAGAGTAACATCTACATATTCAACTAGATTACAAAGCTCATGATCACATAAAGATCACACCATGGGAGAGAGAGATGAACCACATAGCTATCGGTAGAGCCCTCAGCCTCGGGGGAGAACTACTCCCTCCTCATCATGGGAGTCAGCAGCGGCGATGAAGATGGCGATGGAGTCGATGGAGATGGATTCCGGGGGCACTTCCCCGTCCCGGCGGCGTGCCGGAACAGAGACTTCTGTCCCCCGAACTTGTCGTCGATGGCGGCGGCGCTGCGGAACCCTTGGTGGAATATGACTGATGCCTTTAGGGTTTTCGCATCTGGGAGAATATATAGGCGGAAGGGCGGCCTCGGAGGCGCCCCAGGGTGCCCTCCCCACCTGGTGGCGCGGCAGAGGGGTGGGTGATGTCTACGGGTGCTTCTATTCTTGTAGACAGTGTTGGGCCTCCAAGAGCAGAGGTTTGTAGAACAGCAGCAAGTTTCCCTTAAGTGGATCACCCAAGGTTTATCGAACTCAGGGAGGAAGAGGTCAAAGATATCCCTCTCATGCAACCACTGCAACCACAAAGCAAGAAGTCTCTTGTGTCCCCAACACACCTAATAGGTGCACTAGTTCGGCGAAGAGATAGTGAAATACAAGTGGTATGAATGAATATGAGCAGTAGTAACGGCGCCGAGAAAAGTGCTTGTCGGCGTGCAGTTGATGGTAGTAATATTGCAGGAAGTAAAGATGCAGTAAAACAATAAACAAGCAGCGATAGCAGTATTTAGGAACAAGGCCTAGGGATCATACTTTCACTAGTGGACACTCTCAACATTGATCACATAAGAGAATAAATAGGTAGATGCTAGACTCTACACCCTCTTGTTGGATGATGAACACCACTAACTCTGTAGGATTACACGAACCCTCAATGCCGGAGTTAACAAGCTCCACAATATTCAATGTTCATATTTAAATAACCTTAGAGTGCATAACAGATCAACATAACCAAACCAAGTACTAACATAGCATGCACACTCGTCACCTTCACACTACGAAAGGAGGCATAGATCACATCAATACTATCATAGCAATAGTTAACTTCATAATCTACAAGAGATCACAATCATAGCCTACGCCAAGTACTACACGATGCACACACTCGTCACCATTACACCGTGCGGGAGGAATAAACTACTTTAATAACATCACTAGAGTAGCACACAGATAAATTGTGATACAAAACACATTGCAATCATAAAGAGATATAAATAAGCACTTCACTATGCCATTCATAACGGTGAATAAGTATTCTGTGAAATATAGCCTAAGAGACCCACACGGTGCACACACTCGTCACCTTTACACACGTGGGACAAGGAGTCTCCGGAGATCACATAAGTAAAACCCACTTGACTAGCATAATGACATCTAGATTACAAGCATCATCATATGAATCTCAATCATGTAAGGCAGCTCATGAGATTATTGTATTGAAGCACATAGGAGAGAGATTAACCACATAGCTACCGGTACAGCCCTTAGCCTCGATGGAGAACTACTCCCTCCTCATGGGAGACAGCAGCGTTGATGAAGATGGCGGTGGTGTTGATGGAGAAGCCTTCCGGGGGCACTTCCCCGTCCCGGCGGCGTGCCGGAACAGAGACTCCTGTCCCCCAGATCTTGGCTTCGCGATGGCGGCGGCTCTGGAAGGTTTTCTCTGGTTTCGTCGAACGTGGTAGGGTTTATGCAACGGAGACTTTAAGTAGGCGGAAGGGCAAGGTCGGTGGAGTCCTGGTGGGGCCACACACTAAGCCGGTGCGGCCAGGGCTTGGGCCGCGCCGCCCTACTGTGTCCCCACCTCGTGGCCCCACTTCGTTTCCCCTTCGGACTTCTGGAAGCTTCGTGGAAAAATAGGACCCTGGGCGTTGATTTCGTCCGATTCCGAGAATATTTCCTTACTAGGATTTCTGAAACCAAAAACAGCAGAAAACAACAACCGGCCCTTCGGCATCTCGTCAATAGGTTAGTTCCGGAAAACGCATAATAATGACATAAAGTATGCATAAAACATGTAGATATCATCAATAATGTGGCATGGAACATAAGAAATTATCGATACGTCGGAGACATATCAGCATCCCCAAGCTTAGTTCTCGCTCGTCCCGAGCAGGTAAACGATAACAAAGATAATTTCTGGAGTGACATGCCATCATAACCTTGATCATACTATTGTAAGCATATGTAATGAATGCAGCGATCAAAACAATGGTAATGACATGAGTAAACAACTGAATCATAAAGCAAAGACTTTTCATGAATAGTACTTCAAGACAAGCATCAATAAGTCTTGCATAGGAGTTAACTCATAAAGCAATAATTCAAAGTAAAAGGTATTGAAGCAACATAAAGGAAGATTAAGTTTCAGCGGTTGCTTTCAACTTATAACATGTATATCTCATGGATAATTATCGACATAGAGTAATATAACAAATGCAATATGCAAGTATGTAGGAATCAATGCACAGTTCACACAAGTGTTTGCTTCTTGAGGTGGAGAGAGATAGGTGAACTGACTCAACATAAAAGTAAAAGAAAGGCCCTTCGCAGAGGGAAGCATCGATTGCTATATTTGTGCTAGAGCTTTTATTTTGAAAACATGAAACAATTTTGTCAACGGTAGTATTAAAGCATATGTATCATGTAAATTATATCTTACAAGTTGCAAGCCTCATGCATAGTATACTAGTAGTGCCCGCACCTTGTCCTAATTAGCTCGGATTACCAGGATTATCATCGCAATACACATGTTTTAACCAAGTGTCACAAAGGGGTACCTCTATGCCGCCTGTACAAAGGTCTAAGGAGAAAGCTCGCATTTGGATTTCTTGCTTTTGATTATTCTCAACTTAGACATCCATACCGGGACAACATAGACAACAGATAATGGACTCCTCTTTAATGCATAAGCATGTAGCAACAATTAATGTTCTCATATGAGATTGAGGATATATGTCCAAAACTGAAACTTCAACCATGATTCATGGCTTTAGTTAGCGGCCCAATGTTCTTCTCTAACATTATGCATGCTCTAACCATTTAATGAGTGGTAAATCTCCCTTATTTCAGACAAGACGAACATGCATAGCAACTCACATGATATTCAACAAAGAGATGATGGCATCCCCAGGAGCATGGTTATCGCACAACAAGCAACTTAATAAGAGATAAAGTGCATAAGTACATATTCAATACCACAATAGTTTTTAAGGCTATTTTGTCCCATGAGCTATATATTGCAAAGGCGAATGATGGAAATTTAAAGGTAGCACTCAAGCAATTTACTTTGGAATGGCGGAGAAATACCATGTAGTAGGTAGGTATGGTGGACACAAATGGCATAGTGGTTGGCTCAAGGATTTTGGATGCATGAGAAGTATTCCCTCTCGATACAAGGTTTAGGCTAGCAAGGTTATTTGAAACAAACACAAGGATGAACCGGTGCAGCAAAACTCACATAAAAGACATATTGTAAACATTATAAGACTCTACATCGTCTTCCTTGTTGTTCAAACTCTTTACTAGAAATTAGACTTTAGAGAGACCAAATATGCAAACCAAATTTTAGCAAGCTCTATGTATTTCTTCATTAATGGGTGCAAAGTATATGATGCAAGAGCTTAAACATGAGCACAACAATTTCCAAGTATCAAATTATTCAAGACATTTTAGAATTACTACATGTAGCATTTCCCGATTCCAACCATATAACAATTTAACGAAGAAGATTCAACCTTCGCCATGAACATTAAGAGTAAAGCTAAGAACACATGTGTTCATATGAACCAGCGGAGCGTGTCTCTCTCCCACACAAGGATGAACTTATTCAAACATAAACAAAAATAAAAACAAACAGACGCTCCAAGCAAAGCACATAAGATGTGACCGAATAAAAATATAGTTTCAAGAGAAGAAACCTGATAAGTTGTCAATGAAGAAGGGGATGCCTTGGGCATCCCCAAGCTTAGATGCTTGAGTCTTCTTGAAATATGCAGGGATGAACCACGGGGGCATCCCCAAGCTTAGAGCTTTCACTCTTCTTGATCACGTTGTATCATCCTCCTCTCTTGACCCTTGAAAACTTCCTTCACACCAAACTTAAAACAAACTCATTAGAGGGTTAGTGCATAATCAAAAATTCACATGTTCAGAGGTAACACAATCATTCTTAACACTTCTGGACATTGCCCAAAGCTTCTGGAAGTCAATGGAACAAAGAAATCCATCCAACACAGCAAAAGAGGCAATGCGAAATAAAAGGCAGAATCTGTCAAAACAGAACAGTCCGTAAACACGAATTTTAAAGTGGCACCAGACTTGCTCAGATGAAAATGCTCAAATTGAACGAAAGTTGCGTACATATCTGAGGATCACGCACGTAAATTGGCAGATTTTTCTGAGTTACCTACAGAGAATTAGGCCCAGATTCGTGACAGACAGAAATCTGTTTCTGCGCAGTAATCCAAATCTAGTATCAACCCTACTATCAAAGACTTTACTTGGCACAACAATGCAATAAAATAAGATAAGGAGAGGTTGCTACAGTAGTAACAACTTCCAAGACACAAATATAAAACAAAAGTACTGTAGCAAAATAAACACATGGGTTATCTCCCAAAAAGTTCTTTCTTTATAGCCATTAAGATAGGCTCAGCAATTTTAATGATGCTCGCGCAAGAATGATACGTCTCCGACGTATCGATAATTTCTTGTGTTCCATGCCACATTATTGATGATATCTACATGTTATATGCACATTTTATGTTATATTTATGCGTTTTCTGGAACTAACCTATTAACAAGATGCCGAAGTGCCAGTTGCTGTTTTCTGCTGTTTTTGGTTTCAGAAATCCTAGTAAAGAAATATTCTTGGAATCGTACGAAATCAACGCCCAGGTTCCTATTTTGCCCGGAAGCATCCAGAACACACGAGAACCGCCAGAGAGGGGGCACAGGGCCACCAAACCCTAGGCCGGCGCGGCCAAGGGGGGCCGCGCCCCCCTATAGTGTGGGCCCCCCAGAAGTCCACCGACCTTGCCCTTCCGCCTATTTAAAGCCTCCGTCGCGAAAACCCTGACAAGTTCGACGGAAACAGAGAAAACCATCCAGAGCCGCCGCCATCGCGAAAGTCCAATTCGGGGGACGAAGTCGGCTGTTCCGGCACCTCGCCGGGACGGGGAATTGCCCCCGGAGCCATCTCCACCGCCATCTTCACCGCCATCGCTGCCTCCATGATGAGGAGGGAGTAATCCATCCCCGAGGCTGAGGGCTCCGCTGTAGCTATGTGGTTCATCTCTCTCCCATGTACCTCAATACAATAATCTCATGAGCTGCTTTACATGATTGAGATTCATATGAGCTTTGTATCACAATTTATCTATGTGCTACTCTAGTGATGTTTTTAAAGTAGTTTTATTCCTCCTGCACGGTGTAATGGTGACAGTGTGTGCATCCGTGTTAGTACTTGGCATAGGCTATGATTATGATCTCTTGTAGATTATGAAGTTAACTATTGCTATGATGGTATTGATGTGATCTATTCCTCCTACATAGTGTGAAGGTGACAGTGTGCATACTATGTTAGTACTTGGTTTAGTCGAATTGATCTTTCATGCACTCTAAGGTTATTTAAATATGAACATTGAATTGTGGAGCTTGTTAACTCCGGCATTGAGGGTTCGTGTAATCCTACGCAATGTGTTCATCATCCAACAAGAGTGTAGAGTATGCATTTATCTATTCTGTTATGTGATCAAAGTTGAGAGTGTCCACTAGTGAAAGTGTAATCCCTAGGCCTTGTTCCTAAATACTGCCATCGCTGCTTGTTTACTCGTTTCTATCGCGTTACTACTCGCTGCGTTACTACCGCTTGTTTACTCGTCCCGGGCAAAGCACTTTTCTCGGTGCCGTTGCCACTGCTCATATATATTCATACCACCCGTATTTCACTATCTCTTCGCCGAACTAGTGCACCTATTAGGTGTGTTGGGGACACAAGAGACTTCTTGCTTTGTGGTTGCGGGGTTGCATGAGAGGGATATCTTTGACCTCTTCCTCCCCGAGTTCGATAAACCTTGGGTGATCCACTTAAGGGAAAACTTGCTGCTGTTCTACAAACCTCTGCTCTTGGAGGCCCAACACCGTCTACAGGAAAAGGAGGGCGTAGACATCAAGCTATTTTCTCGGCGCCGTTGCCGGGAGGAAAGGTAAAAGGTACTCACACTCCGGATCTCGGCTACTAAGCTATTTTCCGGCGCCGTAAGTACTCGAAGCTATTTCCTTTAGATCCCGCAATTGCAACTTTTTGTTTCTTGTTTACACTAGTTAGGCATAATGGAAAACAACAAAAAAATTGGTGAGCTTTTTAATCTTTTTCCTGATTTAGAATTGTTTGATGCGAAAATTAAAAAACCTATGGAACCTTATTTGCATGCTAGTAGCGATGTTATTAGTATGAATGCAATTACTTGCTAATGCTATGGAGAAGTCTAAGCTTGGGGAAGCTAGTTTTTGTGATCTTTTTAGCTTCCCATCTTTAGGGGAGAAAATTTGCTCGATAATACTTTATCTCCCATATGCAATAACTCTAATGATGCTTGTGATATTTTAAATGCACCTACCGAAAGTATTCCATATAAAATACCTATGAAAATTATTGAACGTGTTATGGATAACCGCTATGAAGGGGATGGAACTGTCCATCCTGGAGATCATTCTATCGTTTTTGCATGAATTATGCGGGTTATTCAAGTGTGCAGGTATCTCTATGGATGAAGTGAATAAGAAATTATTCTCTATGTCGTTGTACGGTAAAGCGGCGCATTGGTATAAACTGCTGAAGGATGAGCATTCTCTTGATTGGAAGGATATTGTGCCTCTATTTTATTCTAAATTCTATCCTCCAAGTGAAATTCACAAAGACCGAAACCGAATATATAATTTCTGGCCTCATGATGGAGAGAGTATTGCCCAAGCATGGGAGAGATTGAAGTCTTTAATGCTCAAATGCCCCAATCATGAGCTTCCAGGTAATATCATCATTGATAATTTCTATGCAAGACTTTCTGTCACATCCCAAAAATTTGGAATGTGAAAAAAAAATAAAAAATAAAGCGAGTGTTTGTTTGTGTATCATAGTTGAAATTTCACAAGGAATTAAAACTTTCGTGTTTATTAAAAAGTTATTTCCAAAAAATAGAGTTTTCATAAACCGTGGGTTTCAAAAGATTTGCCAACAATACTCTTGAAACTTATAAATCATTATTTGGAGAAAATATTAAACCCTAAAAGGGCACTATAGCCACTTGGCATGTATGCCAACTTTGGTTTTACAAAGTTTGTTTTTGGTTTTAAAAGTGGTTCCAAATTAAATCCCTTTTCAAGAGGATTCCACACATATTTTATTTGCTATTTTCTAACTATTTTTGGTACTCCAAAAGAACTCTGAAAAAAAGAGAGAGAAAAAAAAGGGGCGCGCTGGCCGACCGGCCCAGCTCGACGCCGCGGCCCAACTCCCGTCTGCGCCTCACGCCCCGCACCGGCCGCGCTCGCTGCCCACTGCCCCGGCCCAGCCGCACGGCAACGCGAACGAGCCAGTCCCGCGCGCGCTCACCCACGCGCCCGCGCCCACGCCGCACCGCTCCCAGTTGTGCCTGCGCTCGCGCTAATTTGGCGATCGTGATTTCTGCCCTCGCGAGATTTTCGCTCGCCTGATTTCAGCGCGCGATCCCCGCCCAGGCCGCAGGTTCATCTCATCTGGACACTACCTAGTCCTATAAATACCCCCTGTGCAGCCCCCAACACACCAAAACGCACGGCGCTGCTCTCTCTCTCTCCCCTGCGCTCTGCTGCTGTTCGGTCTCTCTCTGCTGCACATAGCGCAGCAGCACAACGCCTGACACGCCCACGCACCAGACCCTGCCCGATTGTCCTGTCACACACGAGTACGTGCCCTTTCTTTTTCTTCTTTCGTATCTCTCACAGGTGATTATGCTAGCTAGTTTATGTTAAAGAACTTTGAAATTCCCAAACTTTAAATCTAGATCTCTATTTTGAATTCTGGTTCTTGCGTTAAGTTCGTAACTAGATTCTCTATAACTTTCGTGTAGTAAGTTTTTCCATCCGAGCAACTTGTTCGGACAACTTTTCGGACACCACTAGATTTTAACCGCGTATTGTAAAATCCATATCATTAGTTTTACACGTCGGTTTTCGACAAATTATATATCGTTGGAATCAGTAAAATGCGTAGATCATTATGGAGATTTTGCATATTGGATTTACACACTTTATTTTCGCGGTATTTTTATCGTCCGCAATATCGTTCTTCGACTATGAAAATCTTTTAGACACATTCATCATGTTCCATGATCACGTCTATCCACAACATATTATTCTAGTCCATATTATTGAAATAACAATTGAGTTATTTGAGTAAAGTGTGACATGTCCTATTTTAGACTTTTATCTTGCTCTATTTGGATGAAGATACTCTACCTCATATCACATATGTTGAACTCCGGTTATCCATTAGGCTCCGTGAACCAAAACCCTCAATATCATTCACACCTATCCAACCTCATGCCATTCGACGCTTCCACTTAGTTTGAACTATTCAAATTTCAAATGAGTTATTTGAGTAATTCAATATAGCATTAGTTCATACTCAATGCTATGTGTGAGCTTGTGCTACTTTGATAAGTGTTGTCACACTATGTCAAATTGCATTTGAGACTTGTGTGATTCTATTCACATTGGTCATTTCACATATTAGTATAACATATCAATCCTTCCAGTTATTCATATCGGTGTAGCAAACAACGCTTAACCATATGCCCTTGTTAATCCTTTCCTCCTAAGCTTTTAACTTGGATAATCTTTTCCTTTCTAAGTATATGACCCTTCCAATCTATCAAACCATATCTTGCAAGCCAAACCTCATGCCACACCTTAGTGCCATAGAGCAATTTCCGATTGTTGTCTTGTTTGATTTTGTTGCTATGAATGGTGTGTTTATGTTGTGCTATTTTTCATCTTATAGTTTGTGCGGAGAGCCACGTGTTTTGATTGAGAGAAAAGGGAACGATCTCCGACTACCAAAAAGGCAAGTGACACACCCTCACAAATGTCCTAGTTTTTATTTATGCACCGTAGAGATTTTGTTGTAAGTCTAGGGATATGCTTTGCTTTTGTAACCCCAGTAGATAGCTACTTCCACCTGACTTTATTTTGTCACCATTGAATTTAGTTGATGCTTAGCTATGCTATGAAAATGTTTTACTAGCGGTTATGGAAAAACAACTAAATTCAATGAACTACCTGGGTGGAATGTGGCTTGGATTGGATTATGTTGAGTGGTTACACCGGAGTCATATCTATGGCGGTCGTGTGTATCGCACTTGTGGACGGCCACCCAGGAACAAAGAGATAATAGACAACCTTGCTCATTAGCTTACCGTACAGCCACATGCTATATGGGCTCTGGCTTGACGGAGTATGTTGTGTGAACCTGGGCCCTACGCGACATGATGATGTAGGGGAATGTAGGTTGGAGCGGGTCCGTAGAGAAAGGTCTGGGTGATCACTTCGGAAAAGTCTTGTCCTAGTCAACATCTGTCCATTTGAGCAAAATGTGCATCATGGAAGAAGAGCGAGACTAGGTCATGTGGGTAAATTTGTACAACCTCTCGCAGAGTGTTAAATCTAAGTACTTAGCCATGTCCCCGGTTACGGACAATTTTGAAGCGAACCGACAAGGCACATGTTCGAAAGTCTCCTCATCCCAACTTCTTAAATAAAACTTGATGGGTGAACAGGGAAATGACAATTGGTGTAAGTGACTATCGGCTAGTAGGTCCCGTGCCATGTCTATGGTCCGAGTCTACGAGGGTAGTTCACCCAAACCAAGTTGATCATGGGTAGGAGGATTCACCGGGGATTTACTGGTGGTTTCCGGAGTTCATTGATTTCTATCAATGGTACCACTTAATTAGTATGAAAGAAAAATGATTTGACAAATGATAGGAGAAAACTGGCTTTATGCAAATATGCCTGAGCTCTACCAGCCAAATGTACACTTAAGTGTTAGGTTGCCATTTGCGTCCACTACAGTGTCATCTTGCCAATACAATTCAAATGTATTGACCATTCGTGGCTGTAACTTTTCATGTTGCAGATGTTTTAAAAGACGAGTGAGTTACGATGGTTAGGGTTACGAGTCTATCCTCAACATGCTCGCTCGTGGCACATGAAGACGAAGGACTCCATGCTTGTTTATGTTTATTCGTTGTGAAACTCGATGATATGCTAGCCTTGTGCTATGCAATTTGTAATCCTTTATGTAAATTCTGGATCATACGATGTAATAAAGACCCTTGTTTCTTGGTATTACATCTTGTACTGTGTGTGCTAGCGATTGATCCAGGGACTAGCACAGATACGCACAGAGATCGGCACCTAAATAGGTGAGGTCGCTACAGATGGTATCAGAGCATTGTGTTGACCGTAGGTTCGTGACCCTAGGTTTGGATTAGAAATAGGAAGACCCTAGGAAACGCAAATCCAATTTCCTTGTCTTAACTAACCAAATATTTCCTCTTCAAAATTTCTCATATTCTAATCCCCAATCATTCTGAAACATTTCCCTTCTTTCCTTAGATGACCAACCTCATTGAATCCCTCAAGAAAGGACCGGTGATGACCATGAACCTGAAATGTGACACTGAGTTTCCAAAGGCATTAAAGAATATCATGGAGAGCATGGGACTCAAAGGAGAAGCAGTGTACAAGGGATTTCCTGTCATGGATAATGGGCAAGAGTATTGGTGGGTACAACTTCACCTATACAAGGACGAAGAAGACGACCAAAAGAAGATGGAACATTGGATGTTCACCAACCCTGAACTCCACACGTCCTTCTTCGATTCCGCAAGATGTGTTGCCTGGGCAGCTATCAATGAACTTGGAGAAAGACTCAAGTATAGGCTGCACAACACCCAGAAGGACCTCAAGGAAGAAAAGGAGGAGACTACTAATCTGAATACTACCATAAGTCAACTCCGAAGAGACATGGTAGACATCTCCCTTAAACTGTGTGTCTATGAGGAGCTCAATAAAGCCAAGGATGGTCAGATTGCAACCCTGAGGAAACAAATGTTGCAGAATAGTGGATCTACCTGAAGTGAACCAGGAAGCCTTAGTTCGACCTCCATTTAAAGACTATGTAATGACGACATTGTGATACTATTATGATCATACCGAATTGTGGTATGACCATACTATTTTGTTTCTGTTTGAACCATGTTTCTTGATGCTTGTTAGATGATTGTTGTTTGCCGAATTGCTGTGATCTGCGGTGTTTGGGTAGGAATTTTCTTTAGAATCTTTCTATCTATTCTCATCTATACCCAACCCAGAGAATGTTTTCTCGGCAACTCGCCATGAAGACAACAGTAGTGAAACCAACCCTGATGTTTCCTATCAAGGTGAAGAAGGATATAGTGTGAGATACGCAAAACCGTAGTTAAGGATCGATAGAAATGTTTTCAAAACAGTTCAATAATGGGGATTGAAACATTGATTCAATTCTCCATGGATTTTTTTAAACTTGTGAGGTTGACCAAGAGTTAGAATACGGGATATACCAAGCTGAAAACAAGGTAATGATTTGGGTGCGACATGGATTGGCCCCCATGACGACTATTCATATTGTTTGCTCTTGATTATGAGGAATGGTAAATCTAGAGAGACATACCTACAAGTGAGACATCGCTGATAAGCCCGAAGCTTAGGGTGGAGAAATAGTATACCCTTATAGTGTGGCAAGTGTTGCCAAACCGTAGGACTACGTTTAGTTTGAAGATCCGACCACTAGTTTAATGGTAGTGTTTTCTCTTAGGTATCTTTATTTTGTATCTTACCGTGTCCAAACCCAAACAGATGCCTCTACATCGTGCTCACAACTACAATGAGAACAACGACCCTAAGATGCTACCCAGGTTACCAGAACTGCTGGGACAAGCTCGGTTGGTTCAGCAGATGACCCAAAACCTAATCAGCAGCCGCAAAAATAATGATTTACTGCCAAAAATGCTACAATTGTTGGAGTCCCAATCTCGAATGTTGCAGATGATAGCCCATGGCATGGCCAACTATAACAACATACCACCTGAGATAGTAAAGGGAAGAAATGAATTCATAGAGGATGGTGTAGCCAGACCCCGAGCATGCAAACTGTGTGGAGGCCTAGGGCATTCACATGAGGAACATCTGGACCAGTGCCCTAACTGCGATGGAGGCCATCCAGCCAAAGAATGCCACACCTATCAGGTTATGTGTTTCCTATGTGAAGGAGTCAATCATGTGCCTGCTCAGTGCCACCTCTACCCCATAGTGCAACAAATGAGTGTACAAGTCAAGGATGGAATGTATCAGTCCATGAGAAAAATCCATGAAGGTACAAGGTCCAAGATGAAGGAAGAAGTGGAAATCAAGCCCCATGAAGCGGCACACACTGTAAGTACCAAGTGTTGTTATACATGTGGAGAAGAAGGACATTTATCTAAGGACTGCTCCAGAAAACGAGAAAGGTTTCCCACATTTAAGGTGGAATATGAAGACCAGGAACTAGAAGATCTCTTAGCCTTGGAAAGACCCAAAAGGAAGAAAAATCACCACTACTCCAAGGAGAAGAAAATTAGACACTTATTGTGTTACTGTTGCAAAGAACCAGGGCATTATGCATCAGAGTGCCTAGAAAAGCGGAAGAACAAATCAAAGGAGCATGGAGTAGAAAATGAAATCATGAAGAAACACACGAGAGACCTTAGCCTCGTCATGTGCTACAAATGTGGTAACAAGGGCCACTATGCGAATGAGTGCTCAGAGAAAATTACTTCAGTAAGCCACCAAAAATCTCGAGAGACCACGTAGTTAGTTTTCTTTTAAGGGTGGTAGCACCCATGTCTGTTCGGAACCCAACTTTCTTGCTAGCCTTTTCAAATCTCGGGGACGAGATTTTTTTTTAAGGATGGTAGTCTGTCACATCCCAAAAATTTGGAATGTGAAAAAAAAATAAAAAATAAAGCGAGTGTTTGTTTGTGTATCATAGTTGAAATTTCACAAGGAATTAAAACTTTCGTGTTTATTAAAAAGTTATTTCCAAAAAATAGAGTTTTCATAAACCGTGGGTTTCAAAAGATTTGCCAACAATACTCTTGAAACTTATAAATCATTATTTGGAGAAAATATTAAACCCTAAAAGGGCACTATAGCCACTTGGCATGTATGCCAACTTTGGTTTTACAAAGTTTGTTTTTGGTTTTAAAAGTGGTTCCAAATTAAATCCCTTTTCAAGAGGATTCCACACATATTTTATTTGCTATTTTCTAACTATTTTTGGTACTCCAAAAGAACTCTGAAAAAAAAAAGAGAGAAAAAAAAAAGGGGCGCGCTGGCCGACCGGCCCAGCTCGACGCCGCGGCCCAACTCCCGTCTGCGCCTCACGCCCCGCACCGGCCGCGCTCGCTGCCCACTGCCCCGGCCCAGCCGCACGGCAACGCGAACGAGCCAGTCCCGCGCGCGCTCACCCACGCGCCCGCGCCCACGCCGCACCGCTCCCAGTTGTGCCTGCGCTCGCGCTAATTTGGCGATCGTGATTTCTGCCCTCGCGAGATTTTCGCTCGCCTGATTTCAGCGCGCGATCCCCGCCCAGGCCGCAGGTTCATCTCATCTGGACACTACCTAGTCCTATAAATACCCCCTGTGCAGCCCCCAACACACCAAAACGCACGGCGCTGCTCTCTCTCTCTCCCCTGCGCTCTGCTGCTGTTCGGTCTCTCTCTGCTGCACATAGCGCAGCAGCACAACGCCTGACACGCCCACGCACCAGACCCTGCCCGATTGTCCTGTCACACACGAGTACGTGCCCTTTCTTTTTCTTCTTTCGTATCTCTCACAGGTGATTATGCTAGCTAGTTTATGTTAAAGAACTTTGAAATTCCCAAACTTTAAATCTAGATCTCTATTTTGAATTCTGGTTCTTGCGTTAAGTTCGTAACTAGATTCTCTACAACTTTCGTGTAGTAAGTTTTTCCATCCGAGCAACTTGTTCGGACAACTTTTCGGACACCACTAGATTTTAACCGCGTATTGTAAAATCCATATCATTAGTTTTACACGTCGGTTTTCGACAAATTATATATCGTTGGAATCAGTAAAATGCGTAGATCATTATGGAGATTTTGCATATTGGATTTACACACTTTATTTTCGCGGTATTTTTATCGTCCGCAATATCGTTCTTCGACTATGAAAATCTTTTAGACACATTCATCATGTTCCATGATCACGTCTATCCACAACATATTATTCTAGTCCATATTATTGAAATAACAATTGAGTTATTTGAGTAAAGTGTGACATGTCCTATTTTAGACTTTTATCTTGCTCTATTTGGATGAAGATACTCTACCTCATATCACATATGTTGAACTCTGGTTATCCATTAGGCTCCGTGAACCAAAACCCTCAATATCATTCACACCTATCCAACCTCATGCCATTCGACGCTTCCACTTAGTTTGAACTATTCAAATTTCAAATGAGTTATTTGAGTAATTCAATATAGCATTAGTTCATACTCAATGCTATGTGTGAGCTTGTGCTACTTTGATAAGTGTTGTCACACTATGTCAAATTGCATTTGAGACTTGTGTGATTCTATTCACATTGGTCATTTCACATATTAGTATAACATATCAATCCTTCCAGTTATTCATATCGGTGTAGCAAACAACGCTTAACCATATGCCCTTGTTAATCCTTTCCTCCTAAGCTTTTAACTTGGATAATCTTTTCCTTTCTAAGTATATGACCCTTCCAATCTATCAAACCATATCTTGCAAGCCAAACCTCATGCCACACCTTAGTGCCATAGAGCAATTTCCGATTGTTGTCTTGTTTGATTTTGTTGCTATGAATGGTGTGTTTATGTTGTGCTATTTTTCATCTTATAGTTTGTGCGGAGAGCCACGTGTTTTGATTGAGAGAAAAGGGAACGATCTCCGAGCTACCAAAAAGGCAAGTGACACACCCTCACAAATGTCCTAGTTTTTATTTATGCACCGTAGAGATTTTGTTGTAAGTCTAGGGATATGCTTTGCTTTTGTAACCCCAGTAGATAGCTACTTCCACCTGACTTTATTTTGTCACCATTGAATTTAGTTGATGCTTAGCTATGCTATGAAAATGTTTTACTAGCGGTTATGGAAAAACAACTAAATTCAATGAACTACCGGGTGGAATGTGGCTTGGATTGGATTATGTTGAGTGGTTACACCGGAGTCATATCTATGGCGGTCGTGTGTATCGCACTTGTGGACGGCCACCCGGGAACAAAGAGATAATAGACAACCTTGCTCATTAGCTTACCGTACAGCCACATGCTATATGGGCTCGGCTTGACGGAGTATGTTGTGTGAACCTGGGCCCTACGCGACATGATGATGTAGGGGAATGTAGGTTGGAGCGGGTCCGTAGAGAAAGGTCTGGGTGATCACTTCGGAAAAGTCTTGTCCTAGTCAACATCTGTCCATTTGAGCAAAATGTGCATCATGGAAGAAGAGCAGACTAGGTCATGTGGGTAAATTTGTACAACCTCTGCAGAGTGTTAAATCTAAGTACTTAGCCATGTCCCTGGTTACGGACAATTTTGAGCGAACTGACAAGGCACATGTTCGAAAGTCTCCTCATCCCAACTTCTTAAATAAAACTTGATGGGTGAACAGGGAAATGACAATTGGTGTAAGTGACTATCGGCTAGTAGGTCCCGTGCCATGTCTATGGTCTGAGTCTACAGGGGTAGTTCACCCAAACCAAGTTGATCATGGGTAGGAGGATTCACCGGGGATTTACCGGTGGTTTCCAGGTTCATTGATTTCTATCAATGGTACCACTTAATTAGTATGAAAGAAAAATGATTTGACAAATGATAGGAGAAAACTGGCTTTATGCAAATATGCACGAGCTCTACCGACCAAATGTACACTTAAGTGTTAGGTTGCCATTTGCGTCCACTACAGTGTCATCTTGCCAATACAATTCAAATGTATTGACCATTCGTGGCTGTAACTTTTCATGTTGCAGATGTTTTAAAAGACGAGTGAGTTACGATGGTTAGGGTTACGAGTCTATCCTCAACATGCTCGCCTGTGGCACATGAAGACGAAGGACTCCATGCTGTTTATGTTTATTCGTTGTGAAACTCTGATGATATGCTAGCCTTGTGCTATGCAATTTGTAATCCTTTATGTAAATTCTGGATCATACGATGTAATAAAGACCCTTGTTTCTTGGTATTACATCTTGTACTGTGTGTGCTAGCGATTGATCCAGGGACTAGCACAGATACGCACAGAGATCGGCACCTAAATAGGTGAGGTCGCTACACTTTCTTTTCAAGATAAGACCTTGCTGGATACTACTTGTTCTGGATCATTCACGCGCAACAAAGAAGAGTTTAAAAGGGACCTTCTTGATCGGATTAAGGAGAACGCCGAAGATTGGGAGAACGACAAAGGTAAAGAGTCAGGTATAAATTATGATTATGAATGCATTGAAGCTTTTATGGATACCGATAAATTTCGAAATATGAGTGCTACCTATGGTCTTGACTCTCAAGTTGCTGCAAATCTTTATGAAGTTTTTGCTTCTCATTTTGAATTGCCTAAAAAGAATTTTGATAAGTATCATGAACCTTTTAAAGAGGATTGCATGAAGAATGAAATTGTTGTTAATTATTGCAATAGGCATGCTCAAACTCCTAAGAATGCTATTTCCTATAAGCATGTTAATTTTTGTGGAATACATAGACCTTGTGGAATTAATCAAATCAAAGATGAATATTGTATCCATCATGCTAATGAAAAAACTAGAAAGTGGTTTAGGGCTCTAGATGATCTTGGTAAAAAAGTTTGTGCCCTCTATCCTTTTATTTGTGAAGTTTGCCATGAAGTGGGTCATTTTAATTTTCAATGCTCCTCCAATGATAATTTGAACCCAATGAGTGCTGCAAATTTGTATTGTGATGATGAAATTACTCCTAATCAGCATGATGAACTTACTTTATTTTTGGGGTGTGAAGAACTGTCGAGAAAAATCTCTTTGTTACATATGAGTGATCTTGATATTGATGATGTCCTGCATGGGTGATTTTCTTATTGCATTGATAATAGCCATACAAATACTTACATACAAAATATTTTATAAGATGACACCTTGCCAAAATATGATAGGACCGCTGTGTGTTTTCAACTAATTAATGAAAAGGAGGGATCCTCCCAAGTTTCTTCTATTGTTTCTGAAAGAAAATCAGGTTATGCGGACAAGCCACCCTTCAAGCCTCTTCCTCCTAAAGAAGGGAACGAGGAGAAGGAAGAGAAGAAGAAGAAGGGAACGAAGAAGAAGAAGAATAAGAAGAAGAAGAAGAAGAAGAAGAAGGAGAATAAAAAGAAAGAGGTAACGGCGTATCCCCACGTGAATGAGATAATGCTAGGTAACCGTAAGTATGTTGCTCCTAATGATTATTGTGATAATGAATCTGAATACGATGATCTTCCTATGCCCTTTACATACATTAGCAATCATGATTTGAATGAGCACACTACTTTTGATATTGCAAATCTCTGGGAAACTAATTCTGAAAATGATGATGATAATAATTGCCATAGTGTCAGTACTATCCATGCTTCCTCCCATAATGATATAGAAAGCTCTAAGCTTGGGGAAGAGGTGTTTGCAAATCCTTTAGCTACTGGTCATTATGTTCTTGATACATCTCCTTCTAATAACAATGATGGTGTGGACACAGATAAACCGACTGTGAAAGATAACTATTCTATTTCCTATGATGACACTCGTGCCTCCGATCTCTGATGATTATTACAAAGAATGCTATGATATAGGTTCTAACTATCCTTATGAAACTCGTCATAGTCATGATTGGGTTACCAAAAACAATTCCCTTAATATGCAACTTGTTTACCATGTTCAAATTCTTGATAATAATCCTGCTCCAATTACTATTAATGAAAAGAACTCTCCTTACGCCAAAATTAATGATACTTCTATGCATATGAACCATGATAAGAATGTTTTAAGTGATGGGTATATTGTGGATTTCATCAATGATGCTACTGAAAGTTATTATGAGAGAGGGAAATATGGTTATATGCATCTTAATAATATTAAGTTTCCCCTCTTTATGTTGAGAATCTTGAAGTTACTCGTGTTTTATCCTCTTATGCTTGTCACTTGTTCTTCATGAATTCATTTGTGTACAAGATTCCTCTGCATAGGAAGCATGTTAGGCTTAAATGTGTTTTGAATTTGCCTCTTGAAGCTCTCTTTTGCTTCAAATACTATTTCCTACGAGTGGATCATTAAAACTGCTGAGCCCATCTTAATGGCTATAAAGAAAGAACTTCTTGGGAGATAACCCATGTATTATTTTGCTACAGTACTTTGTTTTATATTTGTGTCTTGGAAGTTGTTTACTACTGTAGCAACCTCTCCTTATCTTAGTTTTGTGTTTTGTTGTGCCAAGTAAAGTCGTTGATAGAAAAGTTCATACTAGATTTGGATTACTGCGCAGAAACAGATTTCTTGCTGTCACGAATCTGGGCCTAATTCTCTGTAGGTAACTCAGAAAATTATGCCAAATTACGTGAGTGATCCTCAGATATGTACGCAACTTTCATTCAATTTGGGCATTTTCATCTGAGCAAGTCTGGTGCCATTTTAAAATTCGTCTTTACGAACTGTTCTGTTTTGACAGATTCTGCCTTTTATTTTGCATTGCCTCTTTTGCTATGTTGGATGAATTTCTTTGATCCATTAATGTCCAGTAGCTTTATGCAATGTCCAGAAGTGTTAAGAATGATTGTGTCACCTCTGAACATGTGAGTTTTTGATTATGCACTAACCCTCTAATGAGTTTGTTTCGAGTTTGGTGTGGAGGAAGTTTTCAAGGATCAAGAGAGGGAGATGATACAACATGATCAAGGAGAGTGAAAGCTCTAAGCTTGGGGATGCCCCGGTGGTTCACCCCTGCATATATCAAGAAGACTCAAGCGTCTAAGCTTGGGGATGCCCAAGGCATCCCCTTCTTCATCGACAAATTATCAGGTTCCTTCTCTTGAAACTATATTTTTATTCGGTCACATCTTATGTACTTTACTTGGAGCGTCTGTTTGTTTTTGTTTTTTGTTTTTGTTTGAATAAATGCTTGAGTGGGAGAGAGACACGCTCCGCTGGTTCATATGAACACATGTGTTCTTAGCTTTTAATGTTCATGGCGAAGGTTGAAACTGCTTCGTTAATTGTTATATGGTTGGAAACAGAAAATGCTACATGTAGTAATTGGTAGAATGTCTTGAATAATGTGATACTTGGCAATTGTTGTGCTCATGTTTAAGCTCTTGCATCATATGCTTTGCACCTATTAATGAAGAAATACATAGAGCTTGCTAAAATTTGGTTTGCATAATTGGTCTCTCTAAGGTCTAGATAATTTCTAGTAAAGAGTTTGAACAACAAGGAAGATGGTGTAGAGTCTTATAATGTTTACAATATGTCTTTTATGTGAGTTTTGCTGCACCGGTTCATCCTTGTGTTTGTTTCAAATAAGCCTTGCTAGCCTAAACCTTGTATCGAGAGGGAATACTTCTCATGCATCCAAAATACTTGAGCCAACCACTATGCCATTTGTGTCCACCATACCTACCTACTACATGGTATTTCTCCGCCATTCCAAAGTAAATTGCTTGAGTGCTACCTTTAAAATTCCATCATTCGCCTTTGCAATATATAGCTCATGGGACAAATAGCTTAAAAACTATTGTGGTATTGAATATGTACTTATGCACTTTATCTCTTATTAAGTTGCTTGTTGTGCGATAACCATGTTTCGGGGACGCCATCAACTATTCTTTGTTGAATATCATGTGAGTTGCTATGCATGTCCGTCTTGTACGAAGTAAGAGCGATCTACCACCTTATGATTAGAGCGTGCATATTGTTAGAGAAGAACATTGGGCCGCTAACTAAAGCCATGATCCATGGTGGAAGTTTCAGTTTTGGACATATATCCTCAATCTCAAATGAGAAAATTAATTGTTGCTACATGCTTATGCATAAAAGAGGAGTCCATTATCTGTTGTCTATGTTGTCCCGGTATGGATGTCTAAGTTGAGAATAATCAATAGCGAGAAATCCAATGCGAGCTTTCTCCTTAGACCTTTGTACAGGCGGCATAGAGGTACCCCTTTGTGACACTTGGTTAAAACATGTGCATTGCGATGACCCCGGTAGTCCAAGCTAATTAGGACAAGGTGCGGGCACTATTAGTATACTATGCATGAGGCTTGCAACTTGTAAGATATAATTTACATGATACATATGCTTTATTACTACCGTTGACAAAATTGTTTCATGTTTTCAAAATAAAAGCTCTAGCACAAATATAGCAATCGATGCTTTCCTCTTTGAAGGACCTTTCTTTTACTTTTAATGTTGAGTCGAGTTCACCTATCTCTCTCCACCTCAAGAAGCAAACACTTGTGTGAAGCTGTGCATTGATTCCTACATATTTGCATATTGCACTTATTATATTACTCTATGTTGACAATTATCCATGAGATATACATGTTATAAGTTGAAAGCAACCGCTGAAACTTAATCTTCCTTTGTGTTGCTTCAATGCTTCTACTATGAATTATTGCTTTATGAGTTAACTCTTATGCAAGACTTATTGATGCTTGTCTTGAAGTGCTATTCATGAAAAGTCTTTGCTTTATGATTCACTTGTTTACTCATGTCATTACCATTGTTTTGATCGCTGCATTCATTACATATGTTTACAAATAGTATGATCAAGGTTATGATGGCATGTCACTTCAGAAATTATCTTTGTTATCGTTTTACCCGCTCGGGACGAGCGGAACTAAGCTTAGGGATGCTGATACGTCTCCGACGTATCGATAATTTCTTGTGTTCCATGCCACATTATTGATGATATCTACATGTTATATGCACATTTTATGTCATATTTATGCGTTTTACGGAACTAACCTATTAACAAGATGCCGAAGTGCCGATTGCTTGTTTTACTGCTGTTTTTGGTTTCAGAAATCCTAGTAAAGAAATATTCTCGGAATCGGACGAAATCAACGCCCATGTTCCTATTTTGCCCGGAAGCATCCAGAACACACGAGAACCGCCAGAGAGGGGGCACAGGGCCACCAAACCCTAGGCCGGCGCGACCAAGGGGGGCCGCGCCCCCCTATAGTGTGGGCCCCCAGAAGTCCACCGACCTTGCCCTTCCGCCTATTTAAAGCCTCCGTCGCGAAAACCCTGACAAGTTCGACGGAAACAGAGAAAACCATCCAGAGCCGCCGCCATCGCGAAAGTCCAATTCGGGGGACAGAAGTTGCTATTCCGGCACCCTGCCGGGACGGGGAATTGCCCCCGGAGCCATCTCCACCGCCATCTTCACCGCCATCGCTGCCTCCATGATGAGGAGGGAGTAATCCATCCCCGAGGCTGAGGGCTCCGCTGTAGCTATGTGGTTCATCTCTCTCCCATGTACCTTAATACAATAATCTCATGAGCTGCTTTACATGATTGAGATTCATATGAGCTTTGTATCACAATTTATCTATGTGCTACTCTAGTGATGTTTTTAAAGTAGTTTTATTCCTCCTGCACGGTGTAATGGTGACAGTGTGTGCATCCGTGTTAGTACTTGGCATAGGCTATGATTATGATCTCTTGTAGATTATGAAGTTAACTATTGCTATGATGGTATTGATGTGATCTATTCCTCCTACATAGTGTGAAGGTGACGAGTGTGCATACTATGTTAGTACTTGGTTTAGTCGAATTGATCTTTCATGCACTCTAAGGTTATTTAAATATGAACATTGAATTGTGGAGCTTGTTAACTCCGGCATTGAGGGTTCGTGTAATCCTACGCAATGTGTTCATCATCCAACAAGAGTGTAGAGTATGCATTTATCTATTCGTTATGTGATCAAAGTTGAGAGTGTCCACTAGTGAAAGTGTAATCCCTAGGCCTTGTTCCTAAATATCGCTATCGTTGCTTGTTTCTTGTTTCTCTGCGTTACTACTGCTGCGTTACTACTGCTTGTTTCTTGTCCTGGGCAAAGCACTTTTACGGTGCCGTTGCCACTTGCTCATATATATTCATACCACCTGTATTTCACTATCTCTTCGCCGAACTAGTGCACCTATTAGGTGTGTTGGGGACACAAGAGACTTCTTGCTTTGTGGTTGCGGGGTTGCATGAGAGGGATATCTTTGACCTCTTCCTCCCTGAGTTCGATAAACCTTGGGTGATCCACTTAAGGGAAAACTTGCTGCTGTTCTACAAACCTCTGCTCTTGGAGGCCCAACACTGTCTACAGGAAAAGGAGGGGGCGTAGACATCAAAGAAATAAGAGTTGAAGCAAAAGAGAGCATCAAGAAGCAAATTCTAAACACATTTAAGTCTAACATGCTTCCTATGCATAGGAATCTTTTAAATAAACAAGTTCATGAAGAGCAAAGTAACAAGCATAGGAGGATAAAACCAGTGTAACTTCAAAAATTTCAGCATATAGAGAGGTGTTTTAGTAACATGAAAACTTCTACAACCATATTTTCCTCTCTCATAATAATTTTCAGAGGCATCATGAACAAACTCAACAATATAAGTATCACATAAAACATCTTTATTCACATGCATAAAAGTATCATTACCCTCCACATAAGCATAGTCAATTTTATTAGTTGTAGTGGGAGCAAATTCAACAAAGTAGCTATCATTATTATTCTCATTATCAAATATAGGAGGCATATTGTAATCATAATCAAATTTATCCTCCATAACGAGCGGTACTAAAAGACCAATATCATTATAATCATCATAAATAGGAGGCAAAGTATCATCAAAGTAAATTTTCTCCTCAATGCTTGGGGGACTAAAAATATCATGCTCATCAAAGCTAGCTTCCCCAAGCTTAGAATTTTCCATATCATTAGCAACAATGGTGTTCAAAGCGTTCATACTAATATGTTCCATAGGTTTTTTAATTTTCGCATCAAACCATCCATATCTTAAATCAGGAAATATAATAAGAAGCTCATTGTTGTCCATTATGCCTAACTAGTGTAAACAAGAAACAAAAAGATGCAATTGCAGGATCTAAAGGAAATAGCTTCGAGCACACACACAACGGCAACAGAAAAGTACTTCGTTACCTGGGACCGGAGTATGAGTGCCTTTTACCTTTCCTCCCCGGCAACGGCGCCAGAAAAGTGCCTCGTTGTCGGGATCCGGTGTGTGAGTGTCGTTTACCTTTCCTCCCCGGCAACGGCGCCAGAAAAGTGCTTGATGTCTACGGGTGCTTCTATTCTTGTAGACAGTGTTGGGCCTCCAAGAGCAGAGGTTTGTAGAACAGCAGCAAGTTTCCCTTAAGTGGATCACCCAAGGTTTATCGAACTCAGGGAGGAAGAGGTCAAAGATATCCCGCTCATGCAACCCTGCAACCACAAAGCAAGAAGTCTCTTGTGTCCCCAACACACCTAATAGGTGCACTAGTTCGGCGAAGAGATAGTGAAATACAAGTGGTATGAATGAATATGAGCAGTAGTAACGGCGCCAGAAAAGTGCTTGGCTGGCGTGCGGTTGATGGTAGTAATATTGCGGGAAGTAAAGATGCGGTAAAACGAGTAAACAAGTAGCGATAGCGATATTTAGGAACAAGGCCTAGGGATCATACTTTCACTAGTGGACACTCTCAACATTGATCACATAACAGAATAAATAGATAGATGCTAGACTCTACACCCTCTTGTTGGATGATGAACACCACTAACTGTGTAGGATTACACGAACCCTCAATGCCGGAGTTAACAAGCTCCACAATATTCAATGTTCATATTTAAATAACCTTAGAGTGCATAACAGATCAACATAACCAAACCAAGTACTAACATAGCATGCACACTTGTCACCTTCACACTACGAAAGGAGGCATAGATCACATCAATACTATCATAGCAATAGTTAACTTCATAATCTACAAGAGATCACAATCATAGCCTACGCCAAGTACTACACGATGCACACACTTGTCACCATTACACCGTGCGGGAAGAATAAACTATTTTAATAACATCACTAGAGTAGCACACGGATAAATTGTGATACAAAACACATTGCAATCATAAAGAGATATAAATAAGCACTTCACTATGCCATTCATAACGGTGAATAAGTATTACGTGAAATATAGCCTAAGAGACCCACACGGTGCACACACTTGTCACCTTTACACACGTGGGACAAGGAGTCTCCGGAGATCACATAAGTAAAACCCACTTGACTAGCATAATGACATCTAGATTACAAGCATCATCATATGAATCTCAATCATGTAAGGCAGCTCATGAGATTATTGTATTGAAGCACATAGGAGAGAGATTAACCACATAGCTACCGGTACAGCCCTTAGCCTCGATGGAGAACTACTCCCTCCTCATGGGAGACAGCGGCGTTGATGAAGATGGCGGTGGTGTTGATGGAGAAGCCTTCCGGGGGCACTTCCCCGTCCGGCGGCGTCTTCGGAACAGAGACTCCGTCCCCCGGATCTTGGCTTCGCGATGGCGGCGGCTGCGGAAGGTTTTCTCTGGTTTCGTCGAACGTGGTAGGGTTTTCGCAACGGAGACTTTAAGTAGGCGGAAGGGCAAGGTCGGTGGAGTCCTGGTGGGGCCACACACTAGGCCGGCGCGGCCAGGGCTTGGGCCGCGCCGCCCTACTGTGTCCCCACCTCGTGGCCCCACTTCGTTTCCCCTTCGGACTTCTGGAAGCTTCGTGGAAAAATAGGACCACGGGCGTTGATTTCGTCCGATTCCGAGAATATTTCCTTACTAGGATTTCTGAAACCAAAAACAGCGAGAAAACGACAAGCGGCCCTTCGGCATCTCGTCAATAGGTTAGTTCCGGAAAACGCATAATAATGACATAAAGTATGCATAAAACATGTAGATATCATCAATAATGTGGCATGGAAGATAAGAAATTATCGATACGTCGGAGACGTATCAGTGGGCCGCGCCCCCCTATGTTGTGGGGGCCCCTTGGCCCCCCTCTGGCCCTTCTCTGGCTCTCTGGGTCCGCCTCGGCAAAATATTGACTTCTGTCTTCGTGGGGTCCAATTCCGAGAATATTTCCTGTGTAGAATTTCTGAAACCGAAAACAGCAGAAAATAGGAACTAGCGCTTCGGCATCTTGTTAATAGGTTAGTCCCGGAAAATGCATAAAAATGATATAAAGTGTGAGCAAAACATGTAGGTACTGTCATAAAACTAGCATGGAACATAAGAAATTATAGATACGTTGGAGATGTATCATTGATCTCCACTTAGGTCAAAATCCTAAGCTTGGGGGAGGTATACCGACATCTCACTCATCTATACATCATATTTCGTCAGAACTTTGTATATCCATGTTTTGCTTTCTTTTTGTTTTTGTTTAGTTTATTTATGTAATTTCTCTTTTATTGAATCTTGGAAGTTGTTACTACTGTAATAACCTCTCCTTATCCTATTTATTTTATTTTTATACCGAGGATAGACTCAAATAGGAAGGAGGTAAGAATTGGGGAAGTTGCTATCCGAAAACAGATTCTGTGATGTCACCGAAAAAATTCTTATTCCCAGCCAGAACGTAATCTTGATTTGACAATTTTTGAACATATGACCCAGATTATGATCTAACTTTAGTTAGTTGAGCACTTCTCTATTTGAGCAACAGATTGTTTTTTTTAATCGATCTTTGCATGTTGTATAGTGTTGGCAGATTTCTGCCATTAGTTGCATTTGCGTGTCTATGTTAGTTTTTGTTTCTTTTTGTTGTTCTTGATTTGTTTCTACTTTTCAAAACACAAAAATACCAAAAATATTTCTGTTGTTTCTCTTCATTTGCTTCTTTAGTTTATTTCATTTTCTCGTTATGGTTTGCAATTCGAAAATCCAAAAAGATTTTGCTTTGTGTGTTGATTCAAATTGAAAACCCAAAAATATTCGTTGTTCTTCTTTGGTTTTGTAAAGTTTGTTGCAGGGTTCAATGGTCTTCCGTGACTTCATTGGAGCTTGGTTATCATTTCATATTGTTCAATCCACACAAGTAAAGAGCAATAATGACGGTCATGACAATTCGAGATGTGGTGAGAGGCTGGTATGAACTCTATTTTTTTTGTTTTTGTACATAAACTCATTTATGTGAACATTCTTAGTTTGTTTGTGTAAGGTGTATGCTACTTAATGATACTTAGTAGTTTTTGCTCTCTCATGATTAGTTCCAATTTATTAATAGTAGGTAACATGTCATATAGATGTTTGCTTGCATTGCTTTATTTATATAACGGTATGACATTGTGGTATCCTCCTCTGAATGCTTCATTTGAATCGACTTGGCACATGCTCATGCATGCATAAGACTAAACAAAAGTCATTTAAACCTTGATTATTTATCTTGCCTCAAAGTTCTTGTATTACTTTTATGCTTCAGTTAATTTTGTCTGTCGCAAGCATGATCATGACATCTGACGCTTTCATTCTTGATTGTCGCTTCCCAGTCTATTGCTAGCCTTCACTTGTACTGAGTATGAGCTCTACCCATGCATCCAACTACCAAAAACCAAAGTTTGCGAATTGTGTCCACCATATCTACCTACTAGCATTATTGCTATTCCAAGTATATTCATCATGTTTTTTATTTATCTTCCAAATTAAATTTTGTCATGAGAAAATTAGTTAGTAAAGCTCTCACGAACTTGATGGCACATTTACTTTCTTGCACCTAATAAACTTGAGCCATTGTGACTATATTATGAAGATTATATTCTTGCAAATTGCGAGTTGGAAGTTAGCACAACCATTTTTTCATGGGGAACGCTGTCAACATTACACTTATTCCTATTTAGTTGATATCATGTTCTTTTTTTATGGATGCCTAGAGGTGTGAAATAAAATGGAAACTTGTAAGTCTATGGAGTTTGTATATATGTTAGAGAAACGACTGGGCGGCCAATTTAATCCATGCATCATTCATGATGGAAATTTACAGCGAACCATAGTGAGCATTCCGTGAAGCATCTTCAATAAAAATCTATTCCCATAGTAAATAAAAGGATTGCTGAGATGCTCATTGTCTGTTTGTCTTGTCATTTTGACATGGGATTGCTCCTAGGCAGGAGTACTTCCATATCATGGGGCAGGAGGTACCCCGTTGGCGTTCTCGATGATACATGTATGCTTATAATGACAAGAACTTATTTGAGACCTAAGTTGAGTAGCATGAGGTTTAGGTACTCGTATTCAAGGGGCACGAGATTTTCAACTTGTGATTTATCAAGCATATAACTCATATTTTCCCTCACATTAACTTTAACCATTCAAGATGCTTATGATAGGGGTAATGAGAGCTCAAAGCTAATGAGTACCATACTTTTCAGAAGGTTTATAAAACTTGTTAATCTTGCTTCCTCTGCTTAGGGCCTTTCTTTTACTTTTTATGTTGAGTCACCATCCTTTCCTTGAGCACCTTCTCGAAATCATATCTGCCATTCTTAGTGTAATATGCTTGTCTCGGAATAAGATTAATTGTGGTATAACTGTGATGCTTGAATCTTTCAGTATTTTTTACTTCTAGTCTTCTCTTAAACTTCTGAGGTGCCTTGGCATTTATGTTTTGCTCCACAAATAAGGGCAAGCGAGATACCACTTTATCATATCATATTATGAGCATTGCAATCCTGCAGATACTTATGTTTCATGTTGCTTATTATTGTGTTGGTATCTTTTCATAGCTTGCAAAACTATTGAGTAGCCTTAGTTGCATACTTCTTATTATGAACTGCCTAAGTATTTGATCATGTAATGAGAATATATACATCATATGAAGCAAATAGGTTCCTGAAAGTTCTTTTATCGCACTCAGTTGTCACTGAATTGCTTTAGGACAAGCAATAAGCTAAGCTTGGGGGGAGTTGATATGTCCAAAACGTATCTACTTTCCCGAACACTTTTGCTGTTGTTTGTCCTCTAATTTGTGTGTTTTGAGTGCAACTAACACAGACTAACGTTGTTTTCAGCAGAATTGCTCTGGTGTCTCGTTTTTGTGCAGAAATCCAACTTTCAGTAAAATTCCCGGAAAATATCGCAAAATCCATATTTCAACCGAAGACTCGCGGAGCCAGAAGACGAGACGGTGAAGGGCCACGAGGGGCCCACACCTGCCCTAGGCGCGGTCCAGGCTTGGCCGCGCCTAGGGGTGGTCTGGCCGCCTCGGCCACCCCCTCGACCTCTCCTCCCAACTATATTAAGCCTCTGACCCTAAAATCAGAGGGGTTCGATGTTTTTACAGAAAGAGTTCCGCTGCTCCGCCGCCACCAGAAACCCCAATCCGGGGACCAGAAACTCCGTTCTGGGACCCTGCCGGGATGGAGAATTGGAGGAGATCATCGCCATCGCCATCACCGACGCCTCTCCATCAACCATCCATGATTCTCCCATCCATGTGTGAGTAATTCCCCGCTATAGGCTGTAGGGGATGGTAGGGATTGGGTGAGATTGTTCATGTAATAGCTATAAAATTGTTGTGGGCATAGTGCCTAGTACCGTTGTTAGTATTTTTGACATTGTTGCAATTTGTTATGCTTAATGCTTGTCACTTTGGGCCCGAGTTTCATGATCTCAGATATGAACATGTTATTGATTCATGAGGATAATTATTATTTTTGATCATACCTGCAAGTTGTATACACATATCGTTGTCCGGAATCCGAGGCCCCAAAGTGACAATAATTGGGATAACCGGAGGGGATGTCTTTGATGTGAGGATCACGTGTGTTCAGTAAATTTGGGTTTTACTTCCCTCGAAGACTGTTACGATCCCCTATACTTGTGGGTCATCAACAGGTTCAGCGCCAGGTCCGGCGTAGCTCCAGCGTGCCGATTTGATTCTGGTGCTAGCGTCAGCGTAGCTCCGGCGCGCCGGTTTGATTCCGGCGCCAGCTCCGGTTTCATCCCGACGTGTCATTTTGATTCCAGCGACAACTTCAGCATTAGCCATTTTGGCACTTGACATTTCACCATCTTCTTCGATGGCTTGGCTTCCATTGTGTGCTTCTTGTGTGATGTACGTGATGACATAAAGATTATTTTCATGAGGTGGCAATCCATCCAAAGGAGTATGAAGATGACATAAGGATAGGATCGAATTCACCTCTTGTTGTATGATTGTATTGGGCTTTGAGTCATCGGTCCACTTGGGGGGCTTGATGGTCTTAAGGCGGAGGTGTCCAAAGGCCACCCCATATCAGAAATAATTGCTAACTGAAATGAACGTTTGGCATCCATAAAACGAATCACTACGATAGGAGGAAAAAGAGTATGAACTTTTGGAACAAGGTTGAGTACGATAGAATCAATAAAAAATTGGAACATGCTGAACAAAATAAAATAGACGATGAAAAAATCTAGAGTATTGTCAAAACAAAAATATAGACTGTTTAGAACAAAATTAAATACATGAGAAACAAATAAACAAGAGAAACAGTTTAGACAAATAGAGAACAAAAGTGTATGCAAAAGAAGAAGAAAATAAATAGAAGGAAGAAAAACTGAGAATGAAAAATATAAAAATACCCAAAGAAAAAATGAAAAAGAAAAGAAAAGAAAAAAGGGAAGCAAACGGGGGAGGAATGAAAGAAATATTAGCAAACGCGTTAAACGGGCCAAGCCCATGATCGACAGTACAAGCGAAATGGTAACACCGCATGGCGCTAGCAATTCCTGATGCGGCTGTCATACCAACTCTAGCACACACCGCAAACCCCAAATACGTTCATGATACCCCAAATGCGTTTTTAAATATGTTGTTATGCGGTTCATGTTTAGCGTATCTAGGTTGCGCGGTGTTTTTCCAGCCCGCAAACGAAAACCGCAACACTGGGTTTATGCAAAATATAGTGACAAATCATGTGATAATTCGAGAATGTAGCAAGATAAATCATCCAAACTGATCGTCAAAGTAGTCAATCATACATTAAACAAGACACCAAAGAAGGATCAAGCATCTAATGATCAAGCACGCGCATGATCAAGCATCACCGTCGATTGCCGGATCATCCACATGGCCACCACCATTCGCCGTAGCATCATCACCTTGGGCATCACTCGTGGCAGCCTTGTTCGGCGGGACTTTTATTGAGCACCCTGTGCGCGACCCCGGATGCGGAGGACGCCTCGCCCATCGCCGCCTCCAAAGTTGTCAAGGACACCATCTTGGTGGCTGGTTCTTGGTGGCGGCCTTCTTCGGCGTTAGTATCTTCTGCGGCTTGTTGCCGGCTTCTTCGGCCGCTTGGTCGGAGCGGGAGCGGGAGCTGGAGCAACAACTCCGATCTCCATGACATGCCCAGCCGCTTCCGCTTTCCGTTTGGGATGAAAACTTCCTGGGCGCCGTCGACCACGAGCTCCTTGGCGACGACTGGTGCGGCGGCTCGAGATTTGGGAGTGATGACCCACAAGTATAGGGGATCGCAATAGTCTTCGCGGGAAGTAAAACCCAATTTATTGATTCGACACAAGGGGAGACAAAGAATACTTGAAAGCCTTAACAGCGGAGTTGTCAATTCAGCTACACTGGAAACGGACTTGCTCGCAAGAGTTTATCGATAGTAACGGTTTTATAGCGATAGCGATAGTGAAATAACGACGACAGAGTAACAAAGACAGCGGTAGTGATTATAGTAAACAACAGGATTAAAATACTATAGGCACGGGGATGGATGAACGGGCGTTGCATGGATGAGAGAAACTCATGTAACAATCAAAGCGAGGGCATTTGCGAGATAATAATAAAACGGTATCCAAGTACTAATCAATCAATAGGCATGTGTTCCATATATAGTCGTACGTGCTCGCAATGAGAAACTTGCACAACATCTTTTGTCCTACCAACCGGTGGCAGTCGGGCCTCTAGGGAATCTCTCGGAAATTAAGGTACTCCTTTTAATAGAGCACCGGAGCAAAGCATTAACACTCCGTGAACACATGTGATCCTCATATCACCGCCTTCCCCTTCGGTTGTCCCAATTTCGTCACTTTGGGGCCTCGGGTTCCGGACAACAATACGTGTATACAACTTGCGGGTAAGATCATAAAGCAATGAATATCATCATGAATTGATAACATGTTCGAGATCTGAGATCATGGCACTCGGTCCCTACTTGACAAGCATTAAGCATAACAAGTTGCAACAATATCATAAAAGTACCAATTACGGATACTAGGCACTATGCCCTAACAATCTTATGCTATTACATGACCAATCTCATCCAATCCCTACCATCCCCTTCAGCCTACAGCGGGGGAATTACTCACACATGGTTGGGGGAAACATGGCTGGTTGATGGAGAGGCGTCGGTGGTGATGATGGTGATGATCTCCTCCAATTCCCCGTCCCGGCGGAGTGCCAGAACGGAGTTTCTGGTCCCGAGATGGAGTTTCGCGACGGTGGCGGCGTACTTGGATGGTTTACGGCGACTTCGACTTCCCGTCTCGCGTTTTTAGATCGAAACCCTTAAGTAGTCCAGAGGGGGCGTCAGAGGCTGGCCGAGGGGGCCACACGCTAGGGCGGCGCCCCCCCCCCCCTACAGGCCGCGCCGGCCTGTTGTGCAGGGGGCACGGGCCTCCCCGGGCCTGCCCTTACGGCTCCGTGATTCTTCCGGAAAAATAAGCCCTTCGACATAAATTCCGAGGATTTTCCTGAAAGTTGAATTTCTGCACAAAAACGAGACACCAGAGCAATTTTGCTGAAAACAGCGTTAGTCCGTGTTAGTTGTATCCAAAATACACAAATTAGAGGCAAAACAATAGCAAAAGTGTTCGGGAAAGTAGATACATTTTGGACGTATCAAATCCCCCCAAGCTTCGCTTATTGCTTGTCCTCAAGTAATTCAGGTAACAACTGAGTGCGATAAAAGAACTTTCACGAACACATTTGTTCATATGATGTAAATATTCTCATGATATGGCACGTACTTAAGCAATTCATAATAAGATACATGCAAATAAAGTCATCTAATAGCTATATCAATCATGGAAAAGGTACCAACAAATTAATAATAAGCATCATGAATCATGTCTATCGGCGGGATTGCAATGTTCATAAAAGGATATGATAAAGTGGTATCTCGCTTGCCCGTATTTGTACAGCAAAACATAAATGCTCGGGCACCTTTGAAGTTCATGGGAAGACTGTAAGTAGAGACTATCAAAGATAAAAGCATCAAAGTTATACCACAACTAATCATATTTTGGGACAAGCATATTATACTAAGAATGACAGTTGTGCTCTCAAGAAAGTGCTCAAAGAAAGGATGGAAACTCAATGTAAAAGTAAAAGATTGGCCCTTCGCAGAGGGAAGCAGGGATTAACATGTGCTAGAAGCTTTTCATTTTTCTAAAGACAGAAATAAAATGGTTTTGAGAGGTGTTTGTTGTTGTCAACGAATGGTAATGGGTACTCCAACTACCTCATCAACCAGACTTCCAAGAGCGGCTCCCATGAAGGACGTTGTCTCTACCAGCAAGGTAGATCATCCCTCTTCTCTTTTGTTTACACATGTATTTTAGTTTCATTATGGATGACACTCCCCCAACCTTTGCTTACACAAGCCATGGCTAACCGAATCCTCGGGTGCCTTCCAACATTCTCATACCATGGAGGAGTGTCTATTTGCAAATTAAGTTGCCTACTCGATAAATCGGGGCAAAGCATGTGAAGAGAATTATTGATGAAAGTTAATTAATTGGGGCTGGGAGCCCCGTTGCCGCCTCTTTTTGCAAAATTATTGGATAAGCGGATGTGCCACTAGTCCATTATGAAAGTCCGTCGGGGAGTAAATGACAAGATTGAAAGATAAACACCACATACTTCCTCATGAGCTATAAAACATAAACACAAATTGAGAAGCATTTTGAAGGTTTTAAAGGTAGCACATGAGAATTTACTTGGAATGGTTTGAAATGCCATGCATAGATATTTATGGTGGACACTCTGGAATAACTTGGTTTTCAGGAGTTTGGAAGCACGAGCAGCGTTCCCGCTCAGTACAAGTGAAGGCTAGCAATAGGCGGGAAGCGACAATCAAGAGAGCGATAGCTGTCATAATCATGCTTGCGACAAAATAAATTAACGGAGGCATAAAAGTGATACAAGAACTCCGAGGTAAAGTAAATCATCGAGGCTTAATTGACTTTTGTTCAATCATATGCATGCGTGAGCATGTGCCAAGTTGATTCAAGTGAATTATTCAGAGGAGGATACCACAATGTCATATCTATCTATGAATAAAGCAATACAAGCAAATATTTATGACATCCTACTCATATCAATAAATTGGAGCTAATCGTGAGAGATCATGAACTACTAGACTCTCTTAAATGACATATACCTCACATGAACCAACTAAGCATGCTCACATGGATGAGTATATGTACAAAAATGAAAACAAATAGAGTTCATACCAGCCTCTCACCACAGTCGGCTTGTCATAGATCGTCATTATTGCCTTTTCACTTGTATAGCTTGAATAATATGAAATGAAAGCCAAGCTCCAACCACCGAAGACCATTGAACTCCAAAATGAACTTTACAAAACCAAAGAAGAACACCAAATATTTTTGGTGTTTTCGAATTGGAAACAAGAACAAAAGGAAACAAGCAAACAAAGCAAAATCTTTTTGGATTTTCTTATAGCAAACTAACGATAGCAAATAAAGCAAAATAAAAGCAAGAAACCAAAATAAACAAATGGTAAAGAGAAACAACAGAATTATTTTTGGTCTTTTTGTGTTTTAGGAAAGAAACAAAGCAAAAACAAGAAAATGAAAACTAGAAGAGTCACATAAACACAAAGCAGCAGGAATTCGTCAAACTTGACATCAGTACAGTAATCGATTTTTAAGAAATTCTTCCGCTGCCCAGCTCGAAAAGTGTTCAACTAATGAAAGTTAGATAACAACCTGGGGAACATGCACAAAAATTGGCTTCGCAAAATAACGTTCTGGCTATTTTTGAGAATTTTTTTGGTATCAGTCCAGAATCTGTCTTCAATCAGCACCTCCCCAAATATCATCTCCCTCTTATTAGAAAACCATTTTAAGAAGCTAAACAAGTATGTACAAGTATCCAGCAACCATAATATGCAAAGAATGAGTGATGTCGGTATACCTCCCCCCCAAGCTTAGGCTTTTGGCCTAAGTGGAGATCAATCCCATGGTGCCCATGAAGTGGCACCTCCGTAGTACGACGAAGATGGATCCTGTTCTGGGTATGTGCTGGAAGAAGCACCAGGATACGTGACGGTGTAGTCGTGGGAGGGCTCGGCATCCTCGGAATCATGCTGCTGGTGGAAGCCATGTATCTTTCTCATCCACCTCCTCCTTAGAGCGCGACCACGGTCTCCTGTGAATACTAAACAAATCTTGTTGCAGCAAAGGAATTTCCCTCTCTTCCCCGTCAGCAAACAACATTATATAGACAATATTATCTAAACTAGAGTCGGTTGTAACAAATTGATGACTCTTCATAGCAGCAATATCAAGCCTTATAGGAGTTAATTTCACATCAGTAGGGTCAAGAGGAAGATCTAGATGTGCTAAAATGCGTGAGGCAACAATTCCTCCAAAAATAGGCCCCTTGTTAGACAAACGACGGGCAACAAGAGCACCAAGATGATAAGGTGTCTCTCCAGTAAGTGCAGCAACTAAGAAAGCAAGATTATAACTAGAAATATTGCTAGTGTTCTCCCTACCAAGAATGCTAGTGGCAAGATAGTAAGCGAAATATTTAATGGCAGGGAGTTGAATGTTTCTTATCTTGCCGCGCTGAATGGTGCGGCAGTCATCATTGGTGATTCCTCGATAGAGCTCCAGAAAATCCTTGGGATTGCTCTCGATCTTCTTTGCTGTACCTACAGGGGCAATATCCAATGCAATACAAAAATCCTTCAACTTCATAGTAATAGGATCATCATAAATCCTGAATGTAACTGATGGTTGGTAGTGTTTGTTGTTGAACTGAAAGCTCTCAACAAAGATTTTAGTAAGCATGTGGTATTGATCCCTCTCGTCCTCCATGTAGGCGGTTAAGCCCACATTACCAACGAGGACCAAGAAATCATCCAGCAACCCTGCATTGCTCAAAAAGTTATAACATGGAAAAGACGAAGCGTTAGGGACTCCATTGTCCTCTTCGGCTTCGAAGCTCGGTGGGATTACATCCTCATTATAGGATCGTCTAATCCAAGTGGATGACCTTGAGGGCCTCCCCGTGCTTGTCGTATCTCTTTCAAACATTTCTCCAAATAAGTTATAGTTATCCATCGTCCTTTTCTGAAACTTTTCAACAAACATTATAAAATTTGATTTGGTGACATATAATTGAGGGAAACTACTATAGGAACTTGCTAGAGTACTAAACATGCATCAAAACTAATTCTTACAACTTAGAACAAGCATGCAAGCTCACTAAACATGTTACCTACAGCAGCAAAATATTCAAGATATACTCAACCAAACAAAATTCTACTTGGATAATCGGAGGAGTCACATACCGGAGAGCAAATGTGCCAAATTTCAGACAGAAATCTGGGCTGAACAAAGAGATCGAGAAATCTTGAGCCCTTGAGCAGAAACGCGAGTGAGAGAAAATGAGTACGAGTTTTTTCGGGAGAGAGAGTGCAATGAGTGGAAAAGATGATGAAGTGGGGCAAGGAGGGCCCCACACAACAGGGTGGCGCGCCCCCCTTGCTGGCCGCGCCGGCCTGTGGGGTGCCACCCTGGGGTGCCCCACTGGTCATCCCCAGGTGTTCCCAGGTGCCTCTTCGAAAAATAAGACCAATGGTATAATTTTTGTGAATTTTTTAAAACTTTGAAAAAAGCACATTTCTGGGTATTAAATTTATTATTACTGGGCAGAAAAAGATTTGCAAACCTCTAAACAACTAAAGCATCTTGCTTAATAAGTAGTGCTACAGCAAGTAAAACAAGTGGAGGAAGAAAGAAATGTTGTTTAGCTCTTCTATGCATATAAAATATACTTGTTAACAAGGTTGATCAAGTCTTGCCATCAAATAAATCTTACATGTCATAGGAAGAAATAAACCTCAAATCAATCATGTTACCTTATATTGTATTGATATGGATCCAATCACAAGAGTTTGATATTCTTCTTTTGGCTCATATATTGGACAATCAATAGTTCCCACTTTGATAGATCTCACATTAGAAATTGTATTAACTCCACATACTTTATCAATCCTCTTGGGAAAATAAACGGTATGCTCCTTATCATCGACATTGAAAGTGACTTTTCCTTTATTGCAATCAATAACAGCCCCTGCGGTGTTAAGAAAAGGTCTCCCAAGAATAATAGACATATTATCATCTTCAGGCATTTCCAACACAACAAAATCAGTTAATATTAAGCAATTTTGAGTAACTTGAACAGGAACATCCTCACATATACCAACAGGAATAGCAGTAGATTTATCAGCCATTTGCAAAGATATATCAGTCGGTATCAACTTATCTAAATAAAGTCTCTTATAAAGAGAAAAAGGCATAACACTAACACCCGCTCCCAAATCACATAGAGCAGTTCTAACATAATTATTCTTAATAGAACAAGGAATAGTTGGTATACCTGGGTCGCCAAGCTTCTTTGGAACCTTGCCATTGAAAGAGTAGTTAGCAAGCATAGTGGAAATCTCCTCATTAGGAATTTTTCTTTTGTTAGTGACAATATCTTTCATATACTTTGAATAAGGAGGCAACTTAATAGCATCAGTCAAAGGAATTTGCAGGAATAAAGGTTTCATCCAATCACAAAATTTATTATAGTGTTCTTCTTCCTTTGATTTTAGTTTCTTAGCGGGAAAAGGCATTTGCTTTTGAACCCAAGGTTCCCTTTCATTACCATGTTTCTTAGCAATAAAATATTCTTTATTTTTAGCATGCTTTTCAAGCTCATCTTCAACCTCTTCTTTATCAGAAGCATCATTCTTATCATTATCTTTATCATGTTCATTACCACTTTCAGTTTCAGCATCAGAAATAGAAATACTATTAGGATCATTAACAGGCTCAGAGGATTCTACAACAGTTTTATGTTTCTTTTTCTTTTTCTTAGATGGAGCACTAGTTTCAGTTCGTTGAGAATCTTGTTCAAATCTTTTGGGATGCCCTTCAGGATATAGAGGATCATGGGTAGAAACACCGCCTCTAGTTGTTACTTCATAAGCGTGTTTTTCTTTAGAATTATTTTTTAACAAGTCATTTTGCACTTTAGTGAGTTGATCAATTTGAGTTTGAACCATATGAAAGTGTTTAACAAGCATCTTAACATCATTGGAGGTTCTCTCCACAATACCATGCAATTCACTAATAGCTTGAGAATTTTCCATTAAATGATTCTCTACTCTCATATTAAAATTATTTTGCTTAACAATATAATTATCAAACTCATCTAAGCATTGAGCAGGAGGTTTTGAATACGGAATATCTTCCCTAGTAAAGCGTTGAAGAGAGTGTACCTCAATCATGGATGAAGGGGGAGTTATCTTGCATAAATCTTCTATGGGAGGTAAATTCTTCACATCTTCGGATTTAATACCTTTCTCCTTAAGAGACTTCTTGGCTTCCCTCATATCTTCATCATTTAATTTAATTAAACCCCTCTTCTTCAATATTGGTGTCGGAGTTGGTTCAGGTGTAGACCAATCATCATGATTCCGGCCTATTCTAGCCAATAATTCTTCAGCGTCGTCTGGAGTTCTTTTCCTGAAAACACAACCACCACAACTATCCAGGTATGCCCTAGACTCAATGGTTAGTCCACTATAAAATATATCAAGTAAATCATGCTTTTCCAAATCATGTCCAGGCCGAGCTACGATAAGAGAGCAAAATCTCGCCCAAGCCTCGGGCAATTTCTCTCCATCTTCCTGGTCAAAATTATAAATTCTCCGCAAAGCAATATGTTGAGCACTCGCGAGAAAGTATTTCCGAAAGAAAACATCAAGCAAATCTTTTGGACTATCAATGGAATCAGGAGGCAAACTATTATACCAAGTTTTAGCATCATCCTTTAATGAGAAAGGGAAAATTTTAGCAACGAAATAAGTACGCAACTTAACATCATCAGAAAACAAGCTACTCAGAGTAGATAGCTCAATCATGTGTTCTACAACACTTTCTTTTTCAGTACCACAAAAAGGTGTTTTCTCAACAATAGATATATGAGATAGATCAAGAGAAAAATCATAATCCTTAATATTTATAGGAGATGTGGCAAATTTAGGATCAGGAGACAGTTTATATCTAACAGTATGTTGTGCAAGAAGCTTTTTAATTTTACTTGCATCAGTAGTAGCATTGCACTTATCAATGAAATCATCATCAAGTTCCACATAATCCTCATCAGGATCATCACTAGAGTATTCAACAGACTCAGGTGAATTAACAAGTGTAGCAGCATTTTCATTAGGAGTTTCAGCATTTTCAATTTGTCTAGACCTAGCAATTGTAGCATCTAGAAAAGATCCTAACGAACCATCATTATCAAGTACAGTAGAAGCGTCATCAAAATTATAAGAGGAACTTTCAGATCTAGCAGAAGTACCAGCATGTGAAGCTTGTGGTGGTGAAACAAGTTTATCTATCACAGATGGTGAATCAAGAGCAGCAGAGCTACTCAGAGTTGTACCTTTTCTTGTAGTGGATGGTAATATGGCGACTTAAGAATCGCGAGGTTTACCCATGATTGAGAATTTGCAGCGAACAACATCAATCCAAGTGAACTTCCAAATAAAGCTATGCTCCCCGGCAACGGCGCCAGAAAATAGTCTTGATGACCCACAAGTATAGGGGATCGCAACAGTCTTCGCGGGAAGTAAAACCCAATTTATTGATTCGACACAAGGGGAGACAAAGAATACTTGAAAGCCTTAACGGCGGAGTTATCAATTCAGCCGCACTGGAAACAGACTTGCTCGCAAGAGTTTATCGGTAGTAACGGTTTTATAGCGATAGCGGTAGTGAAATAACGACGGAGTAACAAAGACAGCAGTAGTGATTATAGTAAACATCGGGATTAAAATACTGTAGGCACAGGGATGGATGAACGGGCGTTGCATGGATGAGAGAAACTCATGTAACAATCAAAGCAGGGCATTTACAGATAATAATAAAACGGTATCCAAGTATTAATCAATCAATAGGCATGTGTTCCATATATAGTCGTACGTGCTCGCAATGAGAAACTTGCACAACATCTTTTGTCCTACCAGCAGGTGGCAGCCGGGCCTCTAGGGAATCTACTGGAAATTAAGGTACTCCTTTTAATAGAGCACCGGAGCAAAGCATTAACACTCCGTGAACACATGTGATCCTCATATCACCGCCTTTCCCTTCGATTGTCCCAATTTCGTCACTTTGGGGCCTCGGGTTCCGGACAACAATACGTGTATACAACTTGCGGGTAAGATCATAAAGCAATGAATATCATCATGAATTGATAACATGTTCAGATCTGAGATCATGGCACTCGGGCCCTAGTGACAAGCATTAAGCATAACAAGTTGCAACAATATCATAAAAGTACCAACTACGGATACTAGGCACTATGCCCTAACAATCTTATGCTATTACATGACCAATCTCATCCAATCCCTACCATCCCCTTCAACCTACAGTGGGGGAATTACTCACACATGGATGGGGGAAACATGGCTGGTCGATGGAGAGGCGTCGGTGGTGATGATAGCGATGATCTCCTCCAATTCCCCGTCCCGGCGGAGTGCCAGAACGGAGTTTATGGTCCCGAGATGGAGTTTCGCGACGGTGGCGGCGTATTGGATGGTTTCTGGCGACTTCGACTTCCCGTCTCACGTTTTTAGATCGAAACCCTTAAGTAGTCCAGAGGGGGGCGTCAGAGGCTGGCCGAGGGGGCCACACGCTAGGGCGGCGCGCCCCCTACGGGCCGCGCCGGCCTATTGTCTGGGGGGCCTGGGCCTCCCCCAGGCCTGCCCTTCTAGCTCCGTGATTCTTCTGGAAAAATAAGCCCTTCGACATAAATTCCGAGGATTTTCCTGAAAGTTGAATTTCTGCACAAAAACGAGAGACCAGAGCAATTCTGTTGAAAACAGCGTTAGTCCGTGTTAGTTGTATCCAAAATACACAAATTAGAGGCAAAACAATAGCAAAAGTGTTCGGGAAAGTAGATACGTTTTGGACGTATCAGGGAGCGATGGGCGCGTTCGATCCGCACGACGCGGCCTGGTCAGCGACCGCCGACGGTTTGGGGGCTTACATCACGGTGCGAACTTGCCGCGGCGGGGCCAGAGAGAGTGGGCGGCGGGATCAACGGCGGATGGTGGGGCAGAAGTGGTAAGGGGATGAGCTGAAACTTCATTCGCGCCAACGCGGGGGTGGGATGGGTTTGCGGTCGGGCAGCCTCGGGAAACTAGGTACTTGGGTTTCCATAGCTCGAAACTAGATGGCGCTGAAAAATATTTTCCTATGCGGGCTCGATGTGGTGCCTGGAATGACATTCTTTACCTCTATATAACCGTAAATGGACGGTTATTATGCGGATACGGGTTCGATGTTGTGTGTTAGAGCATCTCTAACGGCAGCCCCCAAATAGGCGCCGGCAGGGGCGCCGACACCTCCATTTGGGGGACGCCGGCATTGCATCCTCTATTTGGGGGAGTTGTTCCCACACCGGCGCCCCTAAACAGGCGGCCCCGATAGAAGTTTTTTTACACAAACTACATATTATGCTTAAAGTTCTATTTTAATGTCATTCAGGATCGAGGAATGAATAATATTTTCGGGCAAATCCAAGTAAAACATTATTCACTCCTCAACCCCGGATGACATATGAAACCTGCTTCACCTCTAGCCTACTACCTACTGGCCACTTGGCTCTATGGAGGTGAACGATCGCCCGCCGCTCTCTCCGGTGGTCTCTCCCTGCTCTCTCCGATGCTCCTCCGTCGATGATCCCCTTCTCTCTCCGCCACGAACGTCAAGGAGGCGGCTCTATCCGCGGCCACCGCCTCCTGACGCAGTTGCCGCTCCAGGTCCTCCCGTCGCCGACGGTGATCCAACTCCTGCCTCTATAGGCGGAGCTGCAGCTCCGCCAAACGCCGACGCTTGCAGACTTCTTCCTGAATCTACGTCTCCTCCCGCTACAACCGCCGCAGCGCAAGCTCCTCCCACCCCATCTGTTGGTGCACCTCCCACCAGCACTGGGTCAGCTCCTCCGGCCGCCGCCACGCCTCCGAACTCTAGCCGCTCCGCTCCTCCACCTCCTCCCGCTGCCGCCGCTCCGCCTCCTCTCGCTGCCGTGCCACCTCCCGCCGCGCCACCCGCCGCCCTGCCGCTCGTCCACGACATAGGCATCTACGGTTGCCGCTAGCGCCGCCTCCTCCCACGCCTCGTACTTTGCGAGCTGCGGGTCTGCCTCCACGACTTCTATGGCCGCCTCTAGCGCTGCCTCGTCCCACGAATCGAACATTATGCTATTTTTCTAGGGTTTTGCACTATGAGGCAGGGGAGGAGGGATAATATAGACCGCCGACGAGGCGGGAAACCTCCCGCGCGGTGTCGCGGCGGGAGAATTTCCCGCGCGGCATCGTGGCGGGAGCATCGTGGCGCTAAAATATCCCGCGCGGCGCCCTAGCGTCACTGACAGGCGGATCCCACGTCCAAAATTTTCAGCATCGCGAGGCGCTGGCGCGCCCGATTCGCGCTTTTGGTGAAGTGGCCGGCACAGGATTGCCAGCGCTTCTATTGGGCTCGAAAAATCACCGGTGCCGTATGGGACGCGCCGGTGTGAGCCCATTTTCGTTCCCGGCCCCCAAATCGCTATCGGGGCCGCTGGAGATGCTCTTAGAGTTGCTCTCACACCCCTCGGTTCGCCTCAATCCCCAAAGGAAACCGTTGGAAAATGCCGAAGGCCGGCAGGCGGCGCACGAGGGCGGATCCGGGGACCGGGACGGGGAGGGAAGCGAAGAAGAAGAAGAGAGCAGAGGACCGGCCGGTGTTGTTCGCGGCCTTGGAGAGTGAAAAATCCCAATCCGAAGCAAAATTAGGTGCACAACTTCGGCTTAATTTTCCCTTTCGCATCACGACATGAGCAGGACTCGTATTTACTTGTTCGGTTTTTCTGTACCTAGATCGTGTGTACGCCGATGTGGTCGAGTCCGCGACGGAGGAATCCTCCGATCCACCCAGCCCTCTGCTACATAGACCCTACATCCCCGACGAGCTAGCTGATAGGGCGGACATACGTGCCGCTTTCCGGGAGGCCAATGCCACATACGAAGCAGACACAGGTCAGCTCCCCTCCTTGTAGCTTGATCCCTCTTTATCATTGTCGTCGCCAAGACACTAAACCTAGCTATTTATACTACTCGTATATGATTTGTAGAACGTCGGTCTGCTGTCCTCACCATGGATCGGTACTCTTCTAGTTCCTGCCTGTCCAACGACCGACGCCTGCTTCACATCCGGGAGGCAGCCAAGGATGCCGTGCTTCTTGCCGCCAACTCTATTATCAGCCTCTCGTCCTATCTTGGTACGAACCTATTTTCGAGCACATCTACCGAGCTAGTGTTGTGACTTTCGGCTTGGTTCCATTGCAGACGATGAGCCTCTGAATAGGTGCTGCGGTTTGTGGATTCAACGGGACGACAAGAAGAAAACCGCCCTTGTTTTGACGTCCGCGTATCTGATTCGGGCAAAGGATCCCTCCGTGAGGAACCAGCGGACAGGCGAATATCATCGTGATGCTAGCGTGAGCTTCTTAACATTAATTCATGATTCTGTTTATATCTATCTTAATTCAGCAATCGTTGTTCCTTTCTTTCTTTGTTTCATCTCAAAATTTAATTATCTGTAATGCCTCAATCGGCAGCTAGCTGTTTAGAAGTTAAATGTGCTATCTCTTCAGTTTCCGTAGAAGAAAAGTGAACTACTTTGTACTTTTTAGAACAAAGACTTGGTTGGATGGTTTTTCTGATAATTAATCTCTTGAAAATGGTTCTGTCAAATACTATGAAAATTTTCTCCGAATCATAGTGCCATAATTTTTGCGGCTGTCGTTCCAGGTCATTGTTCACTTGCTGGACGGCACAACTGCATTAGCCCGTCTCATCTACCTCCAGGAGCACTACGAATTAGCTCTTTATGAGGTTGTAGTGGACAAACCGGTTCAACTGTCCACTTTTAATGACAATGTGCAATCTGGTCAAGATGTTTTCCGACTTGGAAGAGATGAAAGTCTTGATCTAAGGATAACCCATGGTATGGTGGAATATAGGATTCCAAACCGTCATGAGAGATGCCACTACATGTATTTTTCCCACGATGATGAACGCAGTGTATCTTCAACAACAACATCAAAGCCTTTTATCCAAGAAAGTTGGGACATGCTAGATGAACGCATTGTATGTACTATTATTTAATTCTAACTTTATGTTTCCTACTTCTATGTTAATATTTTGTTTGTACAAAATATAATGTTTGTTATTGTTTCTATGCTGTAGTGGCATGATGATGGAGGCCCTATCATTGACTTAGAAGGGAAGGTTGTGGGAATGGTCATCAATCAAATGAAAGATACCTTTTTACCTTCTTCTATATTGCACAAATGCTTGGATTTGTGGAGAAAGTTGAAGTACGATCTTTATTCTTAAATCATTCTTTACTACTGTTAATTAAACTAACGCATTCTCTTATATATTTTAGCTCATGCAATGCGTACAACTACGAAATTATGTTTAGATTGCGATTTCTTTGCAATTATTACATTTGAATGAATTGCTAAATTGTGATTTAGACAAATCATTAAGTGAAGCCTAGGTGCTACAAAATATGTGTAAGATTAAAGAGAAAATGGGTGCTGGTCACCTTATCGAATTCTGTGTGTTGTCCAAACTATTCCTATCCAGGGTGTAGGAACTAAATTTGGTGAAAATATTCAGTTTTTCTACTTACCTAGTGATCTATTTTTCTGGAGCACGATGTCAACTAATGCCTTGTTATGGTATTATTTCTGTAATGTTCTTGCCTAAGTTATGTGTGATACTCATTTTGTATCAATTCTAATGAAATATGTTGTTTTATTTTAATATAACTACGTAAAACGATTATCCTAATGATTATATATATTTGGCGTAGATGCATCCCTCGTGCCCACCTTGGAATGACCTTTACTTCTATCAAGTTTCTAGATCCTATTTGTATTGAGAGGATGAGACGTAAGCATAACATTGAGTCCGGTCTTATTGTTGAACAAGTAAGGTTTAACATTGTTTATTTTTGCATTGTTATTAGTTTTCCATAAAAAATCCTCCTACGCATGTTATGGTTTAATCATGGTCAATTAATCATTAGGTGTCAAAAGAATCAAATGCTGAGAAACTTGGAATCCGCAAGGGTGATATTATTGAACGTTTGAAGGGACAGTATATTTCTACTACAACCGAGGTAGGTAGTAAAATGCGAAAGGAGTAGATATTTTTATTTTTATGTGATGCTCTTGGTTTTTGTAACTTGTCAGTTGGAAAAAATGTTGCTGGACATAGGCGGGGACCATTTTCCTAAAGCAAAAGTCTTAAATGCCAAGCTAAATATTCCTGTAAGTTACTATCATGTTTTAACTATGTAATACATAAATTTATGTTGACCATAGAACTTTGAAATAATTAAATTGACTTTACAGATTCAAATATTTCGTGCCACGAAACTTTGCCGAAGAGCTAGGAACTTGACTGTAACTGTATCGGATTGTGGAGAAGACATCATAGAAGGTAAATATGTTTCTGAACATAGTAGTTGATTTTTTTTGTCAGCCTAAGTTATAGTATTTCCCTCTTTGTGTAGATTCAGTTTTTCTTGTTCAAGACTTGCCCTGAGACTTTATTGTAGACTTTTAGAATTTCTTGAATTCTTTCCTCCACTTGCTTCGTTGCATGTGTAAATGCAATGCGATAATCACCAATATACGTGGTGTATCTAACCGAACCATGATGTCTTTTATTTGTGTAGGCACTTGCCCTATCACTGTTGGCCTTTGGAGATGAGTCAATTATAAGTACACTTTTTTATCAACTGATTCTAGCATGGGCACAAGTTCCGTAGATTACCAATTAACCCGATGCCAATTATGGACACAAGTTCCGTACATTATTTTTGTGTATCCTCAAACAAGAACTTTAAATTATGATGTTATTTTAAATATAATTTCTGGAACGTATAGAAGAGCAGAATCTGGCTACTTATTGTGTTTTCTGTTTTGTGATACTCCAATCCTTTGCTGTGGCTGATGAATTGAACTTGGTAATTATGCTAGAGTGAAATGTTTGGTAAAAGATCAATATATTTTACATTGACAATTCCAGTTATATGTATGTGCAGCAAACATATAAGCTTTAGCTTGCTGCGCTGGGTAAAAGCGAACTAGAATGGCCATCATGTAGTAATGTATACTATTACCTCTCACCACGATGACTGCGTGTGGATATACGAGCTGAGCCTTTTAAGTACATAGCACAAGGTAGCGTGTCAGCGGTGAATCTGCTTCAGGTTTCGAACCATCTCCATCTCTGTTTGTCGTAACTCATCGTATATAGCACTCGGGCCAGTGCTGCAAAATTACAGAAAGACGGAGAAACCACCAAGAAATCAGCCGAACAAGGGTCTTTAGCAGACTACCACCAATAAGATTTTTTTTCAGAGCAAAAGGGAGGTAATTCCCAGTTCCATTGTATTAGGTTCTTACTCCAACTAGAGATTAAAAAGCATCGTTCTTACTCCAACTAGAGATTTAAAAAGCATCGTTCTTACTCCAACTAGAGATTAAAAAGCATCGTTCTTACTCCATCTAGAGATTAAAAGGCATCGAGGCAACTAGAGATTACAGCGAAACAACATCTAGCGATATTACATCTCCTTGTCAACTTGAAAGTCTATTGAGAGGCAGGTGGTGATCATTGCGTTTATCAGCACGTTTTGCTTGAACCTCATGGAGGCTTGCTCCCAGCAAGAGGAGGAAGCTGGGCTTAGGCTGGCCTTCTTGCCCCATATGTTGGTACTTCGAGCAGTCAAGCTTGGCAGGAACTGCTGGTCTTCAGAGATCTTCAATCCACCCAAGATATCTTCAGGAAGTGCATCAGCCATTGTCCAGTATTAGTGGCCCCATTGTCTTGTGTGAGAGGAACTGGCAGAATATTTCCACCTTCTCAGTGCTTGTTCCTTGACTTTATTCAGTAACCTTCTGGCCTGTTTGATGTTTTCCCATGAAACATTGTTAAAGTCCATGTCATTTCTAAATTTCCGTAAGTTGCGCAAATAGCACCACAAATGGAGTTCAGAGCAGTACCTTTTGAATTACAGACCCGAAATCTAGTTACAGATTCATAAGGGTTCCCAATCTAGACTGCAAAGAACCCAGAAATTACTGCCACCAGTAAGATTAGTAGCAGAACCGATCTGAGAAGTTTTACTCTATGCAGGATGAAGAAACAAGAGATTTTAGCTCAAGACCACCACTGAACTCTGAACTTCATGCGTGGTCATGTAATACTCCATCAGAGCACACCATAAGAACCTCTCTTTTCAGGAAAAAAGACCATGTATCAGATTAAGAAAAAAATATATGCAGGCTGATTAAGTATTTTTTATCAAACTGACAACATGTAGTAACACCTACGGCCTACGACATATCGCTTTGTAACGTCTTGCAGTGCAACTGGTTCCAATGTTAGTAACTGAGAGGAAGGAAAGGACTGGATTCTGGCCGGTGCCAAGAACCTGGCAGAGCTTGTAGGCTGATCTTTTTTGGAGGGGGTATCTTTCCGTTTGGAGCGGTGGCTCCGGTCTTTTCGCCTCCGCCTGCGTTGAGGTGTGATGTCGAGCTAGTTGGCCGTCAACCCGGGGATGGCGTGTGGTGTCGTGTTGTATCGTTTTTCGGCCAGTTTTTCTCACAAACGGGCCAACTCTTTTCTCCTATATCAATGAAAGGCAAAGCTTTTGCCTCGTTTCAAAAAAAAAAAATGTTAGTAACTGAGATGGTAGTAAACAAAATGACAATATCATTTTGTGTCCAGAGCGACACCTTAGATGTAAAAAAATAATGGGTGCTTAGGTGGAATAGAGTACCTTTCAAAGGAAACAAAATTAATAGACAGATGAACTAATAACAACTCTTATTAATAATTATAAGATTAACATGCTGACATCACGGGGATGTAGCTCAGATGGTAGAGCGCTCGCTTAGCATGCGAGAGGTACGGGGATCGATACCCCGCATCTCCATTTTTTACGTTTACGCGAACGATTTTTTTTCTCTTTTAAGAAATGCACAAATGGCGCCCGATTGTACCATTTTTCTCTGTTGCGTACCTTTCCCCGTGTTTGATGGATCTCTTCTGTTGAAGCTGGAGTGATATTCTTGAAACTGTCGGGAACAGGACAAATACCATGCACAATGAATTTCTTCTTTTTTTTTGAGAGTCGGACAATGAATTTCTTCTTATTTTTTTTGAGAGTCGGACAATGAAGTTCTTCTGAAAACTGCCATGCGGTGAGTTGAGCATTTGGGCTTTCCATGATTTGTCCCTGGACAGGAGCTGGACGCCTGCAAGTAATCTCTTCGGAGTTCGGACGATTAGGGCATCTCCAACCGCGCGATCCAAACCGCGCCCGCGCGTCCGTTTGGGTCGAGCCGAATAAAAACGCGGCCCAGCGCGCGGACCTATCGCTAAAACGGATGGCCGCGGCATCCGGGACGATCCAAACCCGGCCCAAATCTGGGACGAGTTTGCGTGGCCGCGGACGCCGGATGCTGGTCGCTCGCGTCCTCCCCTTGTTCGCCCCTGGCCCGCCTGTCTGTCTTCCAAAACACACCAGTCCACTCCACTCCCAAAACCTAGAGATGGCCGACGAAGCGACTGCCACCGCCACCATCGGAGACGAGGCACAGGTCGCGGCCGTTGCCGGTCCTCCCTTGGCGGAGGCTCCTCAACTGGCCGGGCCGGTGGTCGTGGAGCCCGGGCCGGCGACGAAGAAGGCGAAGGCCGACCTCACCACGGAGCAGAGGAAGATCGAGAGCAAAAAGAGGGCCGACCGCCGCAGGGCGCTCGACCAAAGGAAGAGGGATATCGCTGCCGCTCCTCCGCGGCAGCGGGCGGCGGAGCAGCTTCTCCAACTCAAGACGGAGGCCAAGGCGTACGTCATGCAAGAGCATGCCATGCTCTTTTATGGCCACCATGCGCTCACTCAGAACTTGATCCTCCCTGCCGCCGGCACGGCCTCGGGGGGGGAGCTCGGCCTCGTCCGTGACCCGGCCCCTTCCTCCAAGGTCAACATCCCTGCCGCTAGCCCCGTTTGGGTACACGCCCGGCGCGCACGAATTGGGGACGCAGTCGGCGCGGTACGCGTACCCGTCACGGGATGAGATCCTAGAGCGTCCAAATTGAGTTGACAATCTCAATTTGTAATTTTTATATTTGTTCGAACTATGGCACATTTTATTTCTTCATCATGCAACATTTTATTTGATATTGTTTTATGATATTTGATATTATTCTATAATTGTTAGATATTATTTTTATATTTGTTACATACTATTTATAAGTATGTGTGGCCAGATGGCCTATTTCCCAAAAAAATAGGCCAAATGGCCAAATGGGTGGCCGCTGCGTTGGGCGCAGCGTGCGACCCAAACGGACACGCGGACGCGGGCCGCTGTCCGCGTGTCCGGGCGGCCACGCAAACGGCCCAAAATGGACGGTCCAGCGCGTCCGTTTGGGTCAGCCGGTTGGAGATGCCCTTACAGCCCAAGTATAAGTCATATTCAGCCCCTTGCTTTACTCTAAAAAAAAATTAACTCGACAATTCTATGTCTCCTTCTCAGTTTAAAATCCCTAGGCTGCACCCAACTAACACAAGTAAGAAATGTGATATTTTCATGGACCGGTCAAATAATCCTCATTTGACCAGTCCCTTGGCTCAAAATTTTGAATGTCAAAATGCCATTGAAATAGTTACATTCGCAAGCAAAGTATTCCCTCTATTAAAAAAGAGATAATTTTTAACTTTGTTTAAATTTAGATATATCTAGATTCGATTTAGTGTATCTAAATTTTAATGAAGTTGAGACATCCTTTTATAAATGGAGGGAGTACTTTTTTTAAAATCACAAGGAAAGTACATTGAAATACAAGATTATGCCACGGAGGTGTGACCAAGTGGTGCTGGTAAGATACCGAGTGGTGAATGAATGCTTGGTTTCCACTTTATTTATCTGCCTTTTCTAATTGAAAGTTCACTGAAAATTAACTAAATTTTAGGCAACTTTCTAACCATTGAAGTACGTCTTGACTCATGTTGTCTTGTGAGTTCCACAGGGAATCCAACTAAGATATCAAGGTAAACACTCCCTATCGGAGTCTGAATATGCTCATTATGTAGTTTTTATTTGACCCGCTTCAAACATACTGCATACATGCTTCGTCGATTTTTTTTCAATATAACTTTGTAAGTTGCATTTTCCTACATTTCATATTTCAGATCTCATTTTCTTACTTGCAGGCTGATGATTGCCCACAAGATGATAAGGTAAACACTTTGGATCGTAGACCGATTGGAATGAAAAGATCGGACCTATTCACTGACGTACATCTCTATTTGATCGGAAGGGCCGCAACGGAGCTTCACACATTTACTGCTCCTGTAATCACTCACCAAGATATCTCGGTCCGGAATTTTCGCGAATCTATATCTGTTCCCAAATCCCCCTTACCTACGCGACTCTCCTCTCCCAAACGCCGCCAACTGCTTTCCATGATGTGTCGCCGCTCCTACCATCGCCATCGGGACCTCCTCTCCCGAACGTGCCAGCTCGCTCTTCCCTCCCAAGACCAGCGCCATGCCATTCTGCAGCGATTCGTCGGCGGCGCTAGCCTGACTGCCGACGGCTGGTTTGGTACTGTCGAAGGCGGTGTGTCCCGGAGCCGATAAGACCAGCGATGAAGACCCTCTTCTCTCCTCCATAGATCATAAGCGGGAGGTGAGTCTCTTTGCTTTCATCCCCGTCTCAGCGTTCCTTCTTCAATGACAGACCAATCTGGACGAGGTTTATATTGTGTAATCCTTTATATTTGTCACATGTATTAGGTAATTTTGAGGGAAAACATTGTTAATTTCAGGTTTAAAAGTTGTTTGCTTCGAGCTACTGTTTGGTACGATGTGTGGTCAGTAATTTATGCTTCGATTTCATCATGCTTCCCAAGCATATAATTATTATATTTTGCTTCATGTCAATATCAATTCAAATTAGCATGCTTCAATATTGGAAGCATGCTTTCTTGATTTCTAACTTATGATTCGAATATAGAGATGTTCCATGACTCGAAACACAAGTTTTTATACCTAAAATTTGTACGGAAGCATGCCAATTTGCAGCATCGGAATTTCTCTCGTTCTGCATGTTATAGTATATGCTTTGATCACATCGAATCATTTCTTTGCGTTAGCCAAGTTTTCCCACTTGATTTTTTCTTCAACTAGTGTCGTTGTGTAATTCTATTATCATTAATAATTTTGCTTCAACCCCTATGAGCATGTGCTTCAACCATGTTTGCTTTGTTGATGCACGGTTTCTAACTGATGCTTCAACTTTTGTTACTGCTAGGACGCCCTTCACTGTTTCTAACGGATGCTTCAACCTGTGTTACTTCTAGGACGTGCTTCATTGTTACTAACTGATGCTTCTGTTGTATAGATATAATTCTTCTTAACCTAGTTCCAGTTGTATAGTCAGTGAAGATGAAGCAATACAACCAGTGGGTCGTGGCCATGACGCGACGAGGAGGAGCTTGCATCACATTTGAGATCGTTCATGATCAGCCCATATAGCGGTCTATGGTGCTAGTTAGGCAGAAGTGCAAGTGTTGGTGTAATAGTAGTGTTTTATTTTGGTTACTATAAGAGTTGTAATTTTTCTATGTAAATCAAATTTATTTGTTCATTGAATAGCCCAACTGTGCCTCCATGGTATAAATACTTCTGTTGGTCGCAGAAAGAATGTTCCATGAGACCATGACGTCAACAATAAATCTATAGCACCACAAAAATGATGCTTCCATTTATCCATATGAATGCTTCCTGGGTCCAAGAACAAGTTACCGTAGCTAAGAAATGCACACTGAAAAAATGGTGCTTCCAGTGATCAGGTTGAACGCTTCTGTCATCACGAACATGCATATTGCAAAATTATTATAATTATTTTTTAGCATTAATTTATCGGAAACGGATTTTTAGAAACATGTTCCCATTGCCAAAGAAGCAAATATACATTTAGTTTGAAGCGTCAAATTATAATTTTGAAAACCTAAGGATCCAAATTGAACTGCTGGGACCTACGTTCACCAAAATGAAGTCATCCCAAAATCCGGAATCATTCTTGGAAGTATTTATTAGGCAGATCATAATTAAGTTGAGTGTCCTTCTATTACGGGTTGTGTTTTAGGAATCATGCAAACCCACGTCTCATGGAGGCAGTTGCACGGGGCTGGTTTAAAACGGGGCTTTGTTTAACATCGTACGGCCATCATGCATTCCATCCGGTGGCAACAACCTGGTCCGATGGGAAGCAATCCATCAGGAGCCGATTCCTAGTGATGCCCCTTCCTTAATTACATAGGGGTTGCAACTTGCAAGTGCGACTTTTTCTTGGCCTCAGGCACCGAAACCTTGGCCTCCCACAACAGCACCGCCATGAAGGCTCACGCCGACGTCTGGCCTCCCGAGCGGTGCAACAAGCACTTGTCATGCTCAAATAACAAGCGGTTGTCAAAATCATGACCACCCAAGACGTGATTCAAAAAAGGAAATGAAAATAATCATGGATCAAGATGCTTGATCAACATATAAAATACTTGCATGTCATAGTATTACGATTTGGGGTAACAGTACATGTACAGTTTACATATTACATGGTACAAACTTCCATCTGCCGAGGGACTAAACAGAGACCTACTCCTCACATCTCTCTGCCGACCACCTACACATCTCATGATGTGTGTTAGTGAAAGTGAATGGAGCCCAATCTGTGGTTTGATAATTAATGACAATCTCTATAGCATGACGTTTTGCATTGAGTTATATTTGTATGGTTTGTTCTTAGTTCATACTAGAACCATTTGTTGACGTCAAGGTTGAAAGAATAAATGAAGTGTAAGTTCAATATGAGCCATCTTGAAGAGATGATATGGTAATCATGGATATGTGAAGATGTTCCGAAGAAGAGACTATCCAATACTAGAGTATGAGAGAGAAATTAGCAAGACTTCACTAAGCAAACACAATTAAGAATGTCATTCCATCATGATGCGGTTAGGGTCATCATCCTAACTCAAGTGAAATGCACAAGGATGCTGTTTTTTTCTTGGTAGGGTTTCTTTCTTACCAATATCGTGGTGTTTGTTGGTAGACCAATTTATAAAATAGTTTGTCATATTGTTAAGTGGGGCGCTCGAATGAGTATCTTGATCATATTATTTGGAGAAAGCTCAAACATTTGCATCATTAGTATCATATTTTTGGTTGTTATTTCGATCTTATCCATGTGGTGATTTATAGCTTGTGGTTATGGCAATCTATAGTTCATTGAAAATGGATTTCGTATGAAAAACTTATTGTGTTTTTTGGTTTTGGAGGTTTTACCAGTTCATCTATTTTAGAGAGGACTATATTTTAATATTATGGATTTATCCTCCTTTGTTGGAATATCATGTTCCTCTGCATGATCTTTTATAGCTTGTTTTTATATTCAAAACAAGCCAAAGTTCAATGAAATCAGAGTCTGGATGCTCAAGTTACGATCATTTTTGTTTACTGTTTCTAGCGGCTTTTAGATGGGGCGTAGTATCCAGACCTATTCTAGCCATATATTCAATTGGGTTCAAAGAACCGCACCATGCGCACTTGGGTGGCCTGGGTCGTGAGAAAAATATTTGATGGGAGCTATAAGTATCCCCTTCTTCCCCAACATCTTGTCGACTTTGAAGATATTTCCCTAAATCTCTATCTCTCCTACGATTCTTGCATCCTTTTGAGGGATAAGAGAGAGGAGATCTAAATCAACATTTTAACCAATCAATATCTCTTCTTAGTGAAGGAAATCTTGAGATCTAGATCTTGGAAAAAAAATTATGTTCTCATTCTTTGTGCTTCCTATCTTATTCTCCCAGTAGGTTTTGTAGTTTTGGTGGAATTTGAGAGTGAAGGACTTGAGCATTGGTGTGTTATTTCTATTGCATTTGGTGCATCGTTTTGAGTTATTCATGATGATATGTGGGAGTGAAAGTTCATGAGAAAATTGCTCTCGAGTGCTTGTACCCAAAGCTTGTTCCTCTTGGGTCATTGGATCCTAGGCGGCTTGTTTGTAGATTGCGGCGTTGTGACCATAGTTGTAATTACTTGGGAGCCTCCAACTGTTATCGAGATTACTCCAACCTTGTACGGGTTACTGTGAGACATTGTGGCTTTGGTGATCATCGTGTCTCTACACCGCTCCAACGTAACTAGCTTCCTATGGAAGTGAACTTCTGGATAAATTATCGTCTCCGTGTTGCCTCTACTATTCCTATACCCAAACTCTATACTTATGAACTTTAATTTGTGATAGTGTTTGTGTTTGAAGTTATATATCTTGCTATCACGGAGTTGTCTTATATATTTAGCATAAGTTTTTGGTGCACATAGATGAACCCTAATTTATATAGGTTTCACACTTAGCAAATTAAACGCTAGTTTTCTTCTCATTTGGCAAGTCCATCGGGTAAAAGTTTTTAACCGCCCGTTGACCCACCCCTAGTAGGCGACATATGTGTCCTTTGATTTAGTATGAACAATATGCCATTTACGATCGGTTTGATACTTTGATGGATGCTAGAGCGACTTTATTAAATTGTGAATTTGTGGTAATATATTTTCTATCATTTTGTACTTGATTATTATAACTAAACTACATTTTGGGGGAATATATGGAAAAATTAGGAAAAAAACACCAAAGCATACAAGTCTTTATTTGTAGCCTCGACGGACATAAGCCGTACAATTGTCAGTATCCCTTCCGATGGGAGACATAACGGACTGGTAGAGCCCGATCACTATACTCTCTCGTTGAGTGTTCCATTTGCATTTTTGCTATGCTGCCCTCTTTTCTTAACCATCCCGGTGACCGCGCGCATGGTTGTCAAGGAGAGCATGCCTCTGAACCCCGTTCATCTTGATCCTACACATGGAGAAGAGCTTTATGGTTTTTGGGGAAGGTGTCACCACGACTACTTGCCTAAATCCAATCTCTTCATTGCGAGCTTACTTTGTCCTTACGTAGTACTTGTTGCCTCCTTGCCGATCTCAAAAGATCTGGCGACTTCGACATCACCATGGGCGACAACAACATCAACATCCTTGGTGATGCTGCGGTGGCACCCTTCCAGATCGCGATGTACGTGCTACTCATGTCCTACCTTCCTCTAGTTCGTGTTCCATATGCATATCTGGTAGATATACTCGGTCTTATGCATGTGTTTAAGTTGGCTAGTGCTTAATGCCGAGTACTTTTCTTAACAATGTATGAAGCCCGTAAAACCGAAATCGATCCAAATCCACGACCTTGACGATCGAGTGTTGGGGGGATGACCCCCGGTATGCCAAAGGCATGCCAAACCGGATGGCATGTGCCATCAAGATACCGGTTTAATGTTTATACCGGAACCCGGTAAAGAAGATACCGGAAAGGAGAGCCTGTCGGCAGGACTGGTCAAAGATTCTCTCCAGAGCTAGAAGACAAAGATGAGCTAAGCAAAGTAACTTTTGACGAAGGGCTGACGATAAAGAGAAGGGTGACGGTCAAAGAAGCCGGAGGACGTCGGCGCCACGATTAAAGAGGACTCCGGTGTCATCTATGATTAAAGTAGCTTTGTAAAGTAGTTTGTCTAGTCAAAGATGCCATTAGGGTTTCTTCCGGTGTAAGCCACCCTCTCCCCTATATAAGGAGAGGGGCAGCCCTTCTTCACGGGCACGTAGCGAGACCATAGAGAGATCAGTGTACTGAGAAACTTGTAACCATGTTGAGATCAATGAAGCTAGCGATCTAGTAAAGAGTTCTTCCTCTTGTCTCTCTTCTTGTATACCTGCCTTTGGTTGTGTTCTTGAGGAGAGCATCCGGAAGTTCTTCCCATCTAATCGCAAACCCTCCCCCGAATCCTCATACGTCCATTCGGCCCCAACTTAAGCCATCCTATGGCATCTGCTCGTTCACCACGACGACATCGAGGAAATGGGGCATGTATTATTATGGACGCCAGAAGTCGCGGGTTCGAACCCCATTTTCCCCACCAGATCTTCCTCTTCCCGCCTGACTCATTTTGCCTTCGGTGGAAGCTGTTGATCCTGGCGTATCATTCAAGAGAATTGTTCCTTCTTAGGCTTCCCTCCACCCCTTTCTCCTCAGCCTAGTCGTCAGCAAAAGGTCTGCATCCTTCGATCCACATGTACTATGGAATGGCTTCACCGAAATACATAACATTGATGGAAGAACGACCAATTGCATATCAATTATGAGTTACCGAAGTTTTGAGCTCCCGGATCTGGTATCATATTCAAAGGTACGGAGGGAGGAGGTATGGATAAAGGAGGCAATGGTCGACCGAAATGCGATATCTTTGTCCTGGACAAGTGAATTATGGAATTGGTTGACGCAATGGAAACATTTCTTTGTAAGCTGGCTTCCACTAGCCTCTTTCGGTGTGCTCGGCTTCGTCCCGCATCTCCTTTCAGATCCCCCTTCGGTGGTACTCGCAGGTGAAACCAACTAAGCTATCAGGTTTGTTCGAAGTTAGACAACTCAAATTGCATTGACAACGAACCCTTGGTAGATAATTCAGGGCAAGATCATTAGGGCCCATTTGTTTGATCGAGCGATGCCGCACGTTAATTTTGGTCGTTAAACTCACTCCAAATTACCTAATAAACTAAGAAGATATTAGATGTACATGGAAGGGCTTGGATAAAAATAATTTTTGTTTTGAACAGATAGACGTCATGCTTGACGGCCGTGGGAGTATGGTTGTCGAGCAAGAAATTAAGACGGTTGTGGCATGGCAATTAATGACCACGGACCACCTAACAACAACCATCGGTCCTTGGCTAGCTCAGCGTCAGCGAGCGATACAAGTCAAGTCCAATTTCCAAGCTTGTCTGGCACGACCAGGAAACCAACGCCACGGACGGTAGGATCCATCGGCTAGCTAGCCTGTTGTTATTACTTGCACAGTAGAGTAGTACTGATAGTAGGGCATCGCCGCGACCCAAACGGAGCGCTGGGTTCGTCTGTTTTAGGTTGTTTAGGGCATCTCCGACCGCGCGATCGAAACGGACGCGCTGGAGCGTTCGATTTGGATCGTTTGGGTGGCCGAGCGGATACGCGGACAGCGGTCCGCGTCCGCATGTCCGTTTGGATCGCGCGCTGCGCTCAACACGCGGACCCAGCGCATAATCGGAGAAAAACGAAAACAAATTAAAAGTGGCAAATTTAAACGAAATTTCATTGAACATATGCCCTATTTTGGGCAAATTTGTACATAGCCCTATTTTGGGCAAATAACTAACAAAAGAAGCTCCTATATGGGCTTTTAAATATAAACTAAAAACCCTCTATTAGGGTTTGGTCGGCGGCGCGGTGGCCGCCGGTGCGCCGCCTAGCCCCTGTGGGCGTCGTCGGCGACATCTTCGTCGTGGACGACGTCCCCGGGCGGCGAGGCGCTGTTGTGGCTCGACCGCGCCGGGGACTCCGGCCACGGAGACCACAGGGCCTCCTCCCAGGCTGAGTGGGGGTCCGGAGCCACCCGAGGCTGCGGCGGCGCACGGAGCAGCGCCTCCTCCCTGAGGCGCTGCTGCCTCTCCTGCCAGGTGCGGCGCCTGGCCTCCTGGCGCCGCCGCTGCTCCTCGCGGCGCTCCTCGTCGGCGCGGCGCCTGGCCTCCTCCCGCCGCGCCGCCGCCTCCTCCTCCCTTCGCGCCTGGCGGGCCTAGGCGTAGAGCTCCCAGCCCTCCGCCTCCTCGACCTCCCGTCGGGCCGCCTCCTCCATCTCGGAGGTGCGAATGGCCGCATGGAGGTGCGGCCATTTCGCGTCCTCCTCCGCCGCCGAGATGAGCAGCGCGGCGTGGAGGTCCGGGTCCTCCTCCGAGGACTCGGGCTTGGGCTCGAGCAGTAGCCGCGGCGGTTGCGGCAATGCCGCGCCGCCGCGGGCGGCCTCTCCGATGTGGAGGCCGCCTCGGTGTGGTGACCCGGCATACCACTGCATGGTGTAGTATGCAAGTCTGATCTAACACCAATGAAACACAGTTCCACGGGTATTATATCGCTCAGAGTGGTACAACAGAAACATATGCGGGTCCAAGGCATGTCTATAGAATTACAACATCGACTCTGTTACATCAGATCATCACAGCCTCCTACTTTACAATGAGGTGAAACTGCAAATAAACTCCAGAAGAACGACTCGTAGTCTAGTCTTATCACGAACTCTAATTGTAGAGTATTTCACCAACTGCAGAGGCTAAGGATAGACTCTAGCTAAATAGGAGCTAGGTTTAGGAAGCTAGTTCCCTTCTATGGCTAAACTAGGTTTTCTTCTTGTTGGTTGTGGTATCTGACTCCTCTGACATGGTCCTGTCTCGTGAAGTAGTTGTTGACTCCTCGGTCTTCGAGTTGCACTGTAGATCCTCCTTCGATGCCTCCATATCTAAGCAGGGGATTTAAGAGTGGGATGAGTATGAGCGTACTCAACAAGTTCATTATAGGAAAGAGGTGTTTAATGCACTAGCTACGGCATTAGACCAGAAAGTCTAATACCAATGCAAGTTTTCATAATCATTTCTTCAAAAGGTTTCTTTTATTCAGAAGAACTATGTCCGTCAGCCTTCACCGGTTTACTAGAACTTCATGGAGCTCCTTTCCGGCCGCGTTCGCGATTCCATATCCCGGAACAGGGAGTGACAGATCACGGTTCTTTACACTCGCAGAGGTGTGTTGCTTTACCCATAAGAGATCTTAACCTTGGTGCCAACCAGGTGTACATTCCTGTCCACACTTCCTTTGGTGTGAGGCCCGGTATAAGGTCTAGCCAATCATGTTCCTCCGCTACCTCGAACACCCACCCTTTGTTGCATACCCCGACCCCGGGTCCTCGTCGGTCCCATTATTCCCGTAATTTCGGGGTGGACCCCGACCACGACAACGGTTTGGGACTCGTTAACCAAACTCCTTCGCCGGTAGCCGCAACCCATCATAGACCACATTACCGTGGGGAATTAGAAGGGGATCCCCACCCTCAAGTTGTTCCGCAAGCAAGCAACCGCTACGGTAAGCAACAGCTATACCGTGGGGAATTAGAAGGGGCTCCCCACCCTCAAGTTGCTCCGCAAGACACAACTCGCTACGGTAAGCGCATCCGTTGATGAACGAGAGGTGGAAACACTTTTGACTACTCCGTCCCACTCCGGATCTTATGGTTAACACGGGTATTACGGCACAAGAATCACTCGGCGACATTTGTTGTTTAATCCTAGATGGATATTAACCCTTGCAATGGAACCTCCACCATATCAACACAATCCATGGTTCCATTGCCCACCACATAGTCATATTCATAGTTATGAAAGTAGTGGTTTTGGTTTTTATGCAATCGTGATAACCATAGTACTTTGCAAGTAATTTGATAAAAGTACTCAAATGACATGAGCAAGTGATGAACTTGCCTTTCTTGACTGCAAGATTATGCAGACAAGGTCTTCGATACGCAATAACTCCAAATTCTGAAATAGCATCATCGTCCGGTAAGGACGATGTTTAAAAGATTGGCAAGAATGCAATAATGCATAAGTATGGGATGCAATCGCTCTAAACGTGACCTAACCCCGATGATTTAGGATTAGTGAGTGGTCATGATTAGTTCAGGGTGTGTTGCACTTTTAGAGTGATTCACAAACAAGGTTCTTATTTAGGTGTGGTTACATGGTATCATAAACAGGTGCTGCAAAATGCATATTAATAATTATACACATCAAGGAATAGTGGTTGTATAATAAGTAAATAGCAGTTGTCAATTTTAAGTCCTATAGTGCATGGTTGATGATCATTTATTATATAATTCAAAAGAATAACTTTTGAAGAACATGTTCTTTAATAATGAACAAGTATGATAATTAGACTGGTGGGGTTCTATGGTTGACTATGGTTTCATCTAGTTTCTGAAGTAGTTATTAGATGGATCACAACCTAGTTGGATTCATCAGCTACTAGGGCTTGTATGGTTGAATTAAGTCTAAACATCTTAATTACCAATAGTTGTTATCAAGATGGTATATCTTATTGGTGACAGTGGGCTAGGGTTTATAGATTCTCATAAGCAGGGTTGATGAGAATTCCTTATTTTCTTCAAAAGAATAACTTTTTGAAGAACATACTTTTTAAGTAATAAGATGTATATCAAATAGGGTTGAGGTTATTCTCTATTTTCTTCAAAAGAATAACTTTTGAAGAACATACTTCTTAAATAATAAGAAGAATAATAATTAGGTTGGGGTTGTTTAGGTTTGCTATTTAGTTCCCTAAGTAAAGATGGGTTGGTTCCTAAATAGGATGTTCGTTAATTATTTAACACTAGTAGGGTTTAGTGGTATGGTGTGTGATGCACAATTAATGGGCATGGTTGATATTAGGGTTCATCACAATGGTGTGATGCTAAATAGGGATAAATAATGATGATGGCTTTGGTAATAGGATCTAGGGTTTTCACTTGGTTGACCCCCACTTGATTAGTTAGGTCAGATGAGGATGATCACATGGGATACCCATATATTAGTGATAGGTATTCTACATTTTATGTGGTTATGGCAATTATTTAGTTGTTATTATTGTTCTATGTTTGAAAATAAAATATTATGATCACCTGTTCTAATCTAAGGTTTAGGTTAGAAGCACTTTAGGGTTTACATGTAATAATGGAGCTAGGGGTCCTAATGATATTAGGGTTTTAGGGATCACATGAAATGATGGGTTGTAATATCATTCAATTTGGAATTAGGGTTTACTATTTACCATATAGTTCTATGATTAATAACTTCATTCTAAGGTTGAAGTTATTAATAACTTAAAAATAATATTCAATTTGGTATTTTATTATTTTTAATTAATTAATAATTAGGTAATTATTAATTAGGGTTTAAATCTTCCACTAATAAATTGAATAGGATAACAAATTAAGAAAATTAGTTTTCATGTTTTCTTTATTTGCTTACTGGTTTTATTTATTTTATAAATGTTTTCTTTAATTTCTGAATTTTAATTGTGTTTAAAATTAAAGGAAAGGACTTAATTAACAAGTATTAAATAATTAAATTTTTATTGAAAATAAAAATTTCATATTATATTTTTATTGGATAGATCTTTCTTTTCTAAGAATTTTGATATCTTATTTTCATTTTTCTGAGTTATTATGAATTTTACAAATTCATTTGAAGTTGCAGTAATTAAATAGGATTTGAATGAAAACATGTATCTGCTAAACCTACCCGGGCTACTCCTACCCACAGCCACTGGCTAGTGGGCCAGTGACCATGTCACACGCCACGATGGCGCCAACGTGGCATGGCTCACGGTGACCAGCGGGCAGTCGACGACGACGCCGGCGCTCCCGGGCTCCCGCGGGGACGTGCGCGTGCTTGTTCGAACGAGGGCAACGAGGGGAAGCTACTGGTGGCCGCGCCGCTCTGAAATGGTCATCGGAACTTCGCCGTCGATCACGAACAACGGCGGCGGATGGTGGTCGACGGTGTCGGAATTCTACGGCACGAATTAGGGCTCAATAGGATGCTCAGGAGAAGCGGAAGCTCACCGTGATGCTCCCAGGCTGGTCGCCGGTGTTGATTGAAGACGGAGACGACCAGGGGGTCGTCGTTCCCCTTGCAGGCCTGTGGAAGGGGACGGTCAATTGCGTCATTCCCCGAGCTCCTCTTGACGCGAAACTCTACCAGGGAAACGAGGACGACGAGGCGCTCCCCCTGAGCTCAACGGCGGGCTCTGGGGTGGTCGGAAACGGTGGGGCGAGATGGTCTCCGGCGAGCTAGGGTTTCGGGATTTAGCGCAAAAGAGACGAAGAGAGGGGAAATCGAAGCTTCCGTGGCGCTTTATAGGGTCGATGGCGTGCGCTGGCGGTCGGCAACGGCGGCGACGACCGCGAGACGTGGCCCTCCCGTCGCGGTGTCGATCTCCCGGGCGCCCGGTGGAGAAGACGAAGGCGACGACCCCCACCTCGTCTTTATCCGCAGCGAAGGGGTACCTGGGCATGTTTGGGCCGTGCTGGGCTGAGAAGGTTGGGCTGTGGTCTGGGCCAGCGCTGGGCTCGGCAGCTGGGCTGCTGGTGGGCTGTGGTGGCCAGGTAAGGTTTTTCTCCCCGTTTCTTTTTCTGTTTTCATTTTCCTATTTTCAATTCTGTTTTATAAATCAAATTTGAATGCTTTTCTCTTTTGCAGGTATTTGATAATCTGAATTTCACTAGGACTAAATAAAGGATCATTCTATTTCTAAATTATTCTTGAATAAATATTTAATATATGTGAGCATTATTTAAAATAGTAATTAGACATGAGTTCATATTCTCATTTTAATTTTCTTTTTCTTGTGTAATCAACTCTGTTTGAAATTATTAGAATTTGATAATTTCTACTCTAAGTGTTTTAGAGTTTGTCATTAGGGTTTGGTCTCTCAATTGAGAATTTAGCCCCTTGCATATGATTTTATGTGGACCTTATTTATTAGGGTTTTATCATTTCTAGTACAACCCACTTGTTAAGGTTAATACTATCACTACATTTGAAAGTATCTCAGTAGGGATTGTTTCCATCATGGTTTATCTTGGTTACAAAGAGAAATGGTTGATCACTACACATATGGTTTACTTATAGGATTTAGCATTAGTTGGCTCTTATGTTTTATAATTGAAACATTGTATTTAATTAATGAACCATTAGGGTTCTAATGATATTTTACCTAATGGCATTTGATTTGAATCTCAATTATAGCATGGGTTTATATCATAATCACCATAGTGATTTATAAACTAGAGTTGAGATATAATTCTAATTTATAGAGTTGAGATGTCATCATATTGCATCTGCTAGGTTTTAATCTCTCCTAACCAAGGTAATATGGTTACTTGCTTAATTGTTTCTGTTCTCCTTTAGTTACTAAGTACTTTGGAATAAGTTTTATCTTCTACCAATTGGCTTCTATTGTTAACCTCAATTTATCATTTAAGTAACTACATTGGTTATAGTTCTTTTTATAGTTAACTTTGGTCATATGGATATATGGTTTCTCACCATATAAAGTATAGAGTTTTACTCTAAGGTTTTCTTATGTTTCTTAAATGAGGAATATGTGGAATGTAGATATGGTAGAATTCTACTTATGATCACCAATTGAATCACAAGTTAAGGTTGGAATATAAGCCTAGGGTTGCCTACTAGTTACCTCCCTATGATTTCATGTGGTGAATGAGATCTACTTATCCTGTTAGGGTTCATTCTCCATACCTCAAGTTCTTAGGGTTTATGATCATCACTTAATTAATAATGATCAAGGTTTGGCTTCCTAAGGATCTCTCATTAAATGGGGTTCTCACTTCCATGATCAAGCATTGTCTAGATTAACTAAACATAATATCTCCCTTATAGTTTCTTGGATAAACATGGTTATGGTTTTCTCAATTATCTTGAGTATAACACCATGGTTTGAGCTTTCTCATTTAAGAATAGTTATTCTAGGGTTTATGGTGTACTCCTAATATTTATTTAGGTTACTGAGCCAAAGATTCAATTGTCTATCTTAGTTGGTTTATTCCACTCCTTATTTCACTAAGTCATGGATATAGTCTTATTCCACTTGGTATTTGGTGATCTCACCACTTCAAGGTGAAATGGTTTACCTAATACTTTAGTTCAAAGTTTAACATTGATTCTTAAATAGGTAAAGCTAGAATTAGTATGATTGGTCTCTCTCTCATTTGGGAAGGACTTGAATAATACTCTAGGGTTCCTCTTGAAGATGATAATTTGAATACTTGGATGTATATCCAAGGTTTAGCTCAAGGTTTGTTATTGCTTCTCTAATAATTATAATAGAACTCTCACCTCTCTAGGTTTGATGAGTATTAATTATATGGAATAGAGAAATGTATTTCTAGAGTTGATCTCCTTGTTATGTTTTCCAAGACTAGAGTAGAATGAATACCATGAGGTTCATGGTAGGATCAAGGATTTGTTTAAGACATGGAAAAGATAAGTGAAGAATGGTTTCTCCATTTGTTGTTACTTGATTTCCAAATAGATGTATGTTCATATGTTATGGTAAGGATTACCATATTATGATATGTTATAAGATCAAGCAATTGATCATTGAGTAAAGTGTTGTTGTGTTGATTATTAGTTCCATTTGATCTAACCCCTTAGATCAAATCATCTCTACCCAAAACAAGGTTTTAACAAAGTCACATTGAGGTTTGTAGCGCTTGACTTGATGAGCTACTTCAATTCCACCAAGGTCAAGTGAAACTTCGATTCATTGTGATTGTTTTACTTTAAAGCGCGAAAATTCCCCGCATTTTCTATGCATGAATGCAATGCACACATCTGATTCCTCTATTTTTGTAACCCCATTACCTGGGATATTACAGTCTCTACCCCTTAAACTAAACTTCGTCCTCGAAGTTTGATCTCTCTCACGTTTCCGAAGTGTGGATCTGACCTGTGCAGACTACGACTTTTCTCGAACTCCGTGATGATCTTACTGGATATAATTGAATATATCCCTTGTACAGATTCTTCCTGGAATCCCTGAGGGTTTGTCTCTGAACATAAGTTTCTTACTCCAGTTCTACGATACCTATCTCTGAACCATGGCTTCTAACTTTAATTATTTATTTTCTTTCAACTCTATAAGCTTGTTTCCTTTTTCATTGAAGAATCAATGATGGGACTTCTTCTAGTGCTGCTAGTCTTAACTAAAGACTAATTGGATAACATTCTCCTATTTGATAAAATAGGTCTTTGTTTTTCCCTTACCACCAAAACTTCAATATTGGGACTTAGTAAGGTACTTACCATAGAAATGGTCGTGATGGTTTATTCCTAAGAATGGATTAGACTAATTTAGTCCATCCAATCATGGTTTATAGGTAATACCTATAACTATTTTGGGTTATTTAGGTTCCATGAAAGGAATCATTCAAATAGACTTTAGTTTTGGTATAGTCAATCTCCTTCAGTCCTTGACATTATTGAGCTATATTTGTTCTCCGGTATTTACTTCATCCAACTTCTTTATGCTTGACTTAATTGAGCTTTCGTACTTGTGAGTAAATACTACTCACTTTCTCAAGTTATAGTCCACTTCTTACTTCCTCGAGGTATAAACCTCGGCTTCTGGTCTGACATCCTTCTGAAAGTAGTGTTCAACAATCTTATGAAAATAAGATCGAACTTCCTCTCCGTTCAGACCTTCTGCTTCTATATAGCTTAAAGTATTGAGTTACTGTACATCCAACTCAATCTTTACTCTACCCCTTAGAGTTTTCTTATGGTCTTCAACTCCTTTTCTTCCAACTATTGGACTTATGGTTGGAATATTGGTCTGGTTCTAACTTATGGGTTTTACTTCTTCTAAGGTCTCGCGAAGAATGTTTGTGGTGTATCCGCTCAATTGTGGACATCCAATGTGAATCCTTCGACTAAATGGTTATAGATCTAGCTATTTGGCTGACAGGATTTTTATTTGTTCACAAATTTTTGTTACAATTAATTCATGGACTATTTGTAATACCAACTGATACCAGCTGTGGTTATTATACCAACTGTGGCTATTTGATATCTAAAAAATGGATTCTATTATAGGTTCTGATCAATTGGACGAGACATCCTCTACTTTATCTCGCAATATTAATACTATACCAATTGTGGTCTTCTGATATCAACTATAGTCTTCTTACATCTGCTATGGTTTCATATATATCATCTTCCTTCATTCAGGGTTTATTTTGCAAGAAAGCCACTAGCTGACACTATGATTATAGTATCCTAAGTGATTTCCCATGCATTCCCTCTTCTATGTTGACTATGGATCTGCTTCAGCTTCACCATAATCATTATATTTCTCACCTGCATGCTTCTTTCGTACAAAGTACTCCTCTGTTGAGGTAAAGCATGAGTTTAAATTGGTACTACCTTCTGAATATTGTGGTTGCTTCCCACAACTTTGTTTCCTTTATCTGATGAACCTTCCTCTTGTCTTCAGAATCTTCCAGAATTCGTCACTTCCTCACACGAATACCATTACCCTCTAGATCTATAGCATCAAGTAAGGACTTGATATTGCAACATGCATTTGCATATCAAAGTCAAACTTCATGTATGGATCTAGTCAAACAATGAAAATCCAATAAAATCCAAGAAGTTTCAGCTTTGTGCTTATAATACACATCATCATAAGCCTGAATATGATTGTTGAGTAAGACATCTCTAAACATCAGGCTCTGATGTGTAGTATACAACACCACATAATATAGGTTTATATCGTGATACTTAGCACGAATATAGGGAATTCTACTATTTGTCTCAACATTTACCTTAATTGCACAATTGCAATGAGATAAACTTGACATAAAGTGGTCTGGAATAGTTGTGGTTAACCTAATTTTCTTTGGAAGTACTAACTTAGCTTCCATTTTGTTGAGGACTACTTCAATGATATGTCTGGTTCTAAATTTGCTACTCTAAACACATAACTATGGAAATATAACTCCTATTCTTCCAAGTGTTTCTATCATAAGACTATGGTCAAGGTGTGCTTGGCACACTTCCCATATTTTTGGAACATAATTCTTACACTATTGTTTAGCACTTGGCTTCTTATTGTACTCCTCCAAAATACTTATAATGTTCTATTCCATCACATAATGATTCTCAAGTGAATCATATATGATTAACAACTCTACCATGTAAGTAATCATATTTTATTCATATCTCTCTTCCTTATCTCCCATGATTGACTCATCATGGTCTATACTACCTCACATGACTCATAGTTCTCACTTGTTATCAATTGTTTTACAAGTTGAGATATTTTACTTACTCATTACTTAGCTTGGTCTACATTCTCTATTAGGGTGTATCTTAATTATCTACATCACTTGTTATTACTTCTAGTGCAGGTCTGAGTAATTCTTATTTAACTATAACATGTGTTGGTACACATCTTCCAATAGGATATCTTCCTTATGGTTGTATCCTCTCTTTGGACTACCATGTATTGTATACCAACTATGATCTACTCATCTATTATTTTAAGGACGTATTGATGTGCTACATGTTTTGCATTAGCTAACTAAATCTCTTGGAAGGATAGGTAAGACATGTTGACTCAAGTGTGTCAGGATTATTCTCAAGTGAATATCCATCTCAAGTCATAAGAAGTATTTGGCTTAACTAAGATGACTTCCTATAGACACAACCAATCCTATAGGTCTCCTTTAAAGGGTTTTAATCCTAAGGTCAAAGCATTTGCTCTGATACCAACTGTGGTGACCCGGCATACCACTGCATGGTGTAGTATGCAAGTCTGATCTAACACCAATGAAACACAGTTCCACTAGTATTATATCGCTCGCAGTGGTACAACGAAAACATATGCGGGTCCAAGGCATGTCTATAGAATTACAACATCGACTCGGTTACATCAGATCATCATAACCTCCTACTTTACAATGAGGTGAAACCGCAAATAAACTCCGGAAGATCGACTCGTAGTCTAGTCTTATCACGAACTCTAATTGTAGAGTATTTCACTAGCTACGAGAGGCTAAGGATAGACTCTAGCTAAATAGGAGCTAGGTTTAGGAAGCTAGTTCCCTTCTACTGGCTAAATCTAGGTTTTCTTCATGGTAGTTGTGGTGTTTCGACTCTTTCGACATGGTCCTGTCTCGTGAAGTAGTTGTTGACTCCTCGGTCTTCGAGTTGCACCGTAGAACCTCCTTCGATGCCTCCATATCTAAGCGAGGGATTTAAGAGTGGGATGAGTACGAGCGTACTCAACAAGTTCATTATAGGAAAGAGGTGTTTAATGCACTAGCTACGGCATTAGACCAGAAAGTCTAATACCAATGCAAGTTTTCATAATCATTTCTTCAAGAGGTTGCTTTTATTCAGAAGAACTATGTCCGTCAGCCTTCACCGGTTTACTAGAACTTCATGGAGTTCCTTTCCGGCCGCGTTCGCAGCTTCCATATCCCGGAACAGGGAGTGACAGGTCACGGTTCTTTACACTCTGCAGAGGTGTGTTGCTTTACCCATAAGAGATCTTAACCTTGGTGCCAACCAAGTGTACAGTCTTGTCCACACTTCCTATGGTGTGAGGCCCGGTATAAGGTCTAGCCAATCATGTTCCTCCGCTACCTCGAACACCCACCCTTTGTTGCATACCCCGACCCCGGGTCCTCGTCGGTCCCATTATTCCCGTAATTTCAGGGTGGACCCCGACCACGACAACGGTTTGGGACTCGTTAACCAAACTCCTTCGCCGGTAGCTGCAACCCATCATAGACCACATTACCGTGGGGAATTAGAAGGGGATCCCCACCCTCAAGTTGTTCCGCAAGCAGCAACCGCTACGGTAAGCAACAGCTATACCGTGGGGAATTAGAAGGGCTCCCCACCCTCAAGTTGCTCCGCAAGACACAAGCTCGCTACGGTAAGCGCATCCGTTGATGAACGAGAGGTGGAAACACTTTTGACTACTCCGTCCCACTCCGGATCTTATGGTTAACACGGGTATTACGGCACAAGAATCACTGGCGACATTTGTTGTTTAATCCTAGATGGATATTAACCCTTGCAATGGAACCTCCACCATATCAACACAATCCATGGTTCCATTGCCCACCACATAGTCATATTCATAGTTATGAAAGTAGTGGTTTTGGTTTTTATGCAATCGTGATAACCATAGTACTTTGCAAGTAATTTGATAAAAGTACTCGAATGACATGAGCAAGTGATGAACTTGCCTTTCTTGACTGCAAGATTATGCAGTCAAGGTCTTCGATACGCAATAACTCCAAATTCTGAAATAGCATCATCGTCCGGTAAGGACGATGTTTAAAAGATCGGCAAGGATGCAATAATGCATAAGTATGAGATGCAATCGCTCTAAGAGTGACCTAACCCCGATGATTTAGGATTAGTGAGTTGTAATGATTAGTTCAGGTGTGTTGCACTTTTAGAGTGATTCACAAACAAGGTTCTTATTCAGGTTTGTGTTGTTTTAGAATCATAAACAAGTGGTAAAATGAGTAGTAGCAATTATACACACCAAGGAATAGTAGTTGTATAATAAGTAAAGAACCATTATCAATTTTAAGCCCTATATTGCATGGTTGATGATTACTTATTATATAATCCAAAAGAATAACTTTTGAAAAACATGTTCTTTAATAATGAACAAGTATGATAATCAAGGTTGTGGAGTTCTATAGTTTATTATGGGTTTCAACTAGTTTCTAGGGTAAATATTAGTTGGATCCCAACAATTGTTGGATTCAACAGCTACTAGGGCTTATATGGTTTTAGTGAGTCATATTATAATCAAATCATTATGTATAGGTGTTATCAAGGTTGGTATACCTTGTTGTTGATAACGAGGATAGGGTTTATCAACATCAAGGGCTTGCGAGGTTGAGATGAGCCTAGGTATCCTAAGCAATTCATTATACATGGTTGTTGTCAAGGTTAGTTTAGCTTGCTAGTGATAGTAGCTAGGGTTTATAGGTCCTTATAAGCGGGGTTGGTGATGATTCTCGGTTTACTTCAAAAGAATAACTTTTGAAGAACATACTTCTTAAATAATAAGAAGTATAGCAATTAGGTTGAGATTGTTTAGGTTTGCTATTTAATTCCCTAAGTAAAGGATGGTTGGTTCTTAGATGGAATGGTTCCTAAGTATTTCACACTAGTAGGGTTTAGTGGAATGTGGTTGGTTAATGCAAGATAATAAGCATGGTTGCTATTTGGGTTCATCACAATGGTGTGATGCTAGGCATGGATAATTAAGGATGAGGGTTTTGGTAATGGAAGCTAGGGTTTATATTTGGTTGATCCTACTTGATCAACTAGGTTGATGTAGGTATGCATATATTAAATTATTGGTAATAAGACTCCTAGATTTTATGTGAGCATAGCAAGTATTAATTTGCTAATAATTATGGTTCTATGAATACAAGAGGAAAAATATCATGATCACTTATTATAACCTAGATTTAGGTTTATTAGCAACTTAAGGTTCACATAAAATAGTAGGGCTAGGGTTCCTAATGGAATTTGGATTTTAGGTTTCACATGTAATGATGGTTTGTAATATCATTCAATATGGAATTGGGGTTTGCTATTTACCATGTAGTACTATGGTTAATAACTTCAATTTAAGGTTGAAGTTTTTAGTAACTTGTAAATAAAATAATATTGAATTTGGCATTTTATTCTTTTTAACCAATTAATAATTAGGGTAATTATTAATCAGGGTTTAAATTTCCACTAATAATGATTTAACAAAATAACAAATAAAGAAAAATAGCTTTAATGTTTTCTTTATTTTTCTTACTAGTTTTTATTTATTTAAAAGGTTTTTTACTATTTATTGAATTTTAATTCAATTTAGAATTAAAGAAAAGGCTTTTTTAATAAGTATTAAATAATGAATTTCTATTTGAAAATATAAATTTCATTTTATATTTTTATTGGATAGATTTTTCTTTTATAATAATTTTGATATCTTATTTGTATTTTTCTGAGCTTTTATGAATTTTCTACATTATTTCAAAGTTTCGGGCATTTTCTGTAATTTGAAATTAAAATGAAATACTAAACGTACCCGGCTAACTTACCCACAGAGTCACTGACTCGTGGGCCATCGGCCAGGTCATCCGCCACGTTGCTTTTGACCGTGGTCAAAATCGTGGACGTGGCCAGAGAGCTCCCTGCCGGCGGCCAGTGAAGGATGGCGCCGACCCAGGAGTGCTCCCGCGGGTGCGTGTGCGTGATTGTTCGAACCGGGTCACTGTGGTGAGTCGAGTGTTGGTTGCGCCGCTCACTAATGGTCGTCGGAACCTCGCCGCCGATCACGAACAACGGCGGCGGACGGTGGTTGACGGTGACGGGCTTCTACGACACGAACTAGGGCGCAATAGAATGCTCAGGAGAAGCGGAATCTCACCCTGATGCTTGCTAGCTGGTCGCTGTAGTCGATCGTGGTCGGTAGCGACGAGACGACCGCCATTTTCCCCGCAGTACAGCGAAAGGGAATGGCCGGACTCGCGGTACACGCTGCTTCCTAGCTCGATTCCTTTTGCACCGTGATCATGTCGAGGACGGCGGAGATGATGGTGGTTGCGGCGAGGTCTGGGGCTTCCCCAATCGCCGGCGGTGAACGGTGTTTGTGAGGCTAGGGTTTCGGCATTGAACGAAAATTAAGCAGAGAGAGAAAGGAATCGGAGCTAGTGCTTGTCCGGGGGCTTTATATCGCTCCCGGGCGCGTGCCTTGTCACGGACTCGGTCGAGGAGAGGGCGCCGGCGCGAGAGAGAAGAGAGGCACGGCGTCCCGCCGTCCACCGCGCGAGAGGAAGGGGATGAGGATGACCCTCCCCCGATTTTCTTTTGACGAAGAGGTACGGGCTGCTTGTTGTTGGGCTCGACTTGGGCCGCTCATCGGGCCAGTGGTTGGCTGGAATGGTGGGCTGCTCGGCCAGGTAATGTTCTTCTCCTCTTTTTCTTTTCTGTTTTTATTTTCTGTTTTGTATTTTCAAACTCTATTTTAAATCCTGGTTTTAATTTCAAGTTTGAATTCTTCTATACCATGCAGGCATTTTACAATTTGAACTCTTATGTAATCCACCCAAGATACTTTATAATTACTGTTGGGTATTACACATTTTATATGGGTATTGAAACATTGGTCTATTAATTATTATTTGACTTTGAGTTAAGTATCCATATGGCATGAATTTGATGTGCTAAAATATCTCTAAGGGCTTGACCTCCTATTAAGAATGTTGTCACTTGACTATTACTTTATGTGCATAACTATGTTATAATGAATTTGGAAATTCTACTCGAATTACTTCCAAGTGTAGTCTTTATATGGTAGTTTAGTAACACCTTAAAATATTTAGAGTAGGTACTACTCTCATCATGGTTTGGTTTTGATATATGGAGATAAGTGGTTGTTAGCTACCCATTTAGTTTTCAAATATAAGACTTAACACTAGATTCATCTTATGTTCCATAATTAAATACAGGATTTAATTAGAGTGCACTTGTAGGATTATATTGCTATTTATCTAATGATACATGGATTGGAACTTAATTGTAGTTTAGGGTTTAGTTGTGATCACCCAAGTGATACTCAAATTAGGGTTGAGATTTAATTCTAGTTTGTAGAAGTGAGATGGCATCATATTGCATCCGCTAGGTTTTAATCTCTCCTAACCAAGGTAATATGGTTACTTGCTTAATTGTTTCTGTTCTCCTTTAGTTACTAAGGACTTGAGAATAAGTTTTATCTTCTACCAATTGGCTTCTATTGTTAACCTCAATTTATCATTTAAGTTACTACATTGGTTATAGTTCTTTTTATAGTTAACTTTGGTCATATGGATATATGGTTTCTCATCATAAAAAGTATAGAGTTTAACTCCAAGGTTTTCTTATGTCCTTAGTTGAAGAATGAATGGAATATAGATGTGGTAGAATTATACCTGTGATCACCAAGTGGTTCACAAGTAAAGGTTGGGATATAAGCCTATGGTTGCTTACTAGCTACCCCCTATGATTTCATGTGGTGAATGAGATCTACTTATCCTATTAGGGTTTATTCTTAAGACCTCAAGTTCTTAGGGTTTATGGTCATCACTCAATCTATAATGATCAAATTATGGCTTCCTAAGGATCTCTCATTAAATAGGTTTCTCAGCTCCATGATCCAGCATTGTCTTGATCAACTAGGGTATACCACTTTTATTTTACCTTCTTGGATGGTACTTCTATGATTGCCTCTAAAGTTTATATCCCAGGAGAATGCCTGAGATATTATGTTAGGGTTCTACTCAACAATGATGAGATGATCATCTGGTTATAAGAATAGTTCTCTCCCTCAAATCCAGGTGATGCCTCAACTATCTTGAGTGTAACACCAGATGTTGAGCTCTCTCTTATAGGAATGGTTTATTCTAGAGAATATGGTATGTTCACAAGATCCCATTAGATAATAAAGGGTTAAGTCTACACCTAGATGCTTAGTTGGATTAATTGCTACTTTACTTCATCATTTCATAGATATGATCTTATTCCCTTTGGCATTGGCTATCTCACCACTCCCAAATGATATGGTTTAACTCCTAATGCTTTGGTTCAATGGTTGTCACTTATTCTTAAATAGGTAAAGCTATGATTTGTATGATTGGTTTCTCTCTCATTTGGAAAGGTCTTTAATACTAACTTATGATTAGGCTCCATAGAGAATGATGTAGTCACCACTATCTATGGTTAACATAGGTAGATCCTCTCTCTAGGAAACATCTTGAATAAATTCCTAGGGTTCCTCTTAAAGATGATGATTTAAATACTTGGATGTAATTGAACAGATGTTCTTATGGTATGACAAGGATTATCATATTATAATCTTTTATAAGATCAAGCAATTGATCATTAAGTAAAATGTTGTTGTGTTAATTATTAGTTCCATTTGATCTAACCCCTTAGATCAAATCATCTCTGCCCAAAACAAGGTTTAGCAAAGTCACATTGAGGTTTATAGCACTGGACTTGATGAGCTACTTCAATTCCACCAAAGTCAAGTGAAACTTCGATATCGTGGATCGTTTTACTTTAAAGCGCGAAAATTCCCCAGATTTTCTATGCATGAATGCAATGCACACATCTGTTTCCTCTAATTTTTGTAACCCCATTACCTGGGATATTACAAAGACCCCGAGGAAGTGAAGAGTGTTCTTGAAGAAATCCAGCACCACCTCCCGGTAACGTTGCAGGTGAAACTTTGGCCAGTTGTGACTCTGTCTGCCTACAGGTCAAGGGTGAAGTTAGCTCGTCAGAGAATCGATCTACGCCACTCCCAACTTCCGTTGAAAGCCGATATTGTAGACAAATGTCAGCGGCTCAATGAGAAAAAGGCGGCCTTAGATGCCAAAACTGACACCTCTGTCAGCACCGCCGAACTTGAGACCTTGCGAAAGGAACTGGAGGACCTTGAAGAGAGGGTCCGGGCAACCAAGCAGCTTATTCATGATAAGGAAGCTCTTATTGCCCGCTCCCAAGAGGAAGCAGAAGGCCTCAAAGCTCAACTGAAAACCGATCCGGCGAAATACGGGCCCCGAACAAACGAGCTAGTGACGGGCGAGGACGAAGATGACGAGGCCGAGATCGCGAGGTGGATCGTGTCCGTGCTGACGCCCTCCGTGCTTTCGAGGCATTCCTTCAGTAGAGCTTATCCATGTAGCCTAATACCTGCTCATAACAGCTTGTACCTCTAGAGTCGATGGTTGTGCATCGGCTTTTGTACTGATACCTGCTCGTAACAGTTTGTACCTCTAAAGTCGATGGCTGCGCATCGGCTGTTTTATTCTAAAGTCGATGTCTGTGCATCGGCTGTGCTTGCGTCTGTATTTTTTTTACTGGCCGATTTCGTGCATCGGCCCCCATATTTCACTGTCTGTCATCCCATATTAGGTGCCCCCCCGAGCCGAATCTTTCAAGTAATTGAAGATATCGGCTTCCAGGAACTGTACCTGAACATCGGCTCCACCTGCTACGTCCTTGTAGCCTGACGCCATCCGTGCGAGATCGTTTGCCTCGGTATTCTTTCAACAAAGCTATCATCAGGCCCCTCAGATGCGGATCTAACTTTTTGTCGATAAATGTTGGTCGTGGCTTATCCCCAGGACCAATGTCAATCTCTTCTAGCTCATCAGCCGATGTAAACCCATACCCTAGCTTTCCGTCGCCTGCTAGATCGATGCTGAACACAGGCAAAACGTACAGCGAGGATAATTTGGGCCGATTGCTGGAATCGGCATCCTTTTCGATTGCATTGCTCAACGAAGGTTTACAACTTATTTGTTCCACTACGGGAGGGAGTCTCCCTACTACGACTACGTGACATGCTTGAGGTGAGATCATTGCTTTTTATTTTTTGGGGCCGATCGCAGGGATCGGCCTTGCCACGTACGTCTAGTGACTTTGCTGTTGCTACTCTGTCAGGCCGGTGGATAAGACCAGCCTCACCCCGTTTTTTGTAGTTTCGATACGCTCACAGCCGTCCAAACTGACTCCAGAGAGCGGCCCTTGGTCTTCCGTGTCCCAAATATTCATGCCAGCTATTGAGATCTCGATCGATTCATCTGCATGAACGACCTCCACTTCATCTCCATCCCATTGTATCAGACATTGGTGCATTGTAGATGGAATGCAATAGTTGGCGTGAATCCAATCCCTCCCTAGCAGGACAGCGTAGGTGCTTTTGTTGTCGACGATGAAGAATGATGTAGGGATGGTTTTTCGGCCCACGGTTAGATCCACGTTCGGAACGCCTTGCGTCTCTGATGCTTGGCCGTTGAAGTCGCTTAGTGTGACGTTGGTTTTGATCGAGATCCGAGTTAGAGCGTCCCAAACGCCGTAGCATGGAGTATGGCATTATATTGACTGCCGCTCCCGTGTCAACCAACATCTTGCCGACAGGCTGCCCGTTGATATAACCTCTTAGGTACAGGGCCTTCAAATGTTTGTAGCTCTTCTCACGTGTTTTTTCAAAGATAACTGGCCGTGGGCCGCAGTCAAACTGTGCTACCGGCACTTCTTCGGTTTTTGGAGCACAAAACTCCGACGGAAGTATGAACACCATATTTGTGCCAGCCGATGCGAAGGGGCGCCATTCTTTCTTCTGTGGACGAATCTCCGCGTCCAAAGTTTGCTCAATTTTCACGGCCAGATCGGGCCGCGCTTTCCTCAACGTGTGCAGGTATTGCGCCTCGGCTTCCTCGAAGCTACGTAGCCGCCGAACCCTACGCTTTTGGGAGTGACTCGAGTCCATCGGGGCACCACCTTGGCCGGTGGTATCTATCCTCTTCTTCATCTTCGACTCCTCAAGATCTTCCTCTTGAGATGAATCGGCTGCTCTGTTACGAGGTGGGAGAGGCCCTAGACGCTTGAACACTGAAACCTCACTTGTGTCCTTCTTTTGCTGTCTACACTCCGGGCAGTTGTCGATTGTAGGCAATCGGCTCATTCCTGAATCCCAGCAGTGCTTAAAGAAAGGACAGTCCCAGTGTCTATCCATGTCTTCCTGCTCTCTTGACTTCCCCTTAGCGCGGTGCTCATATCCTTCGTCGTCTCTATCATGCCGACGATATCTTCCATTGTCTACGTCAGACCGACGATATCTTTCGTCATCTCTGTCGTACCACCGACGTCGGTCGTACTGACGCTCATATTTGTTAAGGAGATGCGCGGAGAGCGGACGTTGATACCGCACGCTTCTCACTTGTTCCTCGGTGAGGTACCGTCTATCATCATATCGGGGCCGGTCGCGTGGGCCGGCCTCCTCCTTTTCCTTGCCACGGGAGTGACCGCTTTCTTCTTTATCCTTGCCATGGTGGTATACGAGGCCCTGCCATGTTAACATCGAATGAGAAATCTAGCTGATGCCTCGTGGAGTGATTGATTTCCACCATGTTGACGCCAGGAAACGGTTGTGTGTCCACTTTCGTGGCAAACTGTCCAAGGATCAAACGGCCTTGTTCTATCGCCGTTTGGATCTGCCGACGCAACTCTTTGCAGTCATTGGTGATATGGGTGAACGAGTGATGCCACTTGCAGTACGGTCTCCCGTTCATTTCTTGTGCCGTAGGGATTTTATGGCCTTCGGGTAACTTCAGCTGTTTTTCCTTAAGCAATAGATCGAATATCTGCTCAGCTTTGCTTACATCGAAGTCAAACCCTTTTGCAGGCCCTTGTGGTTTCACTCATTTGCAGGACACGGGAATTTCCCCAGAGCCCATTCAGCCATCGCTACTTCCGATCCTCTGCGCAGTCTTCTTCCGTCTCGACCAGGCCTATCGGACGCTTGAACTTGTCTTGGTACAATTCTGGGTGGCGCTGCTCATACAATGTTAATTTCTGGACCATGTGCGCCAGTGAATTGTATTCTACTTGGAAAGCCAGATCCTTGATCGGCGCTGCGAGGCCCAACGCTGCCAGATCGACTGCTTCTTTCTCAGTTAAACGAGCCGAATAACATCGGTTCTTAACAGTCCTGAAACGCTGAATGTATTCCGACACCGTTTCTCCCCGCTCCGCCGCACTCGCGCTAGATCGGCAATGCCAGCCTCGGTAGCTTCTGAGTGATATTGAACATGAAACTGCTCTTCCAGTTGCTTCCACGTCCGGACTGAGTTTGGTGGCAACGAGGTGTACCACCCAAAAGCTGGTCCCGTGAGAGATTGTGCAAAAAACCTTACACGTAGCGGGTCTGATGCTGAAATCATGCACAACTGTGTCAAATATCGGCTCACGTGCTCAATTGAGCTAGACCCTTCCGATCCATTGAATTTTGAGAATTCAGGGAGCCGATACTTGGGCGGCAGCGGAATCAAGTCATATTCGTTGGGGTACGGCTTGGAATAGCCGATTGTTCTCCTCTTCGGCGGGATGCCGAACCGGTCTCTCAAGACTGTACCGATTTGTTCCACGGTATGAGCTGCGGGAGCTGAGCTTTCATGACTAGTTCCGGTGGCATATTTAGCTAGCCACGCCTGCTTATCGGCGTCCGCTCCGAAATCCCTCCTGCTGCAATCGGTTCGTGCGCGCCAATTTATTGCGGTCCGGCACGTATGTGCACACGTATCCATGTGGGATTTCTTTAGGCGGCTCATACGAGGAATTGGCAATCGCCGGGATCGCCTCCAACCTTGTATACGACGTAGGCCGGTGAACCCCGTGGCTCCGGAGCCGCAAGCGCGAAGGGCGGTCGCGGTCCGGTGCCGAAACGGTATTTCTCCCTGGTGCGTCCCTAGGACAGGCCCCGACGGAGAGTACTGATGCTTCATGATTTCCTGAACCACGCGAACCGCAATGCGCTCGAAAGCGTTCACCAGGCTCTCAGAATGACGGTGTAGAGAATGAGCCACCATGTAATTAACTTCCTGGCGTAGAGCTCTCGTGCGTTCTTCTAAAGGGGTAGACAAATCTACTTCATCGAGAACGCCTTCGGGTGAGAACCCTTTCCACCTAATGCCATGTGAACGGGTCTTCGCGAAAGAGCCGATGAGATCGGATTCGAAGACGGCTTTAATCTCATCATATTTCTTCTTGTGCTCCTCAGGCAGATCCTCGTACGTGGCTGGTTCGTCCGCCATCTCAGCTGCAGATGTTGACGTAGTTGCTGTAGAATGTCCCACCGGGCGTGCCAGAATGTGTTGCCTGCCAAAACCCACCGGCGAGCACCGACGAGCAACACGAAGAGCCGGGAGGCTCCCGGGACTCGCCGGTGGGCCCTGGTCCCTCGGGCGACGGCCCGCAAAACTCCGGCACACGTCCCGGCTAATGCGAGGGCGTGCCACCTGACCTATACCTGGTCAGGAAGGTGATGGATTGCTTCAATTAGTTTCCTGCATGGCAGACACGTAAACATTAAATACGAGCCCCGATCGGCTCTCAGGTTACCCTGTGAATCGGCTCAAAGAGCCGATTGCTCCATGGTTCACGTTGGATTTACGATAACATGGAGATCCTGCTTTATCAATACCAAGTTAAACCAATCTACGATAGTCTAGGGTTTTCACCGCATAACCGGAACATCCTACGCGTAGTTGAGCCTGACAGATACGAAAGATAATAGAAAAGTAGTCCTAAAAGAGGCCTAAAAACCAACATGAAGTCGATTCCCGGAACAATCCCTCTAGGATCAGCAAACCATACCTTACGCACTACTGGATCGTTCAACCCGTTTGCAAGGACTAACCATGCGGATATCAAACTAATCCTTGGAGAACAAGGAACAACTATAACAGATCAGATCTACTAAATAAAGACTAAGCAAGATACTGCCCTTACACCCAGATAGGTGTAAAGGCAGCTAGATATTGAGGGGCAGCATAGCTAAGCAAGCATATCATAAAAGTATCGACGTCAGCCCCAAAACATCTACGATAACGATCTGCTCGCCATCAACAAGGCTTCGATGCGAGCAATACCAAACAACGAATAAGCGACATCTGCGTAGATCGCAAGATGCGATCTAGGCAGCATGTCGCTTACCCGGAATAAACCCTCGAAACAAGGGGTGGCGATGCGCCTAGATTGGTTTGTTGTGAACGTGATCGTCCTCCTTTCTCAATAACTCTAAGTACATATTTATAGTCCGTAGACTTTCTATCGTTGGAATAAATCTAGCTGTGTACGACTAAACTCTATCTCTTAATTCTAAACATAAAACTTAATCTACCGTAATATACAGATACACGGGCAATCTAGCCCAAACTCCCGCACAAGGCCGATTCAGAGACACTTCATGTGCATGTCCTCTAAGCCATCTCAATCACGATCCATCTCCTGCTCTGGCTAAATTCTGGTGATAACAGTTTCCCTACTCCCCGCTCATTAGCGTGCGTTTATACACATCGCGTGAAAAAAAATCTGGTGTAGGCCAGCACATTAGTTGTTCTTTCGATTAAATAGAAGTACCGTTTGGTTTCTCTTTTGACATCATCCCATCTCTAGTATAGTGCTTGCTACACTTGTGCAGTCGGCGGTGACCCAAGATCGAATCCTAGCCTTCATCGTTTCCTAACCACTATTTAAAATTTTAATTAAAAAGAAAATAAACCTGAACAATATTTCTATTTAAGCAAATTTCAAATCCGGAAAAAATAGTATTACCAAAATTTAAATTCAAACAAAAAAGTACGTATTTAAAAATGTTCAAAATAAAAAAATTAAATATAAAAAAATCAAATGAAATTTGCTCACATTCAAAATTAGCTTTACTTTGAAATTTGCTTGAATTTAAAATTTTCTAAATTTTTAAAATTTCTCGTATCTAAAATTTATTGAACTTTAAAATTTGCTTAACTTTAAAATTTGCTCAAAATCAAAATTTATTTAAAACTGAAAGAAAGAAACAGAAAATTAAACCCAAAGAAACTGCCAGAGCCGAAGGAAACAACAAAGACCCGAAGAAAACGGACCGAACTAGAAGATCCCGAAGAAAACTGAAAAACGAAAAACCAGACTGAGAAGTTACTTCGGCCGCGGCCCGCGTGCGGGCGTTAATACGCCCCGAGATGAAGAAAATGAGAGAGAAAAAAAAGAAGTTGTGACATAATGGGCTTTGTGAGCCGATTTGATCTCTCTCTGTTCCCGCAAAGGATTTCGTCATCAGTACCTCTCAGCAAGAAACAGAGAAATCTACTCAAAAAAAGAGAGAGCAAGAAATAGAGAATCCCTTAAAAAAACAAGAAACAGAGTAAGGAACAGAACCGGTTACTCCTTTTGCCCCTGCCCCCCCCCCCCCCCCACATCAAATCCACGCCACGAGCTCTCCATGGCGACAAGATCTCGTCGACGGCGGGTTCGTCTAGATTACTCGGCGACTACTCGTTTTCCTCCGGGCTCCTCGATTTCGCGTGCTTCTTCCACCGATGTGGTCCGCTGCGGCGTCTGCTTGTTGCCAGACCTCTGTGGAAAAGGCGCTACGGCTTGGGTAGGTTTTGCCATGGAAATCCCCCATTGTTGGCTTGCTATTGAATTAGGTGCGTGGTGTCACTGGAAAGAAATTAACACAGAAAATTAGAAGGTGCCAGGTTATTAGATATCAATTAGGCTAGACCATCTGTAGCTGCTTTGCGCCCCTTTAATTTGCAAAAACAAAAAAGCTGCTTGCCCCCTTTCAACCCCAGCTAATCTTTGGTCTCTACCTATTTTTCTTTATGCTTGTGATGTAAAGTCTAGTGACCCCATAGCAAATCCCCTGCCGTTTTATTCGCCTATTTAGGACATATATGTATTGGGCGTTAGGCCCCATAAAGTGTTAGGACTGCAGAAGCAATCTCTGCATTTGATTCTCGTTGGAATTTGTATTCGCGATTTCTATTTCATCTGGCTTAATATTGTATGCTAACAATTCAAAGTCCGCATCACCTCTTTAATGTCACGACTTAAATTCCCTGTTGTCTATACAGTTCTATGCAGTCAGCTGGAGATGACCCAGTATTGTTTTTTTCATAATGCACTGAATTAAACCATGTCAAACAATGTGCTTTTCATCTGTCCAACTTATTTAGAATGTCAGTAAACCGGTTCTGCTTGTATATAGTATGAGAAGAACTGCAGTCCATCACAATTCGAACGTGCATTTCAAATATCCAACATAACAGACAATGTAGTACAGAAGCTATAAATTGATTGATGAAATTGTAATTATACCCACAGTAGTATCTAGGACAATTAAGTTTGCATATACATGGTTTCTCTAGTATCCAGCCTTGATAGCACTTACATTGTCAGCTTTGCGCAGGAGTATTGGACCCTTTCTGGACAAAGATCTGGCTGCAATGGCAAGGCAAGAAGCCACTACAGTTGAGTGTGCTGGATTTCTCACCGAAGACATCATCGAGGAGATACTTATCAGACTCCCTGCGAGCAGTTTACTTCGGTTCCGCAGCGTATCCAAGCAATGGCGCAATCTACTCAGCAGCCCAAACTTCATCATGGCAAACTTGCAGCATGCATCGCAACGCCTCCTCCTCTTCTCTGATAGAGATTTATCCACGCCTCTTCGTATTCAGTCAAACATCTTTGATGAAGCATGGTCCCCATCATCGTCTGGTTATTCGGCCGATGACCTTTTTGCGTCCTGCAATGGCCTGCTCTGTTTCAACGAGGAATCCTCACTGAAGATCTGCAACCCCATGACAGGTCACTCTCTGCACATTGTAAAACCAGCGAGGACATCGGATCGTCCATTCCGCTGTGAATATGCCTTCGGGTTTCACCCCAAAACCAACAAATACAAGATTATACATTTTATGCACGAGTTCCACGGCCAAGGACGTCCCTGCCGGGTGGATTCGATACAGGTGTACACCCTTGGTGAAGAGGAGTGGAGAGAGATAAGAGTTCCAAGCGCTCCTTTCTTGCTGTCATTAGGAGTTGTCAATGTGGATGGAGTTATGCACTGGATAACAGGGCCAAATGGCGGATGTTCAGATATCGCGGTGATGTCATTTGATCTCAACGAAGAGGTGTTCACATCAGTTCGTCCTCCGACACTGCAGCAAGAAAAGAAGGCCCGCTATTGCACGTGCGATTACTCTATAACAGAGATAGATGGAAAGGTATGCTTTGTGATCACGTTAACACATTCCCGTCTGCAAAGCCCAGAGCAGTACAATGCTCCTGGGGAGTTCAATATCTGGATGCTCGACTGCCACAGCAAGCAGAAGTGGTTGCCCATGTACACCATCATATGGCCACCTGGATTCTGGTCTACTGTTCGCCCGCCGGTTTTCATCCACGGGAGGAAGGTGCTGCTGCAAGACATTGGTGGCCAACTGTGGTCCTACGATGTTACAGCCAATAGTTGTCAGCTTCAGATAAGCTCTCAGAGGATGGTGGCAAGCCACCGTCGCCCCAGAGTGGTGCATTCCTATTTCTACAAGGAGTCTCTTGTAGCATTGGATGGGTTGGCCGGTCGACGCGCATTACTGAGTAAATCTATACTACTAATGTAAGGGTCTCAAGCTCTGGTGCCTGCCCATGTGGCAATGGTGACAAGAATGATCGTTAGTGTTGGCGTCCTTCAATATTGATACATTGGCTTAATCCCTGAACTAAGCCCTATCATTCTCCGCTGTTTGATTAGCTTTGACCTCTTCGGGCACCGTCTGTCAATGCTTTAGCTATCTGCTGTGTACAACATCTGCTGAAACTGAACCTGCTTGCTTCTTGCCATGCAAGTGCACCCATTGCGTTCTTTGAAGTCTGAAACTTGGTGTCCGTTTTGCGAGTGTTTTTTCTTTTTCTGTTGCAATTATAGATTGTTAATTATATTAACACAATATCTAGATTTTTAAAGTCCTACCTGGTACATAGTGTGTAACAGTGTAAGTTTTATTTTGGTACCGTGCTTTAGCTGAGTCCTGCCAAAACAAGTCTTCTGTTTTTATACATAGTGTTCTGAATCTGTTGAGCTTGCAGTCTGATGCTGCTTTCTCCAAATATGCATGAAAAGTACCGTAAGTATCACTGTATCAGCTTACCCATGTGCTCAGATATGTGGGCAGCAAATAAATCAGCAAGATAACGCGATACTGTAATCAACTATACGAGAGTCCAGTTTTTAATAGATGATCAACAGTTTGGCATGAAACTGAACCTGGTTGCTTTTTGCCATGCAAGTGCACCCATTGCGTTCTATGAAGTGAAACTTGTTGTCACTTTTGTGAGTTTTTTTTTCCTTTTGTGTTGCAATTCTCGATTGTTAATTATGTTTAAAATAAAAAATATCTAGATTGTAAAAGTCCTACCTGGTACGTGGTGTGCAGCAGTGTAAGTTTTATTTTGGTACTATGCTTTAGCTGAGCCCTGCCAAAACAAGTCTTCCATTTTTGTAGGTAGTGTTTTGAATCTGTTGAGCTTGTAGTCTGATGCTGCTTTACTCAAATACTAGACCATGAAGGCGCGCGTTGCCACGCCCGTCCATCTTAACAAATAATAATAATAGAAAATATGAACACTAATATCTTCTCAGAAAGTATAATTATGCTCAAAACTTTGTGTTGCCCCCTGTAAAACAATATCCAACCACATTAACTATGCAAGTTTTTTTTGTATAAGTAACAAAGTTAAATAAGTAGTGAGTCACCTTAATTTTTTGTGTACATCCTTCGGTACCTTTGGTGAAAAGAAAAGGTAGCACGCCAAATTTATTTCACTCCAAAAATATCTAATTTCTGCTGTTCAATGAGACCCTATGGACTATGGTCGTACCTACAATAAGGGGAGTATTAAAATTTATAGTGAAAGATGGACCATATATATAGCATGAGGACAAATTATAGAACGTTTAATAGGGAAAGCTATCGTGCCTCGAAAGCTTTTCATACTTCCACCAGCACCATCCTGACTGGAATCATAGAAATTTATATAGATTAATTGGAACTACCCAATAGTGAAAATGTAGTAGCTGATAAGATTGGAAAATACTGTAACTTAGGCAACACTCTAAAATCTACTATGCAACACACCATGGTAACTTGGCAGAGACATTTCATAGGCAACACTATAAAAGTATAGTATATGGTAAAAATGGGTGGATTGTAAAATAGGGAGAGACATCAACTAAAATTGTAATTTAAGTAAAAAAAAAACTAAAATGGTACTTCAGTAAGAGCATTGGTAAGGTGTAAGTGAACAGAGACATTTCCTGTTCTACACTCCCGATAGAACAGTTGAAGTACTTTGGCACTAATTAAATAAGTATCACCTAGAAAGGTACGCTTAATGCAACTATGCCTAATCATCTTGTAGCAAACATTTCAAGAACAAAGCTACTGATGAAATCTCGAAGTGCAGGGTAAAAAGTAAGAAGATTTGCAGCACACGAGCTTAATGCAGATCCTTGAAACTACCCATTCAGGTCTTCTTCCACAATATTTCCTAATTAGCTTTCCATAGAAACAAAGTGGTTAGAAGACAGCAGAAAACAACATGGAAAGTCATAACCTGAATGAGTGGAACTCACACATACATTGTTGCCATATTAGAGATATTGAATTATAATATTACGAACTTTTAAAAATAGCCATGCACATCATTATTGACAATATTGATAACACACAAAAAGTCGCCATGCTTTAAAAGTAACCACGCGTACAACAAATGAGAGGCATGACTGAATTTTGGGGTTTGGAACAAAAAGGAACTATTTATTCAGAGACCTATTGGATAAATGAAAATAACACCATTCCATCGATGAAATAAGTATTAAATTTCAAGGTAAAACATACCCATATTAGTGCATTTTGTGTTATATAAACAAAAATAATTGCAGGTATTAACTGTACCTAGAGATTCTTTCCTGTGTTGAAAATGATTGAAGATGCTCAATAAATTTCCTATCTTAGTCACCGAAATTATCAGCACACTATGAGAGCACAAATTGCGTAAATACATCAGTAGTACGTAGTGGCATACAAAAACTGAGCAATAATAAGGAAGTTGTTTTGTCCAGATCACTTTTTTTTCTTCAAATCATATACGATGAACTCTGAAATGCATGCCAAATTAATAGCAGGTAAGATTTCCGCTTAGTGTTCCGAAGATAACATTTATTAAAAATCAAATGAGTTTGCCTTGTCACAGCTACGACATTATCATATGAAACCAGACCCCTTTTCATGTAATTTCTAATGAGTCCAAATAATTGCACCTAGTGTTGCTTTGATTTTTTTTTGGATTCTGGGATACAATCCATAATGTGACGTGGATGGTGATACCAGATAATCAATATGAGCTTCATGTAATCTGGAGGAGTAAAAGGAAGATTAGGTTTAGAATGCAATTTTGGGCAACTCATTTTGCTATCATTTTTAAAAACCTTTCATAAAAGCAAAAAAACATAATTATCTGAAATATTATGTTTAAATAAGTTGCATAAACCTAAGTATAGTCACACTACCAAAATCAAGCACGCAATGCAGATCATTGTGTTTGCAAATAAAAAGTATCATGGCTACTATTTGATTCTCTTCAATCCATTGGCAGACTGAATAATTGCTATGTTGTAGGAGTAGGACTCCAAAGGTTCCTGGACAACCGCTGATCTCATTGCACCATGGTACAGGGTAAGTGAAGGAAACTATTCACTATGGTATCACATGATAACAAAGTGCGGACCTTACAAGCTGATCTGACAGTTTTAATTCCAAAAAGAAAGCATCTACATGATCATTATTATTGAACTGAGCGCAAAGGGCCTGAGCTTTTAACCAATTCCCCAATACTAAGCAGTTTCTGCATCGCAGAATTAAAAAATTTCAAGTATATGATCTTCATCAGTTTAAAGAACGAACCTAAGAGCACCGAAATGCAATGGCGGCCTAGAGTGGAACCTTGCATAAATTACTACTGGAAGGAAACATAGATCAAGCAGTGTTGATACATTGTAGTTCACTCGAGTCTTCTAAACAAAATTAATCCTAAGTAATGAAAATGAAATAGGAAAACAACATACCATGACAAGGGCACTGGACTGCACTCAGTGCCGACACTGTGCTTAGCAACACTGACACTGAAAATATAATTTCAGAAACTAATGGTGCATACAGGGGCGGTCACTTTCCTCTGCCTAGCCTAATCTGCACTGTCTGGAGGCGGGTGTGATGAGGTATAACAAGAGTTACCAAGCACGGACTCATCCTTTTCCCTTTCTCCTGACGCACCTCCGCCATTTCTAGCTCACTTTGTGTCTCGCCAGAGGGAGGGTGTGAATGTGAACTGGACAGGGGTGAATTGGAGAGATGATTACGATTTAGAAACGTTATAAGGGATATTGCTGGAGGTAGATTTTACCTTGTCCATGCAGAGCGCTTCGTGGGAGCTGTATTGTGGAGGGTTGGCGACTTGGCCGTCATCATCTCCGTTCCACCAGAGCAACATAGGCTTTGTTGAAGGTGGCATGTGAACCGTCTCTTGAACGGAGTGAGATCAGGTGACATGCACCTTTTGCATGTCACCGTGTGACATGCGGTCTAAAACCAAATTTAAACTTTGCGAAAAAATTTGAAAAAAATTATGTATGTTCACAGTACATATTAAGACAATCTCTAAAAAATTTAGATCAAAATTCAAAACATGCATCGAGAAACAAAAAAGAGAAACTCAGATGTGAATAGTGTACACAGAAACTTAGATTTGAATTCGGAACTATTCATGACAGATTTCTCTTTTTTGTTTCTCAATGTGTGTTTTGAATTTTGATCTGAAATTTTTAGGAATTGTCTTAATATATGTTGTGAACATGCATGATGTTTTTCAAATTTTTTCGCAAAGTTTAAATTTGCCTTTAGGCCGCATGTCACACGGTGACATGCAAAAGGTGCATGTCACCTGATCTCACTCCCTCTTGAACACTGATCTGGCAGGTTCCTGGGCGAAGGCAGAATAGTAGGAGGCAATGGAGAGGCTTCCTCGCGGATCTGGGCATGTTGACGGAAGCTGCGGCGGTGGCGCAGGTATCCACATAGATCGCGAGAGGATAGGGAGGTCTGGAAGTGTGGGCGCCTGTGGATGCCCCTTCTGGTTGCGCTGCCTCCGGGCAAACTGGCATGGCTGGGATATCATCAGCGCTCGATGTCGAGATTGGGAGAGGCCGGCGCTGAAAGAGGAGATCAGGGAAGGAGCGCCGCTGCCGAGGAAGGGGCGCCCAGCCGCCCAGGTTGCTGGAAAGGAGATGTCGGGAGGGGAGGAGGCGCTGGGAGAGAGGGAGGCTGAAACACGGGCTTCGTGGAGGTATACGGCCCAATTAACTACAAAGTGCCCAACTCGATCTCTGGAGTAGCGGTCCTGTAATGGCCGGCTGGCCTATTTGACGCGAGCCGATGATGGAAACTGGCCTAACCGACGCTTCGGTGACTCGGAAGGACAGATGTGACGGTGCAAAGCTTCAAATCGCTGTGGTGAGTCCTAGTTGGTTGAGTTATACTGTTAACTAATGCATGAAAAGTAGAGGCGACTAGGGTTTCCCGCCTCTCGTTGGTGCTGCGGCCGATCTGCCTCGCCTCCTCTGGCCTTAGGGTCATGGAGGCACGGTGGATCCTGGTCCTTATCGGCGGGAGGCTTTGTATTTTGTTGTTTTTCTCATTCTCTTTAGGGTTTGTGTCCTACTTCAAATGGCGTGGCGGTGGTGACTCCTTGAAGATGAAATAGAGTCCTCCCCGTCTAGCATCCGTTCCGATGATGCGTCTAGCGTTGTCGGCGTGTGGAGGTTTGTCTCCGAGTGGATATCGCTGGATTTGGTTTGTGTTTCTTCGATGTACGCTTCTCTTCATCGGTAATGATTGTTGCTCTTTTACGTCGGGTCTTTGGGGCCTTAGCACAACGACTCTCCGTCTATCTACTATAACAAGCTATACTACGATAGGTAAACCTGGCTCCAATGAGGGAAAGATGATGACGGTGGCACGCTTTGCGCAGGAGTATTGGACCCTTTCTGGACAAAGATCTGGCTGCAATGGCAAGACAAGAAGCCACTACAATTGAGTGTGCTGGATTTCTCACCGAAGACATCATCGAGGAGATACTTATCGGACTCCTCGCGAGCAGTTTACTTCGGTTCCGCAGCGTATCCAAGCAATGGCGCAATCTACTCAGCGAGCCCAAACTTCATCATGGCAAACTTGCGGCATGCATCGCAACGCCTCCTCCTCTTTTACGATAGAGATTTATCCACGCCTCTTCGTATTCGGTCAAACATCTTTGATGAAGCATGGTCCCCATCATCGTCTGGTTATTCGGCCGATGACCTTTTTGCGTCCTGCAATGGCCTGCTCTGTTTCAACGAGGAATACTCACTGAAGATCTGCAACCCCATGACAGGTCACTCTCTGCACATTGTAAAACCAGCGAGGACATCGGATAGTCGATTCCACTGTGAATATGCCTTCGGGTTTCACCCCAAAACCAACAAATACAAGATTATACATTTTATGCACGAGTTCCACGGCCAAGGACGTCCCTGCCGGGTGGATTCGATACAGGTGTACACCCTTGGTGAAGAGGAGTGGAGAGAGATAAGAGTTCCAAGCGCTCCTTTCTTGCTGTCATTAGGAGTTGTCAATGTGGATGGAGCTATGCACTGGATAACGGGGCCAAATGGCGGATGTTCGGATATCGCGGTGATGTCATTTGATCTCAACGAAGAGGTGTTCACATCGGTTCGTCCTCCAACACCTGCAGCAAGAAAAGAAGGCCCGCTATTGCACGTGCGATTACTCTATAACGAGAGATAGATGGAAAGGTATGCTTTGTGATCACGTTAACACATTCCCGTACGCAAAGCTTAGAGCAAGTACAATGCTCCCGGGGAGTTCAATATCTGGATGCTCGACCGCCACGAGCAAGCGAAGTGGTTGCCCATGTACACCATCATATGGCCACCTGGATTCTGGTCTACTTGTCCGCCCGCCGGTTTTCATCCACGGGAGGAAGGTGCTGCTGCAAGACATTGGTGGCCAACTCGTGGTCCTACGATGTTACGGCCAATAGCTGTCGGCTTCAGATAAGCTCTCGAGAGGATGGTGGCAAGCCACCGTCACCCCAGAGTGGTGCATTCCTATTTCTACAAGGAGTCTCTTGTAGCATTGGATGGGTTGGCTGGTCGACGCGCATTACTGAGTAAATCTATACTACTAATGTAAGGGTCTCAAGCTCTGGTGTCAGCCCATGTGGCAATGGTGTCAAGAATGATCGTTAGTGTTGGCGTCCTTCAATATTGATACATTGGCTTAATCCCTGAACTAAGCCCTATTGTACAACATCTACTGAAACTGAACCTGCTTGCTTCTTGCCATGCAAGTGCACCCATTGCGTTCTCTGAAGTCTGAAACTTGGTGTCAGTTTTGCGGGTGTTTTTTCTTTTTCTGTTGCAATTATAGATTGTTAATTATATTAACACAATATCTAGATTTTTAAAGTCCTACCTGGTGCATAGTGTGTAACAGTGTAAGTTTTATTTTGGTACTGTGCTTTAGCTGATCCCTGCCAAAACAAGTCTTCCATTTTTGTAGGTAGTGTTTTGAATCTGTTGAGCTTGTAGTCTGATGCTGCTTTACCCAAATATGCATGAAAAGTAGAGGCGACTAGGGTTTCCCGCCTCCCGTTGGTGCCGTGGCCGATCTGCCTCGCCTCCTCTGGCCTTAGGGTCATGGAGGCACGGTGGATCCTGGTCCTTATCGGCGGGAGGCTTTGTATTTTTTTGTTTTTCTCATTCTCTTTAGGGTTTGTGTCCTACTTCAAATGGCGTTGCGGTGGCAACTCCTTGAAGATGAAATAGAGTCCTCCCCGTCTAGCATCCGTTCCAGTGATGCGTCTAGCGTTGCTGGCATGTGGAGGTTTGTCTCCAATGGATATCGCTGGATTTGGTCTGTGTTTCTTCTGATGTACGCTTCTCTTCATCGGTAATGATTGTTGCTCTCTTACGTTGGGTCTTTGGGGCCTTAGCACAGCGACTCTCCGTCTATCTACTACAACAAGCTATACTACGATAGGCAAACCGGGCTCCAATGAGGGAAAGATGAGGACGGTGGCGCGCCTTCACCTCGTTCAAGTGCTTGTAGTCATCGTTAGGTGGTCTAAAGATCTTTTTGTAATTTTTATTACTTTTGGTTTACTTATAGTGCTGTTGAAGATTATGAACAGGCCATGGTCTTTTCGAAAGAAAAAAATGCATGGGAAGTACAGTAAGCGTCGGCCTACCCATATGTTCAAATATATGTGCAGGAAAATAATCAGCAAGATAACGTGATACTGTAACCTACTAGGTTTCAATAGATTTCGTTCATCAATTGCTGATCAACAGTTTGGCTGCACGGAGACCAATCACCGAAATTCACACAGTTTGGCTGTATCCCGTACGGAAATATGCATCAGGTCATGTTGGATTATTAGGCAATTTCCGTATGAGATTAATTACCGAAGACAATATTAGAGATGCACAAGCATACTTAACCATACACATCAGACTAAGCATATGCATCAGATCTGAACATGGAACAAGTAGCAGTGCAAGGTAGGAGAGGAAAAGCACGTACATCGCGACCGGGAAGGTCGCACCAGCAGCAGCAGCACCACCACCATGGGTATTGTTGATGTCGCCCATGGTGTAGTCGGATCTGTCGATGAAGCAGCCGAGTCGTCGAAGAAGAAGACGAACGATGGCGAGCGGTCGCGCCGAGACGCTCCCCAAAAACCTTATCGCCCGTCTCCTGGTGCAGGATCTCAACGGACGGAGTTTCGGAGGCCTGCTCTCCCGGACGGCTGTGCACGCAGACGCCGGGATGGGGAAGACTAGAGAGTAGCGGCTTCCTTGAGTGTGTCTCGAACTCGAACTCGAGTCACGAAACGCGGCGTGGCGAGGCGGGCGGAGGAGGAGGAGTGCGCGAGGGCTCTTTCTATTCTCACTCACTTGGAATGACTAGAACAGCAGCCCTTATATACCACTCCAACTCACTCCCAACTAGCAATGTGGGACTAAACTTTGTCCCCCAAGGCTGTTCCAAGCTGTCAACGTGATGGACCTTGAGATTTCAGAAATTGTAGACTATATGGGCTGCCTTACTGGGCTGGAGCCCATCTACATTCAACAGGTCATGTATCTCAATCGGATTGAACATAATGCTATATTGGACTCGAGCACTAGACGCAAAGAAGGGGAGAGAACTCATGTTGTACATAGGTAAGATCTAGGTGCCGGATCATATATTCATATACCAAAAAGAGGATCTTCTCGTGCATAGCAGAGCGGCCGCTACAGAAGCCATGGGCGTGGACTTCTCGACGGACGTTCTCGTGCACATCCTGGTGCTCCTGCCGACGAGCTCCAGACGGCAGTGCCGCCTGGTGTGCAGGCACTGGCGCTACGCCGTCGACGAGCGCACACACGAGCGCTTCGTGCGCACCAAGCTCCTCGCAGTCGTCAAGGCCCACGACCGCGCATCCGCCTACGTGCTCGACGAGGCGCGGGGAGTACTGGGTGGCCGTCACAGGCGCGTCTGGACCGGCCCGCTCTCCGCCAACGTGATCGGCACGCGCAACGGCCTCATCTGCGTCCTCGACGACGCCACGGGCGCCATCACGGTGTCGAACCCACACACGCGGCGCGAGGCGGCGGTGTGCGTCCCGCCCGCGCCGCGCGCCGCCGGCCTCAGCCCGTGCTCTCCGGCCGTGCGTGCGCACGAGGCGTACGGCTTCGGGTTCCACCCGCTGACGCTGCGGTACACGGTGGTGCACGTCCCCTGCTACTTCAACAAGTCCGGCACGTTTGACGCCGTGCAGGTGTACACGCTCGGCCCCGGCGGCGGCGGCGGCGGCGGCGCGTCGTGGCGGGAGGTGCCGACTCCCGGTGCCAGCAGGGCGGCGTCGTCTGCGTGGACGGCTCGGCGTACTGGATCACGAGGGGAGCGCGGGAGAGGATCTTGTCGCTGGACCTGGAGGATTGGCGCGTCGCGCCGGTCAAGTGGCTCCCGGGCACGCCGGAGCAAGGGTACAGCTACCGCCTGACGGAGATGCGCGCGAGACTCTGCGTCGCGGTCACCGTGGGAGCGCCCCCAGCGACAAGGGTAGAGGTACAATATGCAGTGTCTCACATCGTCACGCGTTCGTCGATCGATCGCCTCACTGTTTGCACCTACTTATGCTAATTTTTCTTCTGTCCACTTCACCAGGTGTGGTGTCTCGAGAACACGAAGGAGCAACAGTGGGCTCGCAGGTACAACATACAGATCGACACACTGAAGCAGCACTTGACGTGGCCGCTCTTCGCGCACGGCGAGCATGCGCTAACAATGGCGCAGGAGTTCCATGGGTACAGCCTGCGCAAGCACAAGATGAGCGGCAAGAGGAGCCTCCTGTGCAGCATGGCACGTGTATGGAAGAAGAAACCGGGGGCAGAGATCATGAGATTCGATGTTCGCAAGAACTTGGAGATCACCACTTTTGCCTACATGGAGACTCCAGAAGAACTGATCAAGAGCTAGCTATACTACCTAGTATACTCCGTATAGTAATAATGAGAGAGCAGCGAAAGTACCGTCTACGGGACCTCCCGTGCACGAAATCATCACGTTTCACTTCAAAACAATCAGATCCAAATTTCCGGAACACAATGAGAAACCCAAAGATTTGGTGCAGCAAGAATCTTAAAGGAGAGATCAATGTGAATCTGACGGAGACAACGTGCACGTGAGGCCCGTGCACGGTACAATAACATTTCTCGTAATAATGAGCATCAAGCCTACATCACATGTACTAGTAGTAGTAATCAAGATTTCATCATCTTCAAATCCCAAATTTGACATTTTGGTGTTTCATAAAGACAAAATATTTCTTCAATAAGAGGCGACGTTCCCGTCGATAGCGAGGCGCCTGTGGTGACTTCGTCAATCTCAAGACCCGCCAAATCAGTTCTTCGACACAGTCTCTTGAAGGTGCTCATAGGGATAGGGTGTGCGTGCGTTCATAGAGGTGAGTGTGTGCGCGTATGTGTGGGCGTCTTTAATTGTACTGTGTTTCGCAAAAAAAAGTACTAGTAGTAATCAAGATTTCATCATCTTTTTAGCACATAAAACTTAAACAACGAAAATGTCAAACAACAAATATTTCTTCTTCTTTCTATTTAAATAAAAGAGAATAAAATAAATAAAAACACATATGACCCATATTATCAAGATTAAGTTTTCACGTGATTTTCAAATATTCCCTCCATTCCACGAAACTTGTCTGGGATTTGACTAAATTTTAATGTATACCTAGTATTAGATACATCTAAATTTAATTAAATTTTAGATAACTTTTCGTGAGATAGAGGGAGTACAAAACATCTTTGTTTTATATCATTTTATTATCATTGATTTTTTTTTCTCTGTATTGACTCAGCCACATGTCCATCAGCTAAAAAATGGATATGCACATACCTATTACTAGCTAACGACGGCATGTTGAAGCCTCAAATGAATGCATGAAGATAAGCGGGTTCAAGTACATAAAATGTATGCCTTTTGACTAATTTGTCACTCAAGAATGTGTCGTTGTGTGAATGACAAGTACGCCATGGAGGGTACCTCACGGCGTGTATAGAGAGAGATGGGCGTAAGACGAGGAACTACCGGTATGGTGAGACACGAGTTACCCAGCTTCAGATCTCCCAACAGTGGCGAAACCCTACGACTGCTATAATTCACTATAAGAGTGACAAGTGTGCGATTACAAGGGCAGCGCTAGGGATCGGATGCCGATCGCTGGCTTCCCATTGGACTACTCAAGAGACGTACGATCTGTTCAGCGTTGATCGTCCGATTGCAGAAAAAAGTATGTGGGCCTGCCAGTTTGCAATAGAAGTTTTCAACGTTTTTTCTGGTAACCGGTGCTAATTTAGTGGGATTCGCATTAACTTTTTTTTTTTTGAGAAACACAGTACAAACGCAGGCGCTCACATACACGTGCATACACTCACCCCTATGAACGCACACACGCACACCCTACCCCTATGAGCACCTCCGGAAGACCGAGCCGGTGGATTGGATCTTGAAATTGACGAAGTCACCACAGGCGCCTCGCTGTCGACGGGAACGTCGCCTCCCACTGAAAGAATATTCCGCCTTTATGAGACACACAGATGTCAAACCTGGGGTTTGAACTCTGGTGGGCTGGGGGTACAACCACCCTCCTAACCACCCAACCTGAGGTTGGTTCTCGATTCGCATTAACTTTCCGATCTGAAATCCATGATCGATGCTGGCGGGACAAACATAGTGGCCCTGGGATGTAGGAGAATATACTTGTCGGGCAGTGCAGATCTGAAAACTATGGTAGGAGGGGCAGGCGCCGCCGGAGTAGCCACGATGTGTCGGTGGTTGGTGGAGTGAGATCACATTTTGTATTTCTAATACACGAAGGACCGAATTGGTCGCCTTCAATGTCGCGTATGTAAACTGGATTCTTGCCAACCATCAGAAGCTACCGGAATCTCCCATTTATCAAGTAATTGTCCCCTTCCCCGACTTCGCCAAAACGCTATGCGTCGCTACTCTAAAATTTCTTTAATTCGAACATTTACTTAAGATATTTCCATCCTAAAACAACACCAACACCTTAGAAACGCCCTACAAAACCCAGCTCTTTTGGGTATCCAATCATAACCATAGACACCAAATCCAAGCCGGGAATCGAAAATCACTGATAGAATCTAAGTAGATTATGTAGTCTCGGATAGTGGTGGAGCCAGGAATTGAGATGAGCCAGAGCGAACTTCTAACGATTAAAGCGAGGAAATTCAACAAAACTGATGGTCCACAGAGTTTATGTTTATTTTATGGTAGGATATAATATACACCTACCATTTCATGTATCATTTTGTTGATGTGTATTAAGTGGTTCTCCATGGGGGTATATCCACCCATTGCCTTAGATATCGTTAGATGCCCACATGGAGCAATCGACGATTCGGGACCAAGTGCCATACTTCAGTGCAGGTCCTCCCGATACCGTACAATGTCGGAACCAACATGGCAGGTCGAGCAAGAAGTCAAGGTACTTGTAATAATGGACGTTGGTCAGGCTTAGTGGTGACGCCATGATACTTGTTCTTGACGAACCACCTTAATTTCTTTCATGTTACCATTTGATGCTCAAAACTTTGGCGTTATCAGATCCATTCGACACTGCTAGGCGGAGGGTTTTGTTTAGACATCATTCTGTCTAAGCAGTGGCGTCTTGAAGCCGACGCGGATGCGGACGCCTTCGCCGAAGGCGAGGTGATATGTGTATGTCTGTAGCGTAGGTACAAGCCAGAGATGGCCGCAAGGAGCTGGATATGTGTACCGGTGATCCAATGCTTCATAATAAACCGTACATGGCGAAGCTGGCTAGTTACCCAAAAAAGCTAGCTAGCTCGATAGATCCTTGCTATAGCAGCACAAGCATGCGGGCGTGGGAAACTATCGGGAAACTATTGATGGCAATACACGGACGACAAACAAAGGTACAAGATAAATCATAATCACGACCTGCCACACCTTCATAATCCATACTAGGGAAACTTTTTTGGACGTAAATACTAGGGAAAATTGGATGCATACCATTAAAAGATCCTATCTTTAGAAAATTACCACCGAAAGATTGTGATTTAGAAAAATAGCATCGAAAGTTAGCTCCTTCAGTGCTTTCTACCACACTGCCGTGAAACTGGAGGTTAAATCACACAAATCGATCAGATTCAAAAAAAAAATGCGACTTGGTGGGTAAGAAGCCCTCCAAGCAATTCAATAGATGATATTTGGTGTGTACAGCGAGAGAGCGGGCGCTAGCACTCGAACTCGGGATCTCGCGGGTCACTGCAGGTATCAGCACCCGGCAACCATCCGGGCTATGCCTCGGTTCACAAATCGATCAGATTCAGACCTAGGGACCTGAACACAACGCATAAAGCCACGCACATGCCCCACCCAGACCACGCGCACGGCGCACTCCAGTACTCCACCATTCCGGGCCGACGGCGAGGGTGACCACCCGGCGGCGCGCCTCCATCGTGGCGTCCCTCTCCGGCGGCGGCGATTCCTCCGACGAACGCTCCTCCATGGTACACACCCTTAACCCTGTGCAATCCCAAAAGAAGACACACACAGCATGCACTTCACCGCGGCGACTGCGGCCTCCCTTTCCATGACGCCGCCAAAGCTCGCTTTCATGCCCTACCTGCAAGACTGTCTCGACGTTGGACAGCTACCTTGCGGCGCTGTTCGGCAGAGCGCGGCCAGGACGGGTTCGCTGACGATGATGCGGTGGAGGACGCCGCCGAGGCCGAGGGGCAGCTGTTTCTTCCTCGTCATGCGCATGATGCTCAGCTAAATGAGCGTCGGCCAGAACTCCAATAGCGCGGCGCGGACGACGTCTACAAATGGCCGTGGCTGCTTGAGAGGCAAGTGAATTGCTGGTGGAGAGTGCGTTGAAGTACAGCCCAAATGCTGTCGTTGAATGGGTGCTCAAGTGTTGATCATCTTGTTTAAAGGTCCAGTTCACGTGAAGATCACGGCAGTGGTAGATAGCAATAACGGAGCTAGCTTTGAATGACATTTTTCTAAAGCATAAGTTTTCAGTGGTGTTTTTCTAAAGATGGGATCTTTTAATGGGATGAATCTAATTTTCCCTCCATACTAGGGTCAAGGAAAACGATTGGTGACAAGTTGGCTAACAAAACAAATTGGTGGCAAGTTGCAACAGAGTGGCCGCAGACTTTCGTAGAGGGCGGAAGCACTACTTTCCAATAACCTCCCGTTCTACCCTAGAGGTGCGGATACAACGTAGCATATACCGTCAAGTACCTTCTCATATCGTTAATAACGACGCCAGAAGATTTGCGTCCATGACAGGGATCTAAGACAGAATTTCCACGTAGAGGGCGGACAACCGGATGTTGTGTTGGGTAAGTCACCTCGTGGAGATCAACTCCACTCTCTTTGTTGATAAATCTTGGTGTAGTGGTACCTTTTTCATAAGCTTTACCAATTGCCTTTTTTTAATTACATAATAATATTATATCAGAAGCAATTGCATGGGTAGTTCCTAGCTTAAAATAAAGATCATAATAAGGCACGGCTAGGTTAGAGCATCTCCAGCCGCGTTAGCCAACTCGTGTTTGGATAAAGCGCCGGATCGAGCCTTTGGGGGTCGCTGCAAGGTGCTGTCGCTTTCGGGGGGCATCCGTTTCCATCCGCGTCCCCCAATACGAGGCCTCAAAACATGTAAATTAATACGAAATAAAAGTTTTCCATTTAAATTTGATTAATGTGTACAACTTTGAATAAAAACGGCTAGGTGATCGGTCGCCTAGCCTACTCGACGACCCTCGGAGCGCTTGATCGCCCCGCCCCGTCATTGCCTCCCTCCCTTCTACGATTCTCCGCCACCGCCGCCGTCGCGCGCCGCTCTCCTCACTATGCACTCGCCAGAGCTCGGTGGGCCGCCGTGTCCTCTAGGAGCCGCTGTTGTAGCACCTCGTTGGCGTCATCCTCGGCCATCTTTAACATCTCGAAGGATGTGAGTATGGCCCTCAACTCCGCCCCATTTTTCTCCGGGTTAGGCTCGCTCCAGTCGTCGTTGTTGTCGTTCGACTCCTCCTACGCAACAGTCGCCTCTCACCGATGTGCCTGCTACACGTCAAACGCCGCTGGGCTCGCCAGCTCCTACTCGGTGTGTTCATCGTCGATCTCATACTCGTCGATGTCGGTGTTGTTGGCATGGGGAGGTTGACACGGAGGTGGAGGCGGTGGGATGAGGCATGTTTTTTATGGAGGCGGGGGGGGGGGGGAGGATTGCCGGTGGTTGTGGTGGCGATAGCGAGGGGACGACCTTTTATAGACACGACGGCACGGGAAGAGGTGGGGAGAAATCGTTGGAAGCGATGGAGAAGGCGCGCGACGATGAGCGGGAATGCGGACGGCGGCGACACGTGGAGGAGGCGCTGTGCTGATGGGATGTCTCGCCTGGTCCGCCTAGGAAACGGTTGTCGCCATTGAGGTAAAGCTACAACAGTTTGGTTCTCTATGTGGCTAATGAATTAGACCCACCACTCGCGAGGTTTTTCGTTCTGTCCGGCTCCCCCGGCCCGAAGTGTTGCCAACTCTGGTGGCTTGCATTTGTTGCCACCATAGAAACATATTTGTTTATTTTTATGTTTGAGCAAATAAGTTGGAAGGCAATGTCTACTTTGGTAGACGCATTTTTCCATTTGTATCCTGGATGGAAATAATAAATATTTTGTTGGAAGCACCTCGATCCCATGTCGATGGAATGAGAAGCATTAATTTATCTAGTGAATGGAAACAAAAGTAGTTTTGACCAGGTAATTGTATGTAGTATACATAGCTAGCATTTTCATTGATGCGTGATTGTACGTATCATATATGGTATATAGCTGGTACTTAACTACTTATACACACAAAGTGCTACGCTAGGTGTATATTGATGCGATCGCTGTGTGTGCCGGTCGTTACCGCCCTATACGTTACTTACTTGACGTCAAATACAACTAGCCTTTATGCTCTCTAGACCGCACAAACCATGCGCCCCCTCTCCTTCCTTGAGATGAGTCGGCGCACACGTGAAGTATCAAAAAAAAGGCATCCGCGCATGGACCACCATGATGATGGGTCACCGTCCGGACGTTGGGCACAGAGCAGTGGTGGCGATCAACGCGCAACGCCGGCACCGCCGGATCATGGTCATCGACCAGTTCCAAAAGTGAGTTATGATGCCTGATGAGACCACATGGGAGGAGGTCGAAGGCGAAAATGAAGGTCGTGAGGATGATGGACGCCATGGGGTAGTGGCCTGGCACTGTTAGCCAAATAAACCTGATCAGCTCCATGACAGAGTGTGTGTGTGCGCGTCCGGGCGCGGAGGCATGCGTGTGTTCGTGAATTCAGTTAGCTGTTAGGGAGTTAGTCAGCTGCTGCCGTCCTTCGCGTTAGAGCGCGTCGTGCGCGCAGCCCGGCCAAGCGGATCGTGGGCGTGTTGATGCGTGTCCCGGGCGAGCGGATCACGTACAGAGAAGGTGGGCAGTGTGCGTGCGTGTGCCCAGCTGGGTATAAAAGCCTGATCAATTGTAATCGTTGATGTAGCTGCTGGTACGAGCCAGCTGAAAAGAAATAGTAGAGTGTTGGTGCGCCCGTGGCGGCGTTCATCGCCGGCCGGAGAAAAACTTCTGTGTTCATCTCTTTCTTCCACCTCCGTCTGTGCGAGAGAGAGGGCACCGGCGTTTGTCGCCGGAGGGCTGGTTCGGCGTGTGTCGCCGAGGCCAGCCCCAACAGGCACAAGCCAGCAACACCCATCCATGGAACGTTGCACACAATGAGAGCCATAGTCAAACATACTGTGCACTATAGGGTTGGCGATCTTGATTTTGCAAGGTATATCGATGCTACTATATATATATACGGTGAGAGAGAGTGCATGAGATCCATCCATGGATAGTTTCATCCAGTGAGCCACAGTTTGCACACACAGTGGGTGCATGCATGCAGACGGTGGTGCACCTAGTGATGTCATGTGATCGGCCAAGTTATAGCGTTAACTCACGCACTTGAACTTGATATGTGGCATCATGACTTCATGAGGGCCAACCCTTCCTACCTACGAAGGCAGGTAATAAGTTGATCGACTCAAGCTCATAACTAGCGTTGCTAAAGTTATAGCGTTGAGTATGTGGCCTTTCCTGCTTGAACACAGCTGAATATCTGCTCTTCTAACGACAGCTAAAGTTGCGCCGCAAAGTCGCCGTGACGCCGGTGCCAAACGGCTCTATGCTGCCGTGTGCTGCGTCTTCAGAACGCTTTGCTAAAAAACTATGGTTTCATGCTCTGCTCGGAATGCTTCCAGCTTTAGCTCACTCAAGGCCAATCCTGTACTTCCATTTAGTTCATTTTCGGGCTGTGCTCCGGTGTCCCCCCCTTGGCGAACGACGTTCAGGTGGTAAACGTGCGTTTGGTTCGTGACCAGAAAATATGGATGATCCCATCCCAAAAGCTGAATATTTCTGAGAAAGGCTTGACCATATGATCCATGAATTTTATGATTAATCTCACTAGCCGCCTGAGAATCCATGGCCGTTGACGCGACTCCGACACCTGCCACCGTCGTATGTGTGGCTCCCCAGCTCAGCGGCGGCCACCATGTCACGGCGAGCGGTGGGCTTGCTTTTCCGTGTGGCTCCCCAGCTCGACATCGGCGGCCTCCAGGGCGCGGTAAGCGGCGGGCTTGATTTTCAATGTGGCTCCCTAGCTCGGTGTAATGTCCCAGGTTTAGAGACGATCGAGGGGTAGATTTTAGAAAGGGATGTGCATTGCATAGTAAATTCCGGGGAAATTTCGCGCTTTTAAACAAAAACTGCATCGAAGGGGGACAAGTTTCTCTCTCGACACCTTACAGGGTTAGGGTTTCGAGAGTGCGACAAACTTGCTTCTCACTTCACTAGTTTAGGGTTTTGAGAAGAGAGGGGAGAGTTCACATGATTGAATTCTAAATGTTATGACATGATTCAAACCAAGGTTGAATTTGAATTTCAAATTCAAACATTAAATAATTACTTAAATAATTCAATTGAGGAAATTCATTAAGTAAATGATCAATAATAAATAAGATGAACAATTATATTAAAGTAAAGCTCATTAGAGAAAACTTTGAGCTTTATTGAATAATACACAAGATACATTGTCTTTACATTATCCATAATGGAAATAAATGAATTACAACACATTACATAAATGGGCAGAATAGAAGAAAGAAAAAAATAAAGAAAAATTACAATTTAATGATCCTAGACTAAATTCTACAAGATCATCTTCATTTGATCTTGAACTTGATGAATTCCAAATTCATCTTGATCATCACATTGTCCCTGCACATACACACAAAGACCAAACAAGGATTAAGCCAAGTGGCAAAGCCACTTGGCAGGTTATCAAGAAAAATGAAAATGAGAGGATATGACCATGATCAGCCGAGCTGATCCACTCACTGGACCAAGTACCAAGCAGCAAACACACAAGCAGCTCACAAGCTAGTGTGCATGTCTCACAGCACACAAGCCTGGGAGAGTCACCAAAGTGACCAGAGCCAAGCTGTCGACCAGGGAGAGCATAGGAGCATCATATATAACAGTTTTAAGCCAAACCCTAGCTCATTCATCGACATGTTTCACTGGTAAGAACACAAGAACTCAAGAACACATGAACAGCCACTGCTGTTCAATCTGCTAACTCACCACAGCACTGAACCAAGCTCACAAGATCACCAGGAGGAGCAGGGCAAGTAAATCAACCACAAGAACAACACAGAAGCAATCCTCTACACCAACACTCATTTTCTAGGAGCTGGAGTAAGGTATACACAAAAGAACCTGAGCAAACACATGCTTTGCTCATCAATAAGCATACACATGCATCACAGAATCAAATAAGGGTAGGAAACCCTGGATGTATCATCACTTGGTTGCAAAACCATTTGGTGCCGATAAATAAAGCAAAGGCTAGCAGGAAAATAACCCAGGGAACATTGGGGGTGTCAACACAGTAACACAACCAGAGAAATCCATCATGGATTTGATCCTAATTAGCCATTCCAACTTACCTAGCACTACATGGTCTGCTAACCATCAGACAGATAGGCACTTGTGCCTATTTTAGTTTGTCAACAGCAAAGAGCACTGGGAATCCAACGGGGATTGCCGAGTTGTATCCACCAAGTCACAACAAGCCACAGGTGAGAGGGAGCTACCCATGACAGCATCAAAGAGCTGCCGGGGCCACCTCAAACCATAACTAAAATCTTAAGCCACCACATCATCACCCGAGTAGGGTTCGAGTAGAGGGCTAGGGTACCAACCGAGAGGTTGTCATCCAACTAGCCCTAGCTAATTTAATTAAATGATCATCATCGCATAGGCAGTTCACATCATTTATCCATTCAATAAAGCAAGCTAATACGAGATAAATGAATTACACAAGTAATCAAAACACCGTAGTCTTGCGGATGATCCAATGGATCATTGCAAGCATCAAAGGATGCTTGAGCAAGCACCATCACACATCAGGCCAAGCTTGTGTGATGAACACACATCACACAGAGGGCAACAGTGAGGCACAGACAGGAAACAACATATCTCACAAGCAACTCAGGCTTACTTGATCAGCTGAGCTTGCTAGCACTGGTTACAGATAACCATAGCCAAGCATATTCTCAGTAATTAGCCAGCTACTGAAGAGATCCAACCAAGTCCTAACTGAATAATCAGATAACTGAATTAATGATTTTATAATTGTATCCAGAAGCACATCAAAGGCTTGATGACCCAAAGGATCACAATATACAAGATAAGCACATGACAATTTATCACTGAATCACACTGTTAAGCCAACAGTACAGCTCAATGGAGCATAATCATGAATCTGAACTCAATGAACCAGCCCAGAGGCACTGGTACTTGCAAGTATGCAAGGATTAACCACCACAATCAAGCCAGGGACAAGATTAAGCACACACAGGATGCCCTAGCGACAGTAAGAATGAATAGGTGCATGCCATTAAGCCATGAGCATCACTAATGCTCATGAGCAATCACAGGAGGGCCACAGCCAGAGATTACAATGAATAGAAATAGCTAGAAAGCACAGAAGCATGGTAATCACAGCAGTAAGCTAAGCATAGCAGATTCACAATAGAACAGCAACATAAGCTATGGCCATGGCAGTAGAGCAACCACAGCAGCTATCCAGAAGCGCCGCAGAGAGCACACACACGAGCACAGCGAAGCACAAGCAATGAGAGGCAGGCCAGCGGCGGGGCTAGTCGAACGAGAGTAGATGCGAGCAGAGGGAGAGAGAGAGAAAAGAGGCGTAGAACACTCACCGGTGAGGTGAGCCGCCGAACACGGCCGTGGCGGCCACAGCCGGCACACGCCGGGCGAACGGCGGCGCCGGCCAGGCCAGGCCGCGGCGGAGAAGCAGCACCCAGCACCACCACGGCGAGGCTCGCGGTGGCGATACGGCGCTCGAGGCGCCAGGAAGAAGCCCACGGCTTCTCCAGCGCACGGCGGCGATGAGCGCCGAAGAGCCCGGCGCACTGGAGGGTCGAGGTCGAGCGAACAGGAACGCGAGCGTCAGATCGACGCGGACCACCGTGTCCACCGTCGAGAGGCGGTTCAGATCCACCTAACCTCACCGGCGGCGACGGCCGGAGTTGGTCGGGGTAAATCGATGAAGGGGCGGCGACGCGAGGATCGCTGCAGCCCGTGAGGGCTAGGGTTCGTGCGCGAGTGGGGGAGAAGGGGTCGGTGCGACCGACCGAGCCACTAGTGGCTCGGGTTAGGGTTAACCCGCTGGGCCGCACCGACAGTGGGCCCGGGGGCAATTCGATCATTTCATAAATCCAATAAATACCTAACTTGGAAATTATATAAGAAATGCTTAATATCTCTAAAAAAATAATTAAAAATATGAAAATAGATCAGCATAAAATTCTCTATCATAATAAAATACAAAGGGGAATTTTTGAAGACAATTAAGAATGAGCCTTAATTTGAGGATTTAAATAATCATTTAAATCACACATATAATTTTCAATAATAAAAATAAGTCCATTAATGCCTTTGGACTTTAAAACACCTTGACAACATTTCAAGGTTGGATTTACTCTAAATCAAGTATCCCTAAGATGTTCTTAGTATCTAACCTCTCATAAAATAACAACGACATCGGAAGGGGGGGAAACAAACCCTAAAAACGGAATCATGCATTATTGCTTCTTTAAACATTGCCCTTATCGGACAATGATGCTATTTTTCAGAACAAGAGGACAAGGGTCAGTCCATACCTTCCAACTGCAGAACTTTGCAGTGTTCAGGCAAGTTCATCACTTGCTCATGTCATTTGAGTATTTCTATCAAATTACTTGCAAAGTATTATGGTTATCACTATTGCACAAAAATCAAAACCACTACTTTCATAACTATGAATATGACTAAGTGGTGGGCAATGGAACCATGGATTGTGTTGATATGGTGGAGGTTCCATTGCACGGGCTTGTATCCATCTAGGATTAAACAACAAATATCGCCAGTGATTCTTGTGCCGTAATATCCGTGTTAACCATAAGATCCGGAGTGGGACGGAGTAGTCAAAAGTGTTTCCACCTCTCGTTCATCAACGGATGCGCTTTACCGTAGACACTTGTATCTGTCGGGGCAAGCGGTGGGTCGGGGAAGCCTTAAGTCCCCACGGCATAGTCCGTAGACACTTGTCGCTCGAAGTGCAAGCGGTGGGATGGGGAAGCCTAAAGTCCCCACGGTATTGCGGTCTATGATGGGTTGCAGCTACCGGCGAAGGAGTTTGGTTAACGAGTTCCAAACTGTTGTCGTGGTCGGGGTCCATCCTTAAGTGGTATAAGAGGACCGACGAGGACCCAGGGTCGGGGTATGCAACAAAGGGTGGGTGTTCGAGGTAGCGGAGGAACATAATTGGCTAGACCTTATACCGGGCCTCACACCGAAGGAAGTGTGGACGGGAAAGCTGCCCGGTTGGCACCAAGGTTAAGATCTCTTATGGGTAAAGCAACACACCTCTCGCGAGTGTAAAGAACTGTGACATGTCACTCCCTGTTCCGGGATTGAGGAACTGCGAACGCGGCCGGAAAGGAGCTCCATGAAGTTCTAGTAAACCGGTGAAGGCTGACGGACATAGCTCTTTGAAATAAAAGCAATCTATTGAAGAAATGTTTATCAAAACTTGCATTTATATTAGACTTTCTGGTCTAATATCGTAGCTAGTGCATTAAACACCTCTTATCTATAATGAACTTGTTGAGTACGCTCGTACTCATACCACTCTTAAACCCCATGCTTAGATTGTCTGAACCATCTGGAGGAGGAAAACGACAACCATGATGGAGCCGAGATCATCGGCTACGAGGAACCAGACCTCTCAGGAGGAGTGGAAGGCGTAGACTACATCATAGTCTATGGATCCGGAGAGGCTTCCGGAGGAGAACAAGCCTAAGGATATCAGGAGGAGGAGTAGTAGCCGAGCAGCGCGAACTCTTACTATTTAGCTGCTCGTTTAAATAAGTGTTTAGTTTAATGAGACAATGGTATTGTAAGTTAAGTTGGGTTCGCCTCGAACCCAGGAGTTATCCTCTCAGAACCCAAGAGGAGCTCCGAGACGACTTGTGTATGTATATTGTAATAATATGTGAATGAGTTATGGACCTTGCTATGTTCTGTTGTACTACTCTGAGGGATGTGATATTTGCGGAATGGTACTTCGCGAATGTTATATCAACGACTGGCATACTACAACATGCAGTGGTATGCAGGGTCACCACACTCGGCGGCATCGGCCTCCATGGCGTGGCGAGCAACGAGATTGCTACGTCTGCGCCACACCCAGTCGAAGAAACGGCCTCGCTAAGTATGTGCGGGTAGTGACCTTGCTAGGCACGGGTAGGCGGCCGCCCGCTAGGTCCGGCCTCCACCACAAAGGGAAAAGGACCCGTTAATTACATATTAACCGGTGTGTTAATGGCATATTTATATTTTTCTATTAATCGTTAATTAAACATATTTTATCCCATCCCACCCCGTACATGTTTGCCCATGAACCAAACACACATGTTAAGTCAAACCACGAAGGGGTATCAGCAGATCCTAGCCGTCTAAATAGAACAAAGTTTAGAGAGTGGGGGGGAGGGACACCGGAGCAATAGCCTTCATTTTCATCACATTACAAGGCACAATCGGCCCACCAGCACACCCTATGCAGTGGATGCCATGAACGGCGAGAGCTAGAGCCATAAAATTATAGCACCTAGATTTGTCGAGACAAATCAATCTAAGAAGGATGGTGTGAAATCATACAAGTGATATTAGCACTAATCATCTAATTATCTGCTTAATCAAAAGCTAATCATTACCGTCGGTTAATTATCTGCTTAATCAAAAGCTAATCATTACCGTCGGTGCACGTATAAAATAAGTAGTACTACTAATAAATCATACAGTGGTGCGCGTAGCTAGTGCTAGCGCGTTTGATACTGTGATTGCCAAGCGTTAATCTGAACACTCAAAGCAAATCTAGCGATTTCTGAAGATAGACGGGACTGGGAACCGCTGCAAGTCTGCACCACCATTTTAGGGAAGCTTAGATGGAAAATAGTAGACACTTGCATGCATGCATGCTAGTTGACACTTGCATAGAGCGGATGTGCTATGAGCAAAAGAGTTACAGACAGTGCCACAACTGGGATGAAGAGGCTGTAAAGACGACAACAACAGGCCGGTCCACGCATCTGGCCCAAACAATTCAGTCGGCCTTATTGTTACGAATCTAGACCTATTTTGTGTGGCCCATTTTGTGTGTAAGTGGCTGGACAAATCTTGTACGTACCAAACATTTAGTCCCACCCCGGTTGTTGAAGGAGGCTGAGACCAGTTTATAAGGGCAGCTTCCTATTGTCTTCTAAAATAGTACAAGCACAACATGGGCAAAAGTCAAATTGCGCGTGCGCTCGCGTGAATATTCGCGACTTAAGACTTTAGACGCTTGGCGACGGCACGGCTAGCCTAGTCTGATATTATCGCTATTTTTTCCGGTGAATAGTTTTTGTTACTGTACATTCGACGCCGTGCAGGTGTACACGTCCCCTGCTACTTCAACAAGTCCGGCACGTTCGACGCCTTGCAGGTGTACACGCTCGGCCCCGGCGGCGGCGCGTCGTGGCGGGAGGTGCCGACTCCCGGTGCCAGCAGGGCGGCGTCGTCTGCGTGGACGGCTCGGCGTACTGGATCACGAGGGGAGCGCGGGAGAGGATCTTGTCGCTGGACCTGGAGGATTGGCGCGTCGCGCCGGTCAAGTGGCTCCCGGGCACGCCGGAGCAAGGGTACAGCTACCGCCTGACGGAGATGCGCGCGAGACTCTGCGTCGCGGTCACCGTGGGAGCGCCCCCAGCGACAAGGGTAGAGGTACAATATGCAGTGTCTCACATCGTCACGCGTTCGTCGATCGATCGCCTCACTGTTTGCACCTACTTATGCTAATTTTTCTTCTGTCCACTTCACCAGGTGTGGTGTCTCGAGAACACGAAGGAGCAACAGTGGGCTCGCAGGTACAACATACAGATCGACACACTGAAGCAGCACTTGACGTGGCCGCTCTTCGCGCACGGCGAGCATGCGCTAACAATGGCGCAGGAGTTCCATGGGTACAGCCTGCGCAAGCACAAGTTGACCCGGTCGGCGCCCTCTAGGACCCGAAGACATCATCGAGGAGATACTTATCAGACTCCCTGCGAGCAGTTTACTTCGGTTCCGCAGCGTATCCAAGCAATGGCGCAATCTACTCAGCAGCCCAAACTTCATCATGGCAAACTTGCAGCATGCATCGCAACGCCTCCTCCTCTTCTCTGATAGAGATTTATCCACGCCTCTTCGTATTCAGTCAAACATATTTGATGAAGCATGGTCCCCATCATCATCTGGTTATTCGGCCGATGACCTTTTTGCGTCCTGCAATGGCCTGCTCTGTTTCAACGAGGAATCCTCACTGAAGATCTGCAACCCCATGACAGGTCACTCTCTGCACATTGTAAAACCAGTGAGGACATCGGATCATCAATTCCGCTGTGAATATGCCTTCGGGTTTCACCCCAAAACTAACAAATACAAGATTATACACTTTATGCACGAGTTCCATGGCCAAGGACGTCCCTGCCGGGTGGATTCGATACAGGTGTACACCCTTGGTGAAGAGGAGTGGAGAGAGATAAGAGTTCCAAGCACTCCTTTCTTGCTGTCATTAGGAGTTGTCAATGTGGATGGAGCTATGCACTGGATAACAGGGCCAAATGGCGGATGTTCAGATATCGCGGTGATGTCATTTGATCTCAACGAAGAGGTGTTCACATCAGTTCGTCCTCCGACACTGCAGCAAGAAAATAAGGCCCGCTATTGCACGTGCGATTACTCTATAACAGAGATAGATGGAAAGGTATGCTTTGTGATCACGTTAACACATTCCCGTCTGCAAAGCCCAGAGCAGTACAATGCTCCTGGGGAGTTCAATATCTGGATGCTCGACTGCCACAGCAAGCAGAAGTGGTTGCCCATGTACACCATCATATGGCCACCTGGATTCTGGTCTACTGTTCGCCCGCCGGTTTTCATCCACGGGAGGAAGGTGCTGCTGCAAGACATTGGTGGCCAACTGTGGTCCTACGATGTTACAGCCAATAGCTGTCAGCTTCAGATAAGCTCTCAGAGGATGGTGGCAAGCCACCGTCGCCCCAGAGTGGTGCATTCCTATTTCTACAAGGAGTCTCTTGTAGCATTGGATGGGTTGGCCGGTCGACGCGCATTACTGAGTAAATCTATACTACTAATGTAAGGGTCTCAAGCTCTGGTGCCTGCCCATGTGGCAATGGTGACAAGAATGATCGTTAGTGTTGGCGTCCTTCAATATTGATACATTGGCTTAATCCCTGAACTAAGCCCTATCATTCTCCGCTGTTTGATTAGCTTTGACCTCTTCGGGCACCGTCTGTCAATGCTTTAGCTATCTGCTGTGTACAACATCTGCTGAAACTGAACCTGCTTGCTTCTTGCCATGCAAGTGCACCCATTGCGTTCTTTGAAGTCTGAAACTTGGTGTCCGTTTTGCGAGTGTTTTTTCTTTTTCTGTTGCAATTATAGATTGTTAATTATATTAACACAATATCTAGATTTTTAAAGTCCTACCTGGTACATAGTGTGTAACAGTGTAAGTTTTATTTTGGTACCGTGCTTTAGCTGAGTCCTGCCAAAACAAGTCTTCTGTTTTTATACATAGTGTTCTGAATCTGTTGAGCTTGCAGTCTGATGCTGCTTTCTCCAAATATGCATGAAAAGTACCGTAAGTATCACTGTATCAGCTTACCCATGTGCTCAGATATGTGGGCAGCAAATAAATCAGCAAGATAACGCGATACTGTAATCAACTATACGAGAGTCCAGTTTTTAATAGATGATCAACAGTTTGGCATGAAACTGAACCTGGTTGCTTTTTGCCATGCAAGTGCACCCATTGCGTTCTATGAAGTGAAACTTGTTGTCACTTTTGTGAGTTTTTTTTTCCTTTTGTGTTGCAATTCTCGATTGTTAATTATGTTTAAAATAAAAAATATCTAGATTGTAAAAGTCCTACCTGGTACGTGGTGTGCAGCAGTGTAAGTTTTATTTTGGTACTATGCTTTAGCTGAGCCCTGCCAAAACAAGTCTTCCATTTTTGTAGGTAGTGTTTTGAATCTGTTGAGCTTGTAGTCTGATGCTGCTTTACTCAAATATGCATGAAAAGTAGAGGCGACTAGGGTTTCCCGCCTCTCGTTGGTGCTGCGGCCGATCTGCCTCGCCTCCTCTGGCCTTAGGGTCATGGAGGCACGGTGGATCCTGGTCCTTATCGGCGGGAGGCTTTGTATTTTGTTGTTTTTCTCATTCTCTTTAGGGTTTGTGTCCTACTTCAAATGGCGTGGCGGTGGTGACTCCTTGAAGATGAAATAGAGTCCTCCCCGTCTAGCATCCGTTCCAGTGATGCGTCTAGCGTTGCTGGCGTGTGGAGGTTTGTCTCCAGTGGATATCGCTGGATTTGGTTTGTGTTTCTTCTGATGTACGCTTCTCTTCATCGGTAATGATTGTTGCTCTTTTACGTCGGGTCTTTGGGGCCTTAGCACAACGACTCTCCGTCTATCTACTATAACAAGCTATACTACGATAGGTAAACCTGGCTCCAATGAGGGAAAGATGATGACGGTGGCACGCCTTCACCTCGTTTAAGTGCTTGTAGTCATCGTTAGGTGGTCTAAAGATCTTTTTGTAATTTTTATTACTTTTGGTTTACTTGTAGTGCTGTTGAAGGTTATGAACATGTCATGGTCTTTTCGAAAAAAAATGCATGGAAAGTACAGTAAGTAAGCGTCGGCCTACCCATATGTTCAAATATATGTGCAGGAAATAATCAGCAAGATAACGCGATACTGTAACCAACTAGGATTCAATAGATTTCGTTCATCAATTGCTGATCAACAGTTTGGCTGCACGGAGACCAATCACCGAAATTCACACAGTTTGGCTGTATCCCGTACGGAAATATGCATCAGGTCATGTATCTCAATCGGATTGAACACAATGCTATATTGGACTCGAACACTAGACGCAAAGAAGGGGAGAGAGCTCATGTTGTACATAGGTAAGGTCTTGGTGCCGGATCATATACCAAAAAGAGGATCTTCTCGTGCATAGCAGAGCGGCCGCTACAGAAGCCATGGGCGTGGACTTCTCGACGGACGTTCTCGTGCACATCCTGGTGCTCCTGCCGACGAGCTCCAGACGGCAGTGCCGCCTGGTGAGCAGGCACTGGCGCTACGCCGTCGACGAGCGCACACACGAGCGCTTCGTGCGCACCAAGCTCCTCGCCGTCGTCAAGGCCCACGACCGCGCATCCGCCTACGTCGTCGACGAGGCGCGCGGAGTACTGGGTGGCCGTCACAGGCGCCGCGCGCCGCCGGCCTCAGCCCGTGCTCTCCGGCTGTGCGCGCGCACGAGGCCTACGGATTCGGGTTCCACCCGCTGACGCTGCGGTACACGGTGGTGCACGTCCCCTGCTACTTCAACAAGTCCGGCACGTTCGACGCCGTGCAGGTGTACACGCTCGGCCCCGGCGGCGGCGCGTCCTGGCGGGAGGTGCCGACTCCCGGCGCCAGCGGGAGGTGCCAGCAGGGCGGCGTCGTCTGCGTGGACGGCTCGGCGTACTGGATCACCAGGGGAGCGCGGGAGAGGATCTTGTCGCTGGACCTGGAGGATTGGCGCGTCGCGCCGGTCAAGTGGCTCCCGGGCACGCCGGAGCAAGGGTGCAGCTACCGCCTGACAGAGATGCGAGCGAGACTCTGCGTCGCGGTCACCGTGGGAGCGCCCCCAGCGACAAGGGTAGAGGTACAGTATGCAGTGTCTCACATCTCGTCAGGCGTTCGTCAATCGATCGTCTCACTGTTTGCACCTACTTATGCTAATCTTTCTTCTGTCCACTTCACCAGGTGTGGTGTCTCGAGAACACGAAGGAGCAACAGTGGGCTCGCAGGTACAACATACAGATCGACGCACTGAAGCAGCACTTGACGTGGCCGCTCTTCGCGCACGGCGAGCATGCGCTAACAATGGCGCAGGAGTTCCATGGGTACAGCCTGCGCAAGCACAAGATGAGCGGCAAGAGGAGCCTCCTGTGCAGCATGGCACGTGTATGGAAGAAGAAACCGGGGGCAGAGATCATGAGATTCGATGTTCGCAAGAACTTCGAGATCACCACTTTTGCCTACATGGAGACTCCAGAAGAACTGATCAAGAGCTAGCTATACTACCTAGTATACTCCGTATAGTAATAATGAGAGAGCAGCGGAAGTACCGTGTACGGGACCTCCCGTGCACGAAATCATCACGTTTCACTTCAAAACAATCAGATCCAAAATTCCGGAACACAATGAGAAACCCAAAGATTTGGTGCAGCAAGAATCTTAAAGGAGAGATCAATGTGAATCTGACGGAGACAACGTGCACGTGAGGCCCGTGCACGGTACAATAACATTTCTCGTAATAATGAGCATCAAGCCTACATCACATGTACTAGTAGTAGTAATCAAGATTTCATCATCTTCAAATCCCAAATTTGATATTTTGGTGTCTCATAAAGACGAAATATTTCTTCAATAGGAGGCGACGTTCCTGTCGATAGCGAGGCGCCTGTGGTGACTTCGTCAATCTCAAGACCCGCCAGATCAGTTCTTCGACACAGTCTCTTGAAGGTGCTCATAGGGATAGGGTGTGCGTGCGTGCGTTCATAGAGGTGAGTGTGTGCGCGTATGTGTGGACGTCTTTGATTGTACTGTGTTTCGCAAAAAAAAGTAGTAGTAATCAAGATTTCATCATCTTTTTAGCACATAAAACTTAAAAAACGAAAATGTCAAACAACAAATATTTCTTCTTCTTTCTATTTAAATAAAAGAGAATAAAATAAATAAAAACACATATGACCCATATTATCAAGATTAAGTTTTCACGTGATTTTCAAATATTCCCTCCATTCCACGAAACTTGTCTGGGATTTGACTAAATTTTAATGTATACCTAGTATTAGATACATCCAAATTTAATTAAATTTTAGATAACTTTTCGTGAGATAGAGAGAGTACAAAACATCTTTGTTTTATATCATTTTATTATCATTGATTTTTTCTTCTCTGTATTGACTCAGCCACATGTCCATCAGCTAAAAAATGGATATGCACATACCTATTACTAGCTAACGACGGCATGTTGAAGCCTCAAATGAATGCATGAAGATAAGCGGGTTCAAGTACATAAAATGTATGCCTTTTGACTAATTTGCCACTCAAGAAAGTGTCATTGTGTGAATGACGAGTACGCCATGGAGGGTACCTCACGGCGTGTATAGAGAGAGATGGGCGTAAGACGAGGAACTACCGGCATGGTGAGACACGAGTTACCCAGCTTCAGATCTCCCGACAGTGGCGAAACCCTACGACTGCTATAATTCACTATAAGAGTGACAAGTGTGCGATTACAATGAGAGGATTTGTTCTGCCTCAAGGGCTCCGGATATCCGACTTATAAAAGCATCAAGACCTACGGTTACAAGGAGTAGTCCAGATCGAACTCTACTAGCTAAATTGGTACAACTTGTCGTACACGTAAGGATCAGCTAACCTATGTCGGTACGGATTCGGCCAACTACGTCGGCAACGGATTTGGCTAGTGCTTCTGATCCCGAGTTAGCCATCCTAATCAAATAGCCAACCGGGCTGCCCGGTTGGGCCATAGGCCCATCCATAGTCTGTAGGCTGCTAGGGCTTGCCGAAACTGGTCTATGTCGTTGGTATACCTATAAAGTATATACGCAACAGAAAGGACATTCAATCTTTGGTGGGTTCTTGATATAAGCTTATTTGGGTCACATGAAAAGAATAAAATCATCGCTTTAACTTAACTAGCATGGATGGGCGCGGCGGCACGCCGCGCCAACTGTGTTATATGATGGTTGTAATAATTTTAAAACCACACTTGAATTGATAGAAGTAATGAATATTTTCTTGTTTAACTAATGGGCTTTAAGATGGTTGGTAACGATATCTGATATAGCATACACTTACCTCAAGGTAGTCAGAAATTAAAGAATGAAGATTTAAAGACAATATGCGCTAGTGAGGTGTACAAATACTTCAATAGTAGAGATCAAAATAACGTATACACTGGCCTAATCACTACGATTATGTTTCCAAATAGCCAATATACTGACAGAGCAACACCCAAGCGGAATACAAAGATCACATGTACACAAATTCCAGGAAACAAACTGTTTCCTTATCACAAAATTCATTAGCCTAGCTGATATATGGAGGTAAAGACTCAAGAGGCTTGGCCTTCCCTTAGCACCACGATGCATCACCTTTGTTAGAATCAATTTTTAATGTTCCTTTCATATTGCATGCCCCAAACAAAAGAGATGACAACTTTGTCTCATACATGCATAACTTGATGCATCAGTGCACCTATCACGAAGCACTTACTTGGTTTTGCATTATCCTTTTCTCTGCGGGATAAACAGTAGTGGCTATCTGAAGACCCAAGTTCTCCACTGACAGGCAATCCAGAGATACCCCAATGAGGAAGTAGGCTCCTTGAATTCAGGTCAGGACTTTGACGGTGAGAAGATTCTAGAGGTCTTTAGAAGTAAAATCAAACAATCAGATAGCTATACCAGGAAAGAAAAAGGCAAATGGCCTTAGTTGAGTAAGACAATAATCTAATGTGTATGCATGTACATGTAATGTTGTGAATCTATGCATTGGTTGCCGAAAATGGTAGACTCCAGGAAGAGCAGGGCAAAGTAATAAAATAAATACAAATGAAAGGTCTATGGTGAAGCATAAACAGAGATCTGGTAAAGTGGTGTCGCAAACAAAATCTGTAACGACTCGCACGTGGTGATCTGACAGAAACTACTAATCGGCCCAAAAATCAGAGAAAGAAGTGCGCATGGGGCACACCAGGCTTCTCTGTAAGCGTGGATGTGATGTTACTTAGTATATGGTTTGCTCGTATATTTGAGTGATATCGATATAAAGCCTTAAATCATAGCTAATGCTCATTCGACGCACAAAAACCTGATTATTTGTTTATATGCATGTAACTTAATTTATTAGGAAATTATGAAAACAAGAAGGTTGGCTGTTTGGCCTAAGCCAATCCTTTCAAACAGTCAAGTAGCAACACTTAGTAGATGCACTTTTGAATTCTAAGTGATAGTTCAAGGACTAAGCATCAGACATGGAGTGATGGATAAGGGGCCTAATAGTATATGGCAATCAAGCATAACCATTGTCCTAATGAACAAACAATATGTACACCCAAACTTCAGGCTAATAAGAAATAATGCCCCCTTAACAATTTCCAGAAATGGTTAACCAGTTAACTACTCACACCAAAACAAAACAGAAAATAACAATATTCTCGTGGATCTTGCCATTAAGCTTAAAAACAAAGAACAGAAGTTTACCGTAGCCTCTCAATGCTAACCTTGGATCCTTTATGGAGACAAAGACTGAACATGTAACTTATATAATTTATAAGATTCATTTGACATGATATAGAACCGCTGAGCTCACTAACCTGTAAGTCCACTGAAATATCTGCCTGCACTATAGATCATAAGAAACCTGCAAAAGTTCACGCTTCCTTACATGTATTTCTAACTAAGTATGACATGCATGAGCCGGAAAAAATTGTTGTAGGGTGTAAACATAGAAACATATAAAGGAAATCCCTAAAATAATTTTTGAAGTAGTTAACTCTTAAAATAGTTGGCCAGAAATTCTGAATGTAGAAAATAATCACGTGCAGTTGAGAAGATAATAAAAAAAATTAAAAGAGCATCTATGTGGCCAAACAAAGAAATCAGAAGTATGTGTGAATGATTCAGGTCACACGTCTCTTGACTTCAAAGCAAATGTAAAGCCAAACACAATTCTCCGTAGAATACTTACTTTATATACTACACATAGGTGTTAATGAATTCCAAAGTATGTGTGTTGCCCAGACCAAAGATAAAGGCCATGTCTTGCAAAACAAAGAAAGGTTTGTACATAATGTGACAAACTGCTGATTTTTTCTCATAAAAAGCATTGAAATAGTGCATGCATCGTATCACTTACAGAAGAGTTGATTGGTGTGAAGATAAATTAACCAAATGAAAAAATCATGGTATAAAGTATGAATAGAGGAGTTACAATCAGTTCCTAATTTTTAAGAGCAATGCTAATTAGAATTTACATCTAAGGACACACTTTTCAGATCGCCAAATGAAGAGACTGCATGTACCCAAGACCGTAAATTGCATATCGACTTTTAAGAAGCCCTGAAGACAATGCTCAAGATTACTCCTTCATGTCTTTGCACAAGATGATATATGTCTCATCTTAGGAGTGGATTACCACTGGGAAGGCTAAGCTAATACAATTCATACTTGAATATGGCTCCATTGGGTTTGTAGCTAACTTGCAACTTAAATCTCCGAACATGTGTGACCATACCTATGCATGCAAAAAAAATCATCTTCGGTTCCTCATCTGTTAAAGAAGGTATACTTATGATTATGTTCAGCCATTTTGGTACAAAGAAATACTAAAATTGGTTATGGTAATTTTGTATTCAATTTAACATACAACTGAAGAGTTGAAGAGTTCGAACTTTGAAAAGAAAGTGAGATAGTATATTGCATGAAATTTTCAGTACTTAGATTATGAGCACACATATATTTCCTATGCATATCAGAGTATGACAGAGAACCCCTCCCTAGGAACTGAAGCTCTGTGGAGGCAAAAAAATTGTTACTTCACGGAGAGCTCAGTAGTTCAAATTTAGACCAATTGAGTAGGGAGAGCGTTGAAGTAACTTTAAGTTCAATACATCATCATTTGATTAAAACATATACATGGCCAAGCAAAGAAATCAGAAGTATGTGCGAATGATTCAGGTCACGTCTTTGGACTTCAAAGCAAATGTAACGTGAAGCCCAATTCTTCGAAGAATACTTACGATATATACTATACATGGGTGTTAATCAATTCAAAAGTATGTGTGTTGCCCAGACCAAAGATAAAAGCCATGTCCTAATGTGACAAATTGCTGACTTTTTTCCTCATAAAAAGCACTGAAATAGAGTATGCATTGTATTACTTGCAGAAGAGTTGACTGGCGTGAAGACAAATTAACCAAATGAAAAAATAATGGTATAAACTACAAATACATGAGTTATAATCGGTGTCAGAATTTGTAAGAGGAATGTTAATTAGAAAGGATACACTTTTCAGATCGCCACCTGAAGAGACTGCATGTACCCAAGACCGTAAATTGCATATAAATTTTCGAGAAGCCCTGAAGACAATGCTCAAGATTACCCCTTCATGTCTTTGCACAAAATGATATATGTCTCATCTGAGGAGCGGATTACCAGTGGGAAGACTAAGCTAATACAATTCATACTTGAATATGGCTCCATTGGGTGTGCAACTAACTTGGAACTTAAATCTCTGAATATGTATGACCATACCCATGCATGCTAAGAATATATACATATTCGGTTCCTCACTTCCTCATTTGTTAAAGAAGGTATAATTCTGCTTCATGTTCAGCCATTTCGGTACAAATAAATACTAAAATTGGTTATGCTAATACTGTATTCAATTTAACATACAACTGAAGAGTTTGGACTTCGAAAAGAAAGTGAGATAGTATATTGGGTGAATTTGTTCAGGTTCATCCATTTCAGTACTTAGATTATGAGCGCACATATATTTTCTATGCATATCAGAGTATCACAGAGAACCTCTCCCTAGGAACTGAAGCTTTGTGGCTTGGACAACGGAAGCAGTGGTAAGAAAAAATTCTAGAGGTAATGATGCAGTTTTTTTGCTTCTTCACAGAGAGCCCAGTATTTCAAATTTAGACCAGTTGAGTATTCTCATTTGATTGAAGAGGTAGAGTGTTGAAGTAACTTTAAGTTTACTACACCATCATTTGATTAGGCTCCTGAAGAGAAGAAAAAAATACCCGTGGAACAAATATGTCTAGTGTTTCATTATCAACCTCTGTTGTTAATGAAAAAATGTCGCACTCCATAGGAAATCCAAGAGGTTTCAAGGCACAGGCACTTGATAAATTTATCAGTATCAACCTCCAGTCTGCAGTCAGTTATCTGTAAGAAATGTATCTGTGAGTCATGTTTTGTCAGATACAATTTAGATCATGGTAATTAACCACAATGTAAAGAAGAGTGCGTTCAAAAGTTCTGTGATAATTAGTATGTAGTGGTTGTTTGTTGCCACTACCTATCTTATGCACAAGATGCTCAAAGTTTTTACGCTATATCAATAAGGTTCATAAAGCATGCTTGCAGTTAAGAAGACAAGATCAAGACAGTAACAAAGAGAATTAGGGAAATTTTGTGAATTGAACAGAAGTTTGATCTTGAGCTTCAGATTCCCCTTCTAGTCCTCCACTTCAGTGTTTACTTCTGACATGGTATTGGATTATTGGCAGCCATGGTTCAACTCTGGCAAGCAAAAATCAAACGGCACAGGATTTTGGGTCAAGACTCAGATCATAATTCAGTTCGATGGATGAACGACGTACCGTATCAGCTAGGTCGTCGAGGAAGCGGGGCGTCTCCTACGCCAGCGTGGTAACCGCGGTGGGTGCTTCCTCGCACCTGCCTTCCAGCGTCCTTGCGGCCCTCTCCTGCCCGCCGGCGTGCCACTGCTGATACCACTGCGTACTCCCGTCACCGGCGAAGCAGCCGGCGAGCTAGTGAGGCAGCTGGCGGCAGCGCGAAGGGCGGCAAGAGGCTTGGCGTGGAGCACCACGAAATGGTAGTTACGGATCGGCGCCGCGTCTTGGACCAGCGAGGTGGTCGCGGCGGCCGTCGGGCGCTGTCGTGCGTGGGCAGGCCAGGCCGCACGCCACCCCTTCTCTCCCCAGAATAAAACGGCGCGACCCCTGGTTGAAGTCGTGACGGAGAAGTGGTGGTCCGGACGCCCCCCTTCGCCGCTCCCAATGTATCCCCATCGAGAGAAATAGCCGCTCCGACGGCAAGCCTGAGATCCGCCGCCACAGGGATCCCGTCCGTCAGTGCACCTCTGCCCCGCTCATAGCGTAGACTACCTCCACTGCATTTATCCTCCGCACCCTACCTTACCCACGGCGTCGTCAGTGGTAGTAGGGTGGCCCGAGGCAACACAGCCCGATCTGGAGCAGCCACCAGCGCTTCTGTTCGTCGTGCGCCCACCCAGCGAACCGTACGGTCGATATTCGAGGAGGGGAGCTACAACGGTGGTGGACCGCCGCGGTGACAACCACCTTGTTGGAGGAGCTGGCCACGCAAGACTGCCGAAAACGGAGGGGCTTGTGCCGGGGATGAAGTGGCTCAAGATGAAGGAAGGACGTGCCGCGTGGGACTGACAGGAGTTTTCTAGAGGAGGTCAAAGCGGTGCGGCAGAGGCAGGAACAAATCCATCAGCCAAACAGTTATGTAGCCTCGGACAGAATCTGAAACTGAGCAGCTGGCCCACCATAAATAGCAAAAGACACATCGTAGCACAATAGCGAAAGAGAAGAGAAGGAACCAGAATGTGCACGCGGCAACACCGCAGGAGCTGCAAGCTCAACCGAAATTCTCACATGACATCAAAACTGTACACAGAATGAATCCTAGAGAAATCAAACTATCCAAATAACATGTGTGTCAGCACCAAAATAATCCTAAGCAGGCCCCAAAATTCTAAGAAAAATCGAAGTTGTTCATCTTTAGTATAGTATAATGAAGTCTGATAACAGCGGGACAAACTGAAACAATTATACTTTTATACCGAACTTTTCTACTTTGACCTACTTGTAGCATACAATGGTTTTACCGAGTATGATTTTCTATTACCTATTTAACATAGTTAACCACATAACAAAGTTGCTAAATATTAGTTCAAGTGTTTTCTGTTCTAGAATTATAATTTATGTCAATGAAAACATATGTTGAGTATTTAAAAACTCAATATATAACACTATTTCATTCTTTTGACAATTGCATGAACTGTATGTTATCATATATATTTATGTTAGAATCTCTAAACCATATTGTTTATCTAAAAAATATCTTTATACATGATTTACTATATGAGTAGGTAGCCATACTTGTGGAAACTTCTGGAACATAAATTGGCAAGATTCATTATTGTCTTTTTGTCAAATTTGTCTGGCGAGTTATCATAGATTCAATATAAGTAGACAATGTGTGTATGTTCTTTCTTGGTATTGAAATAGAAACGCTAGTAGTATCACTCACTAATAAAAATTATAATAGATACTGCTACTTTGGCACACATACGATCTGATTATTCGACTAGATGATTTCCCACTCATTGCTGCAGAAATAGAAATATCCATATATGTGTAGCTAATTGCATTTCTGATTGTAAGTTACATGAATGCCCCCCAAAAAGCAGTGCCTCAGTTTGTAGCAATGTCAACTTGTACTTTATTTTTGGACATGGATATCTTCTGTGTTCATACGTCAATGTTGTATTTTTATCTGATAAATAACTCCAACACAGATCATAATATGCTACATCTCCTTGCATATGGAGCAAAATTAGAGATCTAAATCCTATAGGCATAGACGATTGCATACATTAGAAAGTATAATATGTGCACTCTAAGAAAGATATAAAAAAGAGTAATCAAGTCCCTCTCCACTGTTGCATCTCAGAGACCTAGAGCCCTAGAGGTATGGTCGCTCTCCCCATCGCCAGGAACGAGACCACTTGGGGTGAGGTCAGCGTGGAACACCGGGCCAAGATCTAGGAAGATCCTCCGCAATGGCACGCCGGCCCGGAGGAAAAAGAGGCCCTAAAATGCTTATATATGCATACAAATCTAGAAAAATCAACGATACTTATTCCGAACGAATGGAGTATATTTTAAATTTTTGTTACACAATATAAGTATTGAGTGAATCAATTAGTTGCATGTACAAGGTGGGCAAATATAACCAATTAACCATTTGTAATCAATATTCATTTGTTGGTATCAAGCTATCAACAGAAAACAAACTTCAAAAAATAAAAGCCAAAAGAAGAACAGACCCTCCCACATGCCAAGACATAGTGTGGATCTAAGTTGTATTTACTACAGTAGAGGAGTATCATTAGAAAATATAACCATTGGGCGCTTCATTTCTTCTGAGATTATTTTTTCAATGAGCGCGTAAACGTGCATCTCAAAAATATGTGTTGTACTTCTAAAGAAAAGTGGTGCAGGATTTGAACCTAAAAAATCAGATTAACTGTTTTAAGAAAACTACAAAAGTATTAAGCTCATAATATGATCTCTGACTCACCAACCAACCGGAAAGAGGTATCCTTCGTGGAATATGATGCGCGCGAGACTCTGGGTTGCCGTGAAGGAGCCCTGGGAGACAAGTGTGGAGGTGCGTGAGGAATAAGTAACGTACCACCGCCGTCGTGGTCGACCCTGCTGGCATGAGGAAACAACATCTTTTCTTCAAACGGGGACAAATGTTGCATCAAGTTTTTGAGATCTTTGAGAAATTCGAGCTTACACTATCAATTGAACAAGTTCAAACTAGGCCAGCTGAAGTGTGGAGTGGCAGAGTCGACCAAAATAGTTGCATTTCTGTACGCGCAAGGCGCAATTCACTGTCTCTAGTGCCACATTGGCATGTTTTGATTTGAACGGGCACAAGAATGCTGAGATAGGATCGAAGATATTATCCGATCCGGAAGATCAGCTGATACCATTTGCCGAGATATATACGCCGTAGTCGTTGGAAACTTGAGAACCAAGTAGACCTCACATTCCATTTTTTTTAAATCCTACGGGTCAGAGTCAGATTCAGAGGCGAGACGGGCGCGTAAAGCCCTACTGGGCTGGTTCATGTAACTGAATATGAAAGAAGAGGATCCGGATATCGAACAGGCACTCAGGCAGACGATGGCCGCGACTACTCCCATGGACGGCGAGGGCTGGAGGTTCCCCGCGGCCCCTGACATCCTCGTGGAGGTCCTCGCGCGGCTCCCGCCGAGCTGCCGGCGGCTGCTCCGCCTCGTCTGCCAGACCTGGCGCGACGTGGTCGACCAGCGCACGCCGGAGATGCGGAGCCGCGCGGCGATCCTTGTCCAGACCGAAAGATCATCGTACGTCGTGGACGACCTGTCGTCGGGACGCCGCCGACAGCTCTGGACCGGCCGCTGCGCCGGCGACCGCTACGAGAGCTTGTGCGTGGTGGGCACGTGCAACGGCCTGCTCTGCCTGTGCGACACCAAGGAGCCCGGCGGCGCCATCACCCTGGCCAACCCGGCCACGGGCGAGACGCTGCTCCTCCCGCTGCTGCCGTGCTCCGGCCAGTACTACCGGCCGTTCAGCTGGGGAGACGGCGGGATCGCGACGTCGAGGCACCAGGCCTACTGCTTCGCGTACCTGCCGACGACGGGGAAGTACAGGGTCGTGCACGTCCCCTGCTACCCCGACCCGGCCGGGGAGTTCGAGGCGGTGCAGGTGTTCACTCTGGGGAAGAAATCATGGCGGAATGTGCCGACTCCCGGCATGAGCTGCAACCTCAAGGCCGGCATTCTCAGCGTCGACGGCGCCATGTATTGGCTTACGGTGGGCACTGAGAAGGTAATGTCTCTCGACCTCGAGGTGGGGCGCGTCACGCCCGTCATGTCCCTGCCAGCACCGGCCGGACCCAACTGCCACCTGACCGTGGTGCGCGGATGGCTGGGCATTGCCATCAGCGACGGCTCGTCCCCTCTGGAAAAGATCGAGGTATTTACACACAATCGACCTACGCAAATCCGATTCATCTGATCTGCTTTTATTTGATGATTTGAAGCCCTCATCGGAGCTGTGGAATGCGTGCAGGTGTGGGTTTTGGAGGGTAGTAGAAGGGAGGAAGAGAGCTGGAGCCGCCGGTACAGCATACAGGTGCACATGTTACGGGATGAGCATCCATGGAGCCGGCAGAAGCTCACCTGAGTCCTGACCACCATCCAACCACCACCACTTCCATCCGCTAGGCTGGACCAATGAGATTGCGCGAAAGAGCCTCGCCGCGGATCGGTTGCCCTTCCAACAGTGCGATTCGGATCCAACGATCCTCACCCGCCCACCCAACCCAACACATCCCAACCCCAGAAACCCTAGCCCCTCTCTGTCCCGCTCCTCTCCTCCTCACTCAACTCCACCTGGTGACGGTTTCCGTATTTGTCGGTTAGGCGATCTTGTGGCGATTTTCCTTGGCCGCGACTCTAGGTTTCCAGCCGCCCCAGTCTTTCGTCGCCATCGTCGTTGTTAGTCAAGGCCACCACAGTCTCCGGTTCTGGGTCTCTGCTGTCTCTACTCGGACTCGGTGTGGTGTGCAGGCCGGGAACCTTTGGCTTATTTCCTACGTCCCACCACCATAAGCCTTTCACGCGATCTAGGGCGTGTGATCGTAATACACTTGTGACCCTAGCAGTGATCTGTCGATCTGTTTTGGGCGGAGGACGTGATGGCGGGCGTGGATGGTGTGGAGGGTTTGATGAGGAAGCTGGAATTGTCAGATGTCGAGAAGAAGGGCCTGAAGCTGGGCTGGAAGAGTGGTGACCAGATGGGGATGATCGAACCAAAGGCCATGGGTAAGTTGCTTTCGGAGAAACCAGCGTTCGCAGAAGGTCTAAAAAATGCTCTGGGCAGGATCTGGTGTCCCATCCGAGGTATAAATTGCAAAACTGTGGGAGAGAATGTTTTTCTGTTTACTTTTCATCAGGCTAGTGGAAAGAGGAAGGCTATTGATGAGGGACCGTGGATGTTTGAGAATGATATGTTAGTCATGGAGGATTTTGATGAGAACAAGGCCGTGGAGGAGTATGAATTTACTAGTTTTCCGATCTGGGTCCGTATTTTTAATCTTCCCATTGGTAGAATGAACAGAGAAACTGCTGAGGGAATGGGAGATGTGATTGGTCAGTATATATCAGTTGAAGTGGGCGATGATGGTTTGGCCTTTGGAAAATATTTAAGAGTAAAGGTGAGACTAGATATTTCTACACCGTTGATGAGGGGTATGATGGTTCAGATTGGGGATGAGGGAAGAGAAAAGTGGTGTAGGTTCGAATATGAGTACCTCCCAAATTTTTGTTTTACCTGTGGAATAGTTGGGCATATTGACAAAGCATGTTCAATTCAGCTGAAAAAAGGTGAAGTGCAGCAATATGGGAAATGGTTGAGCTGGGTACCTACAGGAAAATCCACACACTATGGGGACAAAGGCGGCTCTAGATCGTACGGTCGAAACAGCGATAATAGGAGAGCGAGTAGCTTCCGTACCATGGGTAGTGGGTCTGGAAGTGACAGCCTCTTTTGGCGAAAAGAAAGTGGTGAAAAGAATCAACAGCTTATTTTGCATGGGGGCAACAAATCTGAGGTGACCAATCCTCTCAAACTGGCTGATAATGAGGTACCGAGGCAATCAAACAAAGAAAAGAGTGTAGCCCTTGGAGAAGCAAAGAAACATCTAACATCTGATACTACCAAAATACCATCAGTGACAGTACAAACCATTGGAGTTGAAGGGTCTCAGTCAGGGGAGAAAGGAGGTTGTACAGGAGGGGGGAAGGCTACTGATGGTAAGACAGTGGTGCAGATGGTCGGTCGGATTCCCTGTGATAAGGATGATAAGGATGAACAGATTCATGGGACGTGCAATGTTCCGATCCAGCGTGGTAAGTTCCATGAGGGAAAGAATAGAACGTACAGAAGGAGAGAAAGAAAGGTAAATAAATCAGATAAACAACTGAATGTAGAGGTGGGGGAGAAACGAGCAATTTGTATGGAGGATATGGAGATTGATGAGGGAACTACGCAAAAAAAACAAAAGGGTGAGTATGTGGCTACAAACAACATCAGGAAGAACGCGGGGCTGTCGGAACAGCCCTGCGAGAAGCAATGAAGATAGTAGCAGCGAACTGCCGGGGTTTGGGGAATGGCCCGGCAGTGAACGGTCTTCTGGATATCCAGAAGAAGGAGGACCCCGATGTGTTGTTTTTGTCCGAGACGAAGTTGGATGAAAAGCGATTGGAGTGGTTTAGGTGGAAGCTTGGGATGCCAAATATGACAGTCAAAAATTGTGAAGGACAGAGTGGTGGCCTAGCAATGTTCTGGAAGAGGGGAATAAATTTGACAACAGGTTTGAAGTCTAGATACCACATTGATTCAGTGATCACGGAAGATGATGGGTTCCAATGGAGATTTACAGGGATCTATGGTGAACCAAAGCTAGAGGAGAGAGAAGCCACATGGAGGTTGTTACACAATATAAAGCACCATAGCGATTTGCCATGGTTATGCGCCGGGGATTTTAACGAGATATTACTAGCTTGTGAGAAGGAAGGTGGGGCGGCTCGGCCCCAAGTGTATATGGATCGATTCAAAGAAGCCTTGGAGGACAGTAAGCTTCATGACTTGGGATTCTCGGGAGACCCATTTACATGGAGAAATAACAGTCGATCAGCGGAGAATTATATCAAAGAGAGGCTGGATAGAGCCGTGGCTACAGAGGAATGGTGTGCTCGTTTCCCTTATTATAAGGTGGTTAATGGAGATCCTCGTCACTCTGACCATAGACCAATTATTATACATGTGGAAAGAGAGCCTGCACCTGTCCAAAGGAAATCTGGAGCTGGTCCGTTTCGGTTCGAAGCCAAATGGTTAGAGGAAGAAAATTGTGAAGCGGTAGTAAGGAATGCATGGCTGCATGCAGAACATCATGGTGCAGGCTCGGTCTCAGTGTAACTTGAAGGAGGTAGCGAGAGAGCTCAAGGACTGGGACCGGTTCTCGCTCGGCGATTTAGAGAAGCGGATCGCACGTACCAAAAAAGACCTTGAAGTTTGTCGTCGGCGTGATATCTCAGAGTACCAAGTGCGAAGAGAACAAATCCTACGATATAAACTAGAGAAGCTAGAAAATCAGCGGGATGTGTATTGGAAACAAAGAGCGAAGGTGAATTGGTTGACAAAGGGAGATAAGAATACAACTTTTTTTCACTCCTATGCATCGGAGAGAAAGAAACACAATAGAATAAAGCACCTGAAGAAGGATGATGGGACGAAGGTGGAAGGGGAGGCGGAGATGGCGGCGGTGGTTACCAATTATTTTAATGAGTTATTCACCTCTAATGCAGGGCACCGGTTGGACGAGTTGTTGGACCGTGTTGTTCAGCGAGTAACACCGGATATGAATAATATGCTTCTCCGTGAATTCACAAAGGAAGAGGTGAAAGATGCGTTGAACTCGTATTGGTGATCTAAAAGCACCTGGTCCCGATGGGATACCAGCCATTTTCTATAAAAGATTTTGGGATATTGTTGGGGAGCGTGTGACGGAGGAGGTCCTACATGTCCTAAATGGGGGTGAGCTTCCAGCAAACTGGAATGAAACTTCTGTGGCTCTAATCCCAAAGGTAAAAAACCCAGAAGAAATGAAGGATTTACGTCCGATTAGTCTATGTAATGTCATTTATAAGCTGGTTTCGAAAGTGTTGGCAAATAGGCTTAAGCTCATCCTCGAGGAGATCATTGCCCCAAACCAAAGTGCCTTTGTTCCGGGTAGATTGATAACTGACAATATTTTGTTGGCATATGAAGTGAATCACTATATGCAGAACAAAAGGAGTGGGTCTGCGGGCTATGCAGCTCTAAAACTCGATATGAGTAAAGCATATGACCGTGTCGAGTGGCATTTTCTGGAGAATATGATGAGAAAAATGGGTTTCGATGAAAGGTGGATTTCTTTGATCATGAAGTGTTGTTCGTCAGTGAGATACAAATTCAAGGTGAATGGTACTCTCACAGAGGAGGTAATTCCGGCTAGAGGGCTTCGGCAAGGGGATCCAATATCCCCATATCTCTTTCTCATTTGTGCAGAAGCTTTCTCTAGTATGCTTAATCAAGCGGATCAGGATGGGAGTTTGGAAGGGATTAGAATTTGTCCAGGTGCACCGAGTTTCAACCATTTACTGTTCGCAGATGATTCTTTAATCCTCCTGAAAGTTTCAGAGGAAAGCTCGCTTCATCTGCGAAATATACTAAATCTATATGAGGTTTGTTCGGGGCAAACAATCAACGTGGACAAATCATCCATTGTGTTCAGTACGAATACACCGAGAAGGAGTAGGGACCAAATGATGGTTGCGCTCGGCGTCAGCTGTGAAGGATGGAATGGCAAGTATTTAGGCCTTCCGGTATATGTGGGGAAGTCGAGATCCAAAACTTTTGAATACCTCAAGGATAAAATTTGGAAAGCAATTCAAGGATGGAAGGAAAAGATGTTATCAAAAATGGGTAAGGAAATTCTCATCAAAGCTTGTGCCCAAGCAATCCCTGTATTTGCTATGACCTGTTTTGATATCACAAAAGGCCTATGCGACCAAATCAATAGTATGATCGGCAGATTTTTTTGGGCAAGTCAAGACAAAGAAAACAAGATACACTGGTTGAGTTGGGAGAAACTCACGTTGCCAAAGGAGAAAGGTGGGATGGGGTATAAGGATCTGTATACTTTCAACCTTGCCATGCTAGCGAAGCAAGGCTGGAGGCTACTCACGAACCCGGATTCTCTTTGCGCAAGGGTGATGAAAGCTCGTTACTTTCCTGATTGTTCTATCTTTGAGGCGCAAGCTCAGAATGGGATATCATATGCATGGAGAAGCATCCTAAAGGGTATTGAAGTGCTTCGGCAGGGTGTCATTAAGCGTGTCGGTGACGGAAACACAATCAACATATGGCAGGATCCCTGGCTGCCTCGTCCATGGAATCGCCGACCAATTACTAGACGTGGACAGAGAGTTGTGAGCAGAGTTTGCGAACTGATGAACCCCACTACAGGAACTTGGGATGACACCCTTGTTCGAGACATTTTCTGTGTACAAGATACTACCTTAATTTTGTCTATCCCGTTGTTTGAAGATATGGTCGATGAATGGGCCTGGCACTTTGATGAAAAGGGATTGTTTAGCGTCAAATCGGCATACCATCTGCAGAGACAATTAACTGAAGTTCAACTGGGACAGGAGGAGAGTTCAGATCCGTCTAGAGGTTTTAAATGGGAAGAAATCTGGAAAGCTGAATGTACTCCGAATGTCAGACAGTTCTTATGGCGATTCGCTCACAATAGTCTGCCTTGTCGTTTTAATCTGCAGCGCCGAGGGATGCAGATTGATACTATATGTCCTTCATGCAATCGGTTGGATGAGGATGGATGCCATCTATTTCTTAAATGTAAAGTGGCAAAAAATCTGTGGCGTACCTTTGGCTTGGAGAAGATCAGGACTGATCTGATTGAATGCGATGGACCACAGCATGTGCTCACTCATATCTTTAAGCTAAGGCGTGATCTTCAGATTTTGATCTTTGCTTTGCTGTGGTGGCGTTGGAAAGATAGAAACAAGGTGGTGGCAGGAGAGAATGGAAACTCTGAAATCAGTCTCACTCATTTGATTAGGCACACTGTCAATGATTTTGATCAATTCTGTACAAAGGAGTTAGCTAAGAAACCAAAGCCCCAGATCTGGAGTACTCCAACTGGGGATGTGTTGAAGCTGAACACTGACGGCAGTTTCTTCCCTGACACTCATACTGGAGGATGGGGTTTTATTGTTCGAGATTCTGATGGGGTGCCGGTGGGTGCAGGTGCTGGTCCGATCCAATATGTACATGATGCCTTGCATTCTGAAGCTGCTGCTTGTTTGGCTGGTTTACAGTGGTCGCAATCCTGGGGTATATCCAAAATTCAAGTGGAGACTGATTCTCAAAGACTTGTTGAAGCTATCACGACAAATATTCATGATCTGTCCGTTAACGGACATCTTTTCCGAGAGATTAAGTTTTTAACTAGTTTGAACTTTTCTAGTTTTTCTATTAAGTATTGCCCAAGGGCATGTAATAAAGTTGCGGACGCTATGGCGACCTATGGTGCAAAACTTGGGCATCAGTCTCCAGCCGTATGGCCGGACGGTGCGCCTGAATTTGTACATGGTTTAGTGGACAGCGATCGTGCTGGTTCCACTTGTTAATGGAAGTCTGGTTCCATCTCAAAAAAAAAAAAAAAAAAAAACTCCACTACACACGCGGCGGCGGCGCCCAAAACAACTAAACCACGGCCAGATCCGGCGGCGTCGAGGCGCGGGCTCGCTCGCCGGAGCGCGCGTGCATCCCTGCGCGGCGCTCCGTCGACCTTGCCTCGCCGCGTCGCGCGACCGCCGCGCCACGGGCCAGCATCCGCACACACCACGACATGCACCTGTTTTATTCAACTCGGACAGCGACCACCATAGCAAGGTCTCTCTTTCTCTCTCAGTTATCATCTTTTCTTCTCTTTCTTTCGACTGTCAAATCTATATGCTTGCGTCTGGATATATGAGCAAGTGTGTTCTGGTTGCATCATTGTCAATCAAAGGCTTTTCATTAATGAGCTGCTCTACATTTTCTGCAATTACTTGCTTCTCTTCTAATTTCTCTCTCTGTCTTCGCCATCACAGATCAATATGGAGAGTGCCTCCTACATGAATGATTGGCTGCGCGTTCAGGGCAGCGACTCTGAAAACGCCGGCTCGTAGTAAGGTGCGTCCTGCAGCCTTCTCTGATAGATTCGTGATATTTGGGCTGCCACACAATCGCTGCTGCACTGAAAGGTTCCAGCAATTGTTGGACCTGACAATTCCTAATTTATTTTGTGTTCTGCTTCGAGCTAGTTTAGCCTGATTAAAGGGGTGACTACACCAAATGTCTCCAGCGTACACTTCTCATTAGAATTCTTACTTTGTAATTCTCGTGAGGATCATGTTGTAACTGCAACGATGCTTGTATCGACTCATCAAGCATTTCATCATGTAATAACTGCAAGTATAAGCTTTCCAGTTTATATTTTCACACTGGAATTGACTCTTGGCTTGACTCAGGTTCTTGTTCCGCTGCTTTTATGGTGCTGTCCGTCGGAGTGCGAGGCCGAGCTGCCCCTGTTTTCTTCGACTGGGACCGCGACAACCATCGGAAGGTCTCTCTTTCTCTCTCAATTACTACCTTCTCTTTGGACTGTGCCATGTTTGCTTGCATGGAAATGAGCTTCCATTTTTGTTTACTACAAATGCTGTGATGCAAAGGTGTTCCATATCCGAGACGTATCCAAGTGTGTTCTGATTGCATCAGATATTATTTCGATATTTTATTTGTGCTACCCATCGAAAAAAAGTTGATTTGATATGATAGTAAATTAGCCTTCACACGTAGAGTTCAATATGCCACTCTACTCATTCATGAGCCGTTCTAGATTTTCTGCAATTACTTGCTTCTCTTCTAATTGCTCTCTTTGTTTATAGTCATAGATGAATATGCAGCGTGCCTTACAACTGATTAATTGCCTACGGGTTCAGAAGAGCGAGTCGGACAACGCCAGAGACAAGAACGACTCGTAGTAAGGTGCATCCTGCTGCCTTCTCTGATAAATTCGTGATATTTTGGCTTGCTGCTGCATACTAAGGTTCCAGCAATTGTTGGACCTGACAATTGCTAATTTAGCATGCTTGGTTGGAGTGTTTTGCTTCGGCAATTAACCTCAAGTCCATTGATCTCCTCTGGAAAAATGGGTGTATGCTTAATTAACGGTACTTGATGATCTTCTTATAAAAGGACATTAATAAAAATCTGCTAGTGTATATGTGAAGCGCAGATGTGTAGTTCTTATGCTTCTGGTGTTTATATATGAGCTCTTGAGCAGCTCCTTATCTGTACCTATTAGTGCAATTAATTCCTTGCCATTCTAATTAATTGTATGATCAACTTCTTTGTCAAGTCACATGGGTACCTAATGTGCTACTGATTTAACTTGTTGTCCTATAATTGTTTATGCCACTGTTGAGTTCTGAATATGGAGTGATTGTGATTTATCTTTTTTCTTACTGCTCATTTGTGTTCATGCTTCTCTGTGATGATGCAATGCGGCATTTTATTTTTTATTGTAGGGCGAAAACCCTAGCTACCTTAGCATTGCAATTATAAGCATTCCAGTTTATATTACACCGGAATTGACTCTCAACTTGTCTCAGGTTACTGTTCCGCTACTTGTGGTGCTGCTGCTGTCCATCGGAGCTCCTGGTGGCGCTTCCAGCCTCCGTGAGGATGAGCTGCCCCTGTTTTCTTCGACTCAGACTGTGACCACCGTAGGAAGGTCTGTCTCAGTTTACTATCTTTTTTCTTTGGACTGTGCCATGTATGCTTGCATGGAAAAATGAGGTTCCACTTTGTTTATACAAATGCTGGGATGTAAAGGAGTTCCATCTCCGAGACATATCCAAGTGTGTTCTGGTTGGATCATAATTATTCGATATTTTATTTGTGCTCCCCACTGGATTTTTTTTTGATTTGATATGATAGTAATTTTTTATATTTTATTCCATTTTCCTCAGGTTCCGGTGCTCTCCTGCTTCCGCTGCTCTCCTGGGGCTGCCTTCCGGAATCCCCTACCTGTCCTGCTGCTCCTCAGGGGTAGACTCGACCCGTTTGGGCGCTCCCGCCGGCGTCAAGCAAGAACGACACGCTGCTGCCGTCACGGCGTCGCCAATCACTCCTTTTTTTGACCTCGACCTGTACGTTTGCGTGGAGCCCGATTAGCATCTGATTAAACATTCCTAATACGTGGATGTCAGTACTAAGTGCTTGCAAGCTCCACCAATCTATGCACTTCGACGATTATTAAATCTTTTCCTCCTCCTTGCAAATTGCAAGCTCTACTACTGCTAGTACTAGCATCTACTATTGCTCTAGAATATACGTGTTTGTCATGCCATCCTTCAACTTTGCCTCTCAATGGTTTTGATTCCATTTTCCCCAGGTTTTCGGTGGTGTCCTGCTTGCTTCTGCTCCCATCCGGGGTTGCTGCGGTGGTGGTGGTGGAGGAGGACTCTGCCGGAGCTCCTACCGGCGCCCTTGTCAGCAAGGTGCTGCTGCCAGCGCATACTGCTGTCGCCCCATATCGCAAGGTCTCCTCGCGACCCCGATTTATTTTGCTGCTACTAGGGATGCTCTCTGTATGTCTGCGTGAATATTCGCCAATCGTGGTCCTGCTGCACCTACCTAATTTTCCTACTCAACATCTCAGCACTGTCTAATTCCATTACCCATGTGCTTGCTGATTCTGTAGCTACATATGTCAATTAATTGTGTGCTCCTAGTCTCTTGCGTAGCATCCGATTTTACAGAAACGTTCTACTACATGGGTGCGAGTAGTAAGCGGATGGAAAAGCTCCAAATCTATGCAGTTTATGATTACGAGGGCGGGTTACTCTCTTTCTCCGTTTGCCTATTGCAAGTTGTAGTACCATGGGCTGCTATACGTATCTCTAGCGCGCTTGTCATACTTTTAAACCTAGCCTGCCAATGGTTATCTTTTTTCATCGACATGTTGTAAATACCTTAATTCTAGATCTGTTCATTGGGATGTGTAATTTTGATGCAATAGTGTTCCTATTATCTAAAGTTTTAACTGCTGGAGAAGTACTTTGGTTTGCAATAAGATATGGTCTCACATGACCACACCCGGTTGTTTGCTGCAGTGCCAGTGGTACTGTTTTCGCGCCCTCGACGCCTGTGTTCACCACCGACAACTCCATCGCCGTGCTGATGGTGATGTCGCTGTAGAGGATGCTGCTATCCTTGCTGCTGCTGCTGGCGGCATCCTGCTGCTCAGTCATGGATGCTGCTACACTTATTGCCTGTCTTCAGCGAGGATGTTCTGCCATTGGAGGTATACATCTTCCATGTCAAGGTCTGTTTCTAGTGGGTTTTTTTTTCTGTTGTTAAAATTCACCCTGAAAATGCAGCATTTATCTGTGTGTTACTGCTAATTGGATGGTGGTTGTTTACATGAACTGCTCTGTTGGGCTAGCAATCTAGCTCACACCTTGCATTTGGAAAATGTCTTCTTGGTTCTGATTATGAACATATAATTTTTTGTGAAAAGGCATTGACTGGAGCGTGGAGTGGCTGGAGCCTGGAGCAACATGAACGTCCAGGAAACCCTATTTGACTTCATCCTGGTAACTGGTCCTTTAGATCCCTTCGACCTTTCCCTCCATCTAGCTTGAATCGAGATTATTATGGGTATCTTGTTGCTTCGGATTGTTGAGATTCAGTGTTATTACTGTTTATAGTGGATGGACGTAATCATGCCGTGCTAATTCTGGAATATGTAATTTCGATTCCATCTTCGTGTGGCCTGATATGTGCTTCCCTGTTATGGCTATTGGGAATACTTGTTTATGATCCAAGTGCAGAAGTTCTTAGATGCAAGTACTATTATTGTGGCAGTCGATTTTGTCCATGTGAGGTTAGAGTTTGAGTGATATAATTGATCTCCTGTTATCAAAGTTCCTGTCATAACTATTAAATTGTCTTCACCTTTGCATTTTTTTTCTTACTCTGGAGTCTGGATTGGTTGGCCCCATGGCTATCTACACAGATTTAAGTAGCTACTTGCCTACCTGTCCTGTGTCCTGTTTACTGTACATGCAAAAATTATCTCTGCTTTCTGTTACAAATGGCCAGCCTGTAGAAGCATATATTGCTGATGCTTGTAATTTTGTTTAACTCGTTGAATTGTGTATTTTCCAAGTGTCTAGCACAGCATCTTAGATTATTTGGAGTCTTATCTAAATATCAGTGTTTTCTCTGCTAACCATGCTTTGTTCTTGTTTGAGGATAACGAGGACTAAATGACAGCGGTGGTCTTCTTCTTCGACTCCATGTGTTTAGGTAAGTTTCTGTTTCCTCTCGGTGTTATGTTCATTGAGCCGATGACCCTTATTTTAAAATTATGGTGGATGATGATCATCTTGGGTCATCTAGTTTATTACTCATGTTACTACAAATTTGGCATCTGGGTGGTTACGTGAGGTCATGGTGCTTGTATATTAATGTACAAGCTCACTTGCTGTTCATTTCAGGGCTGGACCTGATCAAAGTGGCCATGCTCTGTGTGCTTTGTGCAATATTATTGTGTGAATTATTTGGTCTGTGATTTGGATGTCCAAAAAGGGCAAAGGTCATGGAATTCTTTTGAGCACTATTTGCTAACTAAACATCCATTGATTTGTTACCTTTGCTGCCACTTTCTTTCTCATAATTAACTGCTATCTTTTTTTTGCAGATCAAACCCCAAGCAATGAATTCCACCTGCATATACATGTATGTCAGCTAGTTGGTTTGGGCCAGCTAGTTAATTTGTGAATGCATGTGCGCGGCTAGCTAAGAGAAGTCGAAAACAAGTCTAGCTTGCTGAAACCTGTATGCATGGTGTTGCGCCTTGGCTCTGGCATGACCCAGAAAGCTGTCTTGGCCCCTGGCGGCACCGTTGTTGCTGTGACGACCTTGGTATATCTGTAATATTGCTGTTTCGGTCATTGTAATATTGGGTATTAGTCAGCATTGCGACATCATTCTTGTAATCCTCCAGATCTGTCGTAATAATGTAGTAGCTGTTTGTTTTGGACTTGCATAGTGTTGTTTGCACTATTGTTGTGAAATATTTTTGATTTGCTACCTGAATGTTTAAAAAAGATTAGACCATGCCGAAATTTTAATTGCCCTTTTCGTTGATTAGTTAGCTTATATTGTTCTTTATAAAAAGTACTACCTCTGTCCATAAATAGATGCCAAAAGTTTGTCTAAATTTAAATGTATCTAGCTATGATTTAGTGTATAGATACATTCGAATGTGGATAAATCTTTGGCATCTATTTATGGACGGAGGGAGTAGCTTAAGTTCTTGCTGCTTTGCTTGTAGCTGCTGGCATGCTGCTAGCTCGCTCCTGTGGAGTGAGAGCTAAGTTTCATTCTGAGGAGAAATAACTATAATAGGCAGTTATGTGAAAAGTACTCAGCTAGCTCGAGAGGTACCTGAAAGCACATCGCCGGGCCAATTGCATCGAGACTGCACAAGCTAGAGAGCATGTCCAGTACAGGGACATGCACTTCGCTGGGTTGTGCTAGCTAGAAGGGCTAGGCTAGGCTGGGAGGGAACCAAAATTCCCTCGCATAGCCATATACATACATGGATGCGTACACTCATAAGCTAGCTTCAGATTATCCGATCATTTTTTTAATTGCGAACAAATATCAATGGAAGAGAGAATTAATATCAATATCATTGACGCTCTATCAATCAATCAAGCATACTGAAGACAAATCCTAAACCTAATCTCTCGTCCTTCTCACACGTAGTAGAAGCACAACATAAAAAGCTACATAGAAATGCATGACTTTGACTTTTGAGCGAGCCAAGCATGAATTTGGAATCCCGGTTCTTGTGTCCGTGCGAGGTTGGGGATGGAGACGTACACCAGGGAGGCACCCGTGCAGCCTTTCAAGGGCATCACCAGTACACGAACAAGATAAGTAGTGGCGTACACAGTCTTGCACAACCTTTCGAGGGTTGGCGTGATGTGGGAAGAAGAAGGATGACGAAATTGTCAATGTGTTTTGGGCGATGGAGATCAGATTCGGGGCTCCGGCTTCTCTCCTTTGGGAGCGCAACGATGGTACGACACCAGTTCTACATTCGAAGGTATGGCATGTTGGAAATAATCCAAATATGCGTGAAGTTAAGTTAGTTTTGAACAATATTTTAGTTTCTTAGTGTGTTTTGTCTTGCATACCACATTGGAGTTTCTAGTCGTGTATGAATTATTTTGTCAGACTAGTTTATGCTAGATCGAGTCCTAGTCCTAACACGTTTAGTAGGGAATAGGAGCAAAAATTTGTTGTAGGCATGTCCGTGTAGGTGATGGAGAATGTCACTGGCTAGCATTTGAGTCAGGTGTTTTAGGCGTGGTGTGTGCATATATATATATATATATACACATCCAAGGTCATGAGGATTGTATTGAGAGTTGAGCCAAAGAAAGAAAGAGAAATAGAGGGCGCCATAGAGCCCAAAAGATTTGTCTTCATGTGAGTTCGTTTAATTTGATGTAATCGATTTGTGGAAGAAACCCAATCTAGTCCTTCACACAAGGAACACACCGCTGGAAGGATGGAGTTGAGCTGTGTTGCATTGAGCTTTTCTATTCAATCCATGCAGAGCACGAAATGGACATGACGGCTATGCACGCATGGTTTACCCAGACGTTCAAGAGCAAGACATGATGGGGCCCTCCATGCATGGAGGTCTAGCATATATGCATGCATGCACGTCAAGTCCAATCCGTCCATTCACCATCATGGTCTCTATTGTTGCTAGGAGCTAGTGTGCTAGTGCCGGAGCTAGCTGCCTAGCCATGCATTTTCTCTTCACCAACTTCTCTCCTTTTAACTACTCTCTACGATTTATTTAGGATCTCGGTCGGTAGCTGCATGCATGCTCTTTTTGTGCTTGGTACAATAATCAGTTGATGGATCGATCTGTCCAGCAGCATGGCCGCGTGTGCTTGCGTTAGAGCACACTAATACAACATTGCCACGTTATTTTTTGTTTTTGTTTTTTGTCACTGAAACCAGAAGCTCGCCTCACAAAGAGAAGAAATACAAGCTGACCCCGCGTCGCTCCACCTCGCGACTCGGGGGCGAACAACGCCGCCGGTCCAACCACCCTCCCCGCCGCCTCCCCTCACCACTGCTGCCGCCGGCCTTCGTCGCGGCGGGCCCTGTCCCCAAATTAAGGAGGTCGGGGATCCTCTGCCTGTGTTTCACGCGGGGGAGACAGGAAGCCGGGGCGGCAGCCCCAGATCGATGGAGTTGCGGTACTGCGGCCGATAACGACAATTGCAGCTGCGCGGGCGGCGTGGTTGTCGTGCTCCAGGCGCCAACGAGAGATGCTTCGTTGATGTGGGAGGAGGTCGAGCTCAGGGCAGAGATCGGCGTTGGATGTTTTCACCCAAATCTGCCGCGCCCTGGTCTCCTGTCGATGCTTCCCTAGCCATGGTGTGGGCGAGCTCGTGGTAGTGGTCGTTGGCTTCTGTTCCGGTGGTGGTGCAGGCGAGCTTGTGGTGGCAGCCGACGCTGAGGGAGGTTGTTGGATAGAGGGAGGCTCCGTGATGCTAGCGCACATGTTCTAGTCTCGGCAGGCGAGGTGGCGTGAGTGGTGCTCGTTGTCGCGCCTGAGGTATGGCTGCGGCCCGAAACCATGGTGGTTCTTGCCGGCATGGTGCTTGGTGGGGCATGGCGGCTCGTGCTGCATCTGGCGGCTCTACGTTCGGTCAGCCTTGTGGGTCCGGTGTGTCATGCCAGAGTTTGGCCGCCAGCGGTCTCCGCGAGGTGCGGCTGACTGTGGCGGATCTTGTTGCCTCTTCGTCGGCGGGCAGGCTCGTTGGTCACGTCGCTTTGGTTAATCACGACATGTGGCCCGTGCTGCATGTTTGGTTAGTCACGTCGCTTCGCCGATGAAGTAGCGACCAAGTTAGCGATCCAGTGTTTCTGCATGCAACCAAGTCCACCCCCAGCCCACTGAAACCGTGGGCCAGCAAATTAAAGCAGCAAATCCCAGGTGTTTTTAACCACGCCAGCCTGGCACTATGATGGATGGATTAAAAAAGGGACAGTACTACGTAGCGGCGCCGCATAGTTTTCATTCCGTGCGGCGGCTGCAAACCACCATACAAATCACCGCAGTCGTGCGAGGCCGCACAAAAAAACCCACCTAATCAGGTCCCCACGGCTGGATGCATGCTGCAGCACATCTAATTACGTGGCATGGCTAGAACTTTCTCCTCGGCATGCACTCTCATCCACACAAGCTTGTCAGTTGCTCAATAAAGAACTGCTCAAAGTACTTGACTTTTTGCATGTCCTTTAGGAGCAGTTGCCAGATAAATTATCCATAGTGCCCGGATTATCAATTACCAAATTAGTTGTTAGGCCTAGTTTGGGTTCAATTGTGACTAATTGACATATTATTTGTTCCTGATTACCTGATTAATTAGGCATGATTGCCAGGTTAAAAAAAATTATTGACATATTAATTAGGCCCTATGGTTGCCAGATTTCTAATTACCTGGTTAATATAGCCTAATTGCCAGATTATTTAAGCCGCCATGAAGCTCCTGCGCCATCATCCCGTCATTGCGCGGCTGCGCCGCCATGGCCCGTGGATCACCTCCGCCGTCAGCCCCAACACTACTTCGTCACCACACGTACTCTTGCTGCAGAGCGCTTCGTCGTTGCCCCACAAGGTCGAGGACTCCTCGCGGCCATGGCTCGATGTGGACTGGCGCCTCCCCGGCTGCCCGTGCTCGGCGGCGGCGGCGGCCTCCCGCGCTACTCCGTGCTTGGCGGAGACATCGGTCTCCCCCGTTGCTCTGTGCTCGATGGCGTCGACGGCGGCCTCCCCGGCTGCCCGTGCTTGGTAGCGACGGCAGCCTGCCCTCTGCCCTGTGCTCGACGGAGAACCCCCGGCTGCTTTCGTGCTCGGCGGCGACGGCAGTCTCCCCGCTGCTCTGTGCTTGATGGGCGGCACCGCGGCAGCCTCCCGCAGCGACCTCCTCTCTCTTTCCTGCTGGGCTCCCTGCGCTGCTTTTCCGTCATGGTTTAAGAGAGAGATTTTTTTGTGTGGTCGGGGACAGTCGTGAGGGGATAAGGTTCAAGTGCGAATGAGTGTGATGCCTTTTGGACAGTATGTAATCGGTCGCTTAGGGGCAGAGATGCGTTTTTCCAATGCTTATTAGACCCGCCGCACGAGAGGACGAGCGTGCGGCGCCACCGTGTAGATTTTCCCTTAAAAAAGAGAAGCGGTCCACCGCTGAAACCAGCCAGCTACTCCGTAAATCATTTGGATTTGAATTAAAATTCAGTTCCTTCTAACCATGCATTTGTTTTTACTAGCCCGTACTTCTTCTGACGGTTCAACAAAAAACATGTATAGTACCTCCATCCTGCGAAAGTTGTCTAAAATTTATCTATATTTAAATGTATCTAGACACTAAATAACATCTATATATTCATCTAAATTTTGAGAAGTCTTATACAAGTTTCATGAGATGGATGAAATACCACGTACAAGTCTTATACAAGTTCCACCTACTCCTCTTTCTTTCTCTACTTGATCTGAAATTCACAACACACAAAGACCATCAATTTTTGACCGCCAAATAGTCCACCAGCACACCTAGTCATCGCCCGCTTCGTGCTGTCACTAGGTGCACACACACTACAATCAAAGCCCAGGATTCAGATGTGGAAACTTTACGTAGAATCTGCTTCACACTAATGCTACTCGCTACAGGAAAACGTAGAAACGCCCGACGGCCGTGGGCTATGCCGACAGCCAAAATTCGGATGTATTAATTTTGCGTGTATCTAGACGTATTGCGTATACACATGCAAATTTGGATATGACTGAGGCATCCTTTTAAGGTACAAACAATTCGAGTCCGTCCAGCCACGCAGCACCAAGATTTGTTGCGCTCCACACTCTGGACATGGCAAATATGTCGTTGCCGTCAGAATCAAACTTAACAACATGGCCGATGACACTTTATCACGAGAATTAATTTCACGTGTTTTTCCAGCTATCAGACTTTCTATTGTGGATCAGGGCATGCATATGCAACTACAAGCATCTACATCTACATATATTGATTTCAAGCACATATATTGATTTCAAGCACAAGTGTGTACTACCACCTGCCTACCGTCGTCTTAGTCGCTGGCAGACCTTCCCGCAGTGGTGGCCCGGAGCTCTACCCCGCGGAAGACGGCCTTTTCTCCAAGTGGACGCCAGCAGCAGCAGGAGCTCGGGAAGGCTGGCGCTGCCTAGCTCGTTGAAGTTCTTCTTCGAATTCCTACACCCAAAATGACAACAGAAAAATCAACCATCGACCACCACCGGGACCCCTATAGACTGGCTTGGGATGTGAATACGTACCAGTTGCCTCCACCATGATCGATGCTGGCGGGACAAACATAGTGGCCCTGGGATGTAGGAGAATATACTTGTCGGGCAGTGCAGATCTGAAAACTATGGTAGGAGGGGCAGGCGCCGCCGGTGTAGCCACGATGTGTCGGTGGTTGGTGGAGTGAGAGCACATTTTGTATTTCTAATACACGAAGGACCGAATTGGTCGCCTTCAATGTCGCGTATGTAAACTGGATTCTGGCCAACCATCAGAAGCTACCGGAATCTCCCATTTATCAAGTAATTGTCCCCTTCCCCGACTTCGCCAAAACGCTATGCGTCGCTACTCTAAAATTTCTTTAATTCGAACATTTACTTAAGATATTTCCATCCTAAAACAACACCAACACCTTAGAAACGCCCTACAAAACCCAGCTCTTTTGGGTATCCAATCATAACCATAGACACCAAATCCAAGCCGGGAATCGAAAATCACTGATAGAATCTAAGTAGATTATGTAGTCTCGGATAGTGGTGGAGCCAGGAATTGAGATGAGCCAGAGCGAACTTCTAACGATTAAAGCGAGGAAATTCAACAAAACTGATGGTCCACAAAGTTATTGTTTATTTTATGGTAGGAGATAATATACACCTACCATTTCATGTATCATTTTGTTGATGTGTATTAAGTGGTTCTCCATGGGGGTATATCCACCCATTGCCTTAGATATCGTTAGATGCCCACATGGAGCAATCGACGATTCGGGACCAAGTGCCATACTTCAGTGCAGGTCCTCCCGATACCGTACGATGTCGGAACCAACATGGCAGGTCGAGCAAGAAGTCAAGGTACTTGTAATAATGGACGTTGGTCAGGCTTAGTGGTGACGCCATGATACTTGTTCTTGACGAACCACCTTAATTTCTTTCATGTTACCATTTGATGCTCAAAACTTTGGCGTTATCAGATCCATTCGACACTGCTAGGCGGAGGGTTTTGTTTAGACATCATTCTGTCTAAGCAGTGGCGTCTTGAAGCCGACGCGGATGCGGACGCCTTCGCCGAAGGCGAGGTGATATGTGTACGTCTGTAGCGTAGGTACAAGCCAGAGATGGCCGCAAGGAGCTGGATGTGTACCGGTGATCCAATGCTTCATAATAAACCGTACATGGCGAAGCTGGCTAGTTACCCAAAAAAGCTAGTAGCTAGCTCGATAGATCCTTGCTATAGCAGCACAAGCATGCGGGCGTGGGAAACTATCGGGAAACTATTGATGGCAATACACGGACGACAAACAAAGGTACAAGATAAATCATAATCACGACCTGCCACACCTTCATAATCCATACTAGGGAAACTTTTTTGGACGTAAATACTAGGGAAAATTGGATGCATACCATTAAAAGATCCTATCTTTAGAAAATTACCACCAAAAGATTGTGATTTAGAAAAATAGCATCGAAAGTTAGCTCCTTCAGTGCTTTCTACCACACTGCCGTGAAACTGGAGGTTAAATCACACAAATCGATCAGATTCACCTAGGGACCTGAACACAACGCATAAAGCCACGCCCCACCCAGACCACGCGCACGGCGCACTCCAGTACTCCACCATTCCGGGCCGACGGCGAGGGTGACCACCCGGCGGCGCGCCTCCATCGTGGCGTCCCTCTCCGGTGGCGGCGATTCCTCCGACGAACGCTCCTCCATGGTACACACCCTTAACCCTGTGCAATCCCAAAAGAAGACACACACAGCATGCACTTCACCGCGGCGACTGCGGCCTCCCTTTCCATGACGCCGCCAAAGCTCGCTTTCATGCCCTACCTGCAAGACTGTCTCGACGTTGGACAGCTACCTTGCGGCGCTGTTCGGCAGAGCGCGGCCAGGACGGGTTCGCTGACGATGATGCGGTGGAGGACGCCGCCGAGGGGCAGCTGTTTCTTCCTCGTCATGCGCATGATGCTCAGCTAAATGAGCGTCGGCCAGAACTCCAATAGCGCGGCGCGGACGACGTCTACAAATGGCCGTGGCTGCTTGAGAGGCAAGTGAATTGCTGGTGGAGAGTGCGTTGAAGTACAGCCCAAATGCTGTCGTTGAATGGGTGCTCAAGTGTTGATCATCTTGTTTAAAGGTCCAGTTCACGTGAAGATCACGGCAGTGGTAGATAGCAATAACGGAGCTAGCTTTGAATGACATTTTTCTAAAGCATAAGTTTTCAGTGGAATTTTTCTAAAGATGGGATCTTTTAATGGGATGAATCTAATTTTCCCTCCATACTAGGGTCAAGGAAAACGATTGGTGACAAGTTGGCTAACAAAACAAATTGGTGGCAAGTTGCAACAGAGTGGCCGCAGACTTTCGTAGAGGGCGGAAGCACTACTTTCCAATAACCTCCCCTTCTACCCTAGAGGTGCGGATACAACGTAGCATACCGTCAAGTACCTTCTCATATCGTTAATAACGACGCCAGAAGATTTGCGTCCATGACAGGGATCTAAGACAGAATTTCCACGTAGAGGGCGGACAACCGGATGTTGTGTTGGGTAAGTCACCTCGTGGAGATCAACTCCACTCTCTTTGTTGATAAATCTTGGTGTAGTGGTACCTTTTTCATAAGCTTTACCAATTGCCTTTTTTTAATTACATAATAATATTATATCAGAAGCAATTGCATGGGTAGTTCCTAGCTTAAAATAAAGATCATAATAAGGCACGGCTAGGTTAGAGCATCTCCAGCCGCGTTAGCCAACTCGTGTTTGGATAAAGCGCCGGATCGAGCCTTTGGGGGTCGCTGCAAGGTGCTGTCGCTTTCGGGGGGCATCCGTTTCCATCCGTGTCCCCCAATACGAGGCCTCAAAACATGTAAATTAATACGAAATAAAAGTTTTCCATTTAAATTTGATTAATGTGTACAACTTTGAATAAAAACGGCTAGGTGATCAGTCGCCCTAGCCTACTCGACGACCCTCGGAGCGCTTGATCGCCCCGCCCCGTCATTGCCTCCCTCCCTTCTACGATTCTCCGCCACCGCCGCCGTCGCGCGCCGCTCTCCTCACTATGCACTCGCCAGAGCTCGGTGGGCCGCCGCGTCCTCTAGGAGCCGCTGTTGTAGCACCTCGTTGGCATCATCCTCGGCCATCTTTAACATCTCGAAGGATGTGAGTATGGCCCTCAACTCTGCCCCATTTTTCTCCGGGTTAGGCTCGCTCCAGTCGTCGTTGTTGTCGTTCGACTCCTCCTACGCAACAGTCGCCTCTCACCGATGTGCCTGCTACGCGTCAAACGCCGCTGGGCTCGCCAGCTCCTACTCGGTGTGTTCATCGTCGATCTCATACTCGTCGATGTCGGTGTTGTTGGCATGGGGAGGCTGACACGGAGGTGGAGGCGTAGATGGAGGTGGAGGCGGTGGGAAAGGAGCCTGCCTGCCGCCGGTGCGGCTCAACATTGCGTACGTAGTGGCTAGGCGATGAGGCATGTTTTTTATGGAGGCGGGGGGGGGGGGGGGGAGGATTGCCGGTGGTTGTGGTGGCGATAGCGAGGGGACGACCTTTTATAGACACGATGGCACGGGAAGAGGTGGGGAGAAATCGTTGGAAGCGATGGAGAAGGCGCGCGACGATGAGCGGGAATGCGGACGGCGGCGACACGTGGAGGAGGCGCTGTGCCGATGGGATGTCTCGCCTGGTCCGCCTAGGAAACGGTTGTCGCCATTGAGGTAAAGCTACAACAGTTTGGTTCTCTATGTGGCTAATGAATTAGACCCACCACTCGCGAGGTTTTTCGTTCTGTCCGGCTCCCCGGCCCGAAGTGTTGCCAACTCTGGTGGCTTGCATTTGTTGCCACCATAGAAACATATTTGTTTATTTTTATGTTTGAGCAAATAAGTTGGAAGGCAATGTCTACTTTGGTAGACGCATTTTTCCATTTGTATCCTGGATGGAAATAATAAATATTTTGTTGGAAGCACCTCGATCCCATGTCGATGGAATGAGAAGCATTAATTTATCTAGTGAATGGAAACAAAAGTAGTTTTGACCAGGTAATTGTATGTAGTATACATAGCTAGCATTTTCATTGATGCGTGATTGTACGTATCATATATGGTATATAGCTGGTACTTAACTACTTAATTATACACACAAAGTGCTACGCTAGGTGTATATTGATGCGATCGCTGTGTGTGCCGGTCGTTACCGCCCTATTGCATGGCATGCAACTCCTCGAAAGGTCAGACTAAGGTCAGACGATTAGTTGATTGTAGTAGTACGTTACTTACTTCACGTCAAATACAACTAGCCTTTATGCTCTCTAGACCGCACAAACCATGCGCCCCCTCTCCTTCCTTGAGATGAGTCGGCGCACACGTGAAGTATCAAAAAAAAGGCATCCGCATGGACCACCATGATGATGGGTCACCGTCCGGACGTTGGGCACAAAGCAGTGGCGGCGATCAACGCGCAACGCCGGCACCGCCGGATCATGGTCATCGACTAGTTCCAAAAGTGAGTTATGATGCCTGATGAGACCACATGGGAGGAGGTCGAAGGCGAAAAGGAAGGTCGTGAGGATGATGGACGCCATGGGGTAGTGGCCTGGCACTGTTAGCCAAATAAACCTGATCAGCTCCATGACAGAGTGTGTGTGTGCGCGTCCGGGCGCGGAGGCATGCGTGTGTTCGTGAATTCAGTTAGCTGTTAGGGAGTTAGTCAGCTGCTGCCGTCGTTAGAGCGCGTCGTGAGCGCGGCCCGGCCAAGCGGATCGTGGGCGTGTTGATGCGCGTCCTGGGCGAGCGGATCACGTACAGAGAAGGTGGGCAGTGTGCGTGCGTGTGCCCAGCTGGGTATAAAAGCCTGATCAATTGTAATCGTTGATGTAGCTGCTGGTACGAGCCAGCTGAATAAAAGAAATAGTAGAGTGTTGGTGCGCCCGTGGCGGCGTTCATCGCCGGCCGGAGAAAAACTTCTGTGTTCATCTCTTTCTTCCACCTCCGTCTGTGCGAGAGAGAGAGCACCGGCGTTTGTTGCCGGAGGGCTGGTTCGGCATGTGTCGCCGAGGCCAGCCCCAACAGGCACAAGCCAGCAACACCCATCCATGGAACGTTGCACACAATGAGAGCCATAGTCAAACATACTGTGCACTATAGGGTTGGCGATCTTGATTTTGCAAGGTATATCGATGCTACTATATATATCGGTGAGAGAGAGTGCATGAGATCCATCCATGGATAGTTTCATCCAGTGAGCCACAGTTTGCACACACAGTGGGTGCATGCATGCAGACGGTGGTGCACCTAGTGATGTCATGTGATCGGCCAAGTTATAGCGTTAACTCACGCACTTGAACTTGATATGTGGCATCATGATTCATGAGGGCCAACCCTTCCTACCTACGGAGGCAGGTAATAAGTTGATCGACTCAAGCTCATAACTAGCGTTGCTAAAGTTATAGCGTTGAGTATGTGGCCTTTCCTGCTTGAACACAGCTGAATATCTGCTCTTCTAACGACAGCTAAAGTTGCGCCGCAAAGTCGCCGTGACGCCGGTGCCAAACGGCTCTATGCTGCCGTGTGCTGCGTCTTCAGAACGCTTTGCTAAAAAACTATGGTTTCATGCTCTGCTCGGAATGCTTCCAGCTTTAGCTCACTCAAGGCCAATCATGTACTTCCATGTAGTTCATTTTCATCACATTACAAGGCACAATCGGCCCACCAGCACACCCTATGCAGTGGATGCCATGAACGGCGAGAGCTAGAGCCATAAAATTATAGCACCTAGATTTGTCGAGACAAATCAATCTAAGAAGGATGGTGTGAAATCATACAAGTGATATTAGCACTAATCATCTAATTATCTGCTTAATAAGCTAATCATTACCGTCGGTTAATTATCTGCTTAATCAAAAGCTAATCATTACCGTCGGTGCACGTATAAAATAAGTACTACTACTAATAAATCATACAGTGGTGCGCGTAGCTAGTGCTAGCGCGTTTGATACTGTGATTGCCAAGCGTTAACCTGAACACTCAAAGCAAATCTAGCGATTTCTGGAGATAGACGGGACTGGGAACCGCTGCAAGTCTGCACCACCATTTTAGGGAAGCTTAGATGGAAAATAGTAGACACTTGCATGCATGCATGCTAGTTGACACTTGCATAGAGCGGATGTGCTATGAGCAAAAGAGTTACAGACAGTGCCACAACTGGGATGAAGAGGCTGTAAAGACGACAACAGCAGGCCGGTCCACGCATCCGGCCCACGCATCCGGCCCAAACAATTCAGTCGGCCTTATTGTTACAAATCTAGACCTATTTTGTGTGGCCCATTTTGTGTGTAAGTGGCTGGACAAATCTTGTACGTACCAAACATTTAGTCCCACCCCGGTTGTTGAAGGAGGCTGAGACCAGTTTATAAGGGCAGCTTCCTATTGTCTTCTAAAATAGTACAAGCACAACATAGGCAAAACTCAAATAGCGCGTGCGCTCGCGTGAATATTCGCGACTTAAGACTTTGGACGCTTGGCGACGGCACGGCTAGCCTAGTCTGATATTATCGCTATTTTTTCCGGTGAATAGTTTTTGTTACTGTACATTGGTTCTGGTTGACACGCCCCTAATGCAGCAATAGCATGGGCTACTTTATTACAGACTCTTGGACAGAAAGAGAACTCAACAGAGATGAAGTTTAGGCGGACAAAGGATCTAATGTCCCTGTAAATAATGCCTTCCGGAGCGAGGTCAAAATCTGTACTTTGCATGGCACGTACCAAAATTTGCGAGTCTGACTCAATTTGCACCCTTCCCATTCCCCAATCTGCAGCTGCCTTGACAGCCTGCATACATGCCTGCGCCTCTGCTTGTGCTGCCGATGCCACATATTGATTAAGCAAAGGAAAAAAGTTACTTGGAATTTTTTATTTCATTTATAAATTCCAAAATAGTTCATCAAACACCAAGGCTCAATAATATCCTACAAGATGTAAAAAAGTAGACTTCATTTTTAATTAAAACATAGTAAAATTACGAACATTATAGTATAAGGTGGTGAAACCCTACGTGCTGCTATGATTCATTATAAGGTTAACAAGTGTGCGATTATAATGAGAGGATTTATTCTACCTAAAAGCTCCCGGGATCCGACTTATAAAAGCATCAAAACCTACGGTTACAAGGAGTAGTCACGGTCGAACTCTACTAGCTAACTTATGACCCCGTTGAAGCCTCCAATGAGTGCATGAAGATGTCCATCAGCTAAAAAATGGATATACCCATACCTATTACTAGCTAACGATGACCCCGTTGAAGCCTCCAATGAGTGCATGAAGATAAGCGGGTTCAAGTACATACAATTTATGTCTTTGACTAATATGCCACTCAAGAAAGTGTCATTGTGTGAATGAAGAGTACGCCATGGAGGATACCTCACGGCGTGTATAGAGAGAGGTGAGCGTAAGACGGGGAACTACCGGGATTATGAGACACAAGTTACCTAGCTTCAGATCTCGCAACGGTGGTGAAACCTTACATGCTGCTATGATTCATTATAAGGTTAACAAGTGTGCGATTACAATGAGAGGATTTGTTCTGCCTCAATGGCTTCCGGGATCTGACTTATAAAAGCATCAAGACCTACGGTTACAAGGAGTAGTCTCGGTCGAACTCTACTAGCACTATGCTAAATTTCTACAACTTGTCGTACACGGAAGAGATCTGGCTAACCTATATCTCTACGTATCCGACTAACTACGTCGGTAACGCATAGGCCCATCCACTGTCTATGGGCTAATAGGGCTTGCCGGAATTGGTCTATATCGTTGGTATACCCATGAAGTATATTGACAACAGAAATGACGATTCAATCTTTGGTGGGTTCTTGATATAACCTGATTTGGGTCACATGAAAAGAATAAAGTCACCGCTTCAACTTAATAAAGTCTCATAATAGTATGGCAAACTAAAATAATTATGCTTTTATACCAAACGTTTCTACTTTGACCTACTTGTAGCATACTATGGTTTTATCGAGTATGATTTTCTATTACTTATTTAACATAGTTAACCACATAACAAAGTTGCTAAATATTAGTTCAAGTGTTTTCTATTATAGAATTATAATTTATATCAATGAAAAATATATACTTGCATTGCTTTATATTTAAAAAGTAAATACATAACAATATTTCATTCATTTGACAATTGCATGAACTGTTTGTTATCATATATATTTATGCTAGAATCTCTAAACCATATTGTTTATCTGAAAAATATCTTAATACATGATTTACTATATGAGTAGGTAGTCCTTCTTACGGAAACTTCTGGAACATAAATTGGCAAGATTCTTTATTGTCTTTTGGTCAAATTTGTCTCGCCAGTTATCATAGATTCTTTTTTTTTGACAATCAATACCACATATATTCATAATAACAAATAGTACATGGTAGAGATACACGAGCTGTCTCCAGCGATTACAAAATAAAGTCTAAAAGATAGTAGCAAATCTTCGAGGTCTTCAAACTCTTTCTTCTTCCAAGACATAATCTTGTACTTTTCTGAAGGCAGCCAAAGATAGATAACAAACCATAGACCTGTAAATACCAACGAAGGTTCTCCCATAATTTTAATTTGAGCCGCAATGCCAAGGCTGCGTGCACGCGCGCAACCATTAAAGTAGTCAATCAACATCGGCAAGAGTACCAACACCAGTATGTCAGGGAATAAAAACCGATATGCCTTGTCGACGTTGATGGAGAGCCGAGAATACGAATCACCATTGTCGAGGACGTAGCAATCGGGACAAGAACTGCGAGGATAATCCTCCTCGCGGCAACCATGAGAAAAGATCCAAGATCGATCTGGCGAAGTAAGATCTGAACACCCATACCTAGATAATTGTAATCTTTCAGCACCACCATTGACGTCGGGAAGGAGATCTCGTCGTCGAACGAAAGGCCGAAGATCACTTATTGCAGACGATGGCATCTCCATTGCGGGGAAACCAACAAGAAAACAGCGACCAAAAACCTAACATAGACTACCGAAAAGACTACTTTTATTGAAAACTCCACTCATAGATCGGGTTCCCCACTCCTCCCGACGCCGGCGAAGCCGGCCGGAGGAGGGGGAACCGATCTATGGAGGAGGCTGAGTAGGGGCGGCTAGGGCTTTTCTCAAGAGGCGGCGGCTACAGTTATCATAGATTCAATATAAGTAGACAATGTGTATGTTCTTTCTTGGTATTGAAATAGAACCGCTAGTAGTATCACCGACTAATAAAAATTATAATAGATTCAGCTACTTTTGCATACATACAATTTGATGATTCGACTAGATGATTTCCCACTTATTGCTGTAGAAATAGAAATATGCATATATGTGTAGCTATGCATTTCTGATAATAAGTTACATGAATGTGCCCCCAAAAAGCAGTGCTTCAGTTTGTAGCAATGTCAAATTTATGTTCACACGTCAATGTTGTATTTTTATCTAATAAATAATTTGGCTCCAACATAGATCATACTATGTTACATCTCCATGCATATGGAACAAAATTAGAGATCTAAATCCTATAGGCATAGACGATTACATACATTAGAAGTATAATATGTGCACTTTAAGAAAAAATTAAAAAGTAATCAAGTCCATCTCCACTGCTACATCTCAGAGACCTAGACGTATGGTCGCTCGCCACGTCGCCGGCAACGAGACCACTCCACGTGACGTAAGCGATGAAACGCCGGACCAAGATCGAGGAAGATCCTCCGCAATGGCACGCCAACCTGGAGGAAGAAGAAGCCCGAAAATGCTTATATACAAATCTAGAAAAATCAACGATACTTATTTCCGAACAAATGAGTATATTTTGGCAACTAATGCACATTATGACAAAATTAACTTTTTATTACACAATATAAGTATTGAGTGAATCTATTAGTGGCATGTACAAGGTGACCAAATGTAACCAATTAACCATTTGTAATCAATATTCATTTGTTGGCATCAAGCTATCAACGGGAAAAAAACTTCCAAAAAATAAAACAAAAGCCAAGACCCCTCCTCCACATGCCAATACATAGTGTGGATCTAAGTTGTATTTACTTACAGTAGATGAGTATCATTAGAAAATAACCATTGAGTGCTTCATTTCTTCTAAGATTATTTGTTCAAATAACGCCTAAATGTGCATCTGAAAATTCTGTGCTTTACTGCTAAAGAAAAGTGTTGCAGTTCAAACTAGGTCAGCTGAAGTGTGGAGTGGCAGAGTCGACCAAAATAGTTGCACCTTGTTCCTCGTCCGCTACTTGTTTCTGTACGCGCAAGGCGCAATTCACTGCCTGCATGTTTTGATTTGAACGGGCACAAGAATGCCAAGATACGATCGAAGATATTATCCGATCCGGAAGATCAGCTGATACCATTTGCCGAGATATATACGCCGCAATCGTTGCAAACTTGAGAACCAAGTAGACCTCACCTTCCATTTTCCTTTAAGCCTACGGGTCAGATTCAGCGGCGAGACGGGCGCGCAAAGCCCTACTGGGCTGGTTCCTGTAACTGAAAGAGGCGGACGGCCGCGGCTACGGCCATGGACGGCGAGGGCTGGAGGTTCCCCGCGGCCCCTGACGTCCTCGTGGAGGTCCTGGCGCGGCTCCCGCCGAGCTGCCGGCGGCTGTCCCGCCTCGTCTGCCGGACCTGGCGCGACGTGGTCGACCAGCGCACGCCGGAGATGCGGAGCCGCGCGGCGATCCTTGTCCAGACCGAAAGATCATCGTACGTCGTGGACGACCTGTCGTCGGGACGCCGCCGAGAGCTCTGGACCGGACGCCGCGCCGGCGACCGCTACGAGAGCATGTGCGTGGTGGGCACGTGCAACGGCCTGCTCTGCCTGTGCGACACCAAGGAACCCGGCGGCGCCATCACCCTGGCCAACCCGGCCACCGGCGAGACGCTGCTCCTCCCGCTGCTGCCGTTCTCCGGCCAGTACTACCGGCCGTTCCGCTGGGGAGACGGCGGGATCGCAACGTCGAGGCACGAGGCCTACTGCTTCGCGTACCTGCCGACGACGGGGAAGTACAGGGTCGTGCACGTCCCCTGCTACCCCGACCCGGCCGGGGAGTTCGAGGCGGTGCAGGTGTTCACTCTGGGGAAGAAATCATGGCGGAATGTGCCGACTCCCGGCATGAGCTGCAACCTCAAGGCCGGCATTCTCAGCGTCGACGGCGCCATGTACTGGCTTACGGTGGGCACTGAGAAGGTAATGTCTCTCGACCTCGAGGTGGGGCGCGTCACGCCCGTCAAGTCCCTGCCAGCACCGGCCGGACCCAACTGCCACCTGACCGTGGTGCGCGGATGGCTGGGCATTGCCATTAGCGACGGGTCGTCTCCTCTGGAAAAGATCGAGGTAATGCAAACAATACACATAACCCAAAATGTAACCCATCTCATCTTCTGTAATTCGATTTGATTTGATGCGCTTATTCGACATGTGCAGGTGTGGGTTTTGGAGGGTAGCAGAAGGGAGGAACAGAGCTGGAGCCGCCGGTACAGCATACAAGTGCACATGTTACGGGATCAGCATCCATGGAGCCGGCAGAAGCTCACCCAGCCACAATTCGCTCACGGCGAGTACGTTCTGACGAAGCATTCCCGGGACTGGAACTGCTTCTTGTACGGGAACAGGGTGAGCGACGCCGGGAGGCTGCAGTGCGGCGTGCTACGTCTAAGCGAGAAGAAATGGGGGATGGAGATCGGGACCGTTGGGGGCTATGGCCGGACTTTCGCATATGTCAAGACTACTGAGCCGCTTGATGTTTACAGGGTCAGCGATTGCAGGTGGATCCATAGGCCCTGAAGATAGGATCTTAGTTTAACTGCTTTACCATTGCTACTTGTCGTGATAAACTGTACGTCGTTTGATTGTTAAGTTCAAGTTTTAACCACAAAGACATAAACGCCAACAATTCTCATGGCTGCAACGAGGAGCATTGTCTTGGCAATATTTATCCTAACTACTACGAGGTTCTTGACAATTATGATTCGTATTCTCGGCTTCCCAATGGCATTGACAAGACTATTCGATTTCGTTTTTACTGGTGTTCGTATTCTTGCCGATGTTGGTTGATTATTTTAGTGGTTGTGCACTTGCACGTAGCTTTGGCATTGCGGCTCAAAGTAAATTCTGGTGAATGCTCAATGGTACTTACATGTCATTGGTTTGACATCTATGTCATTTTACTACGGTTACCTTCAGAAAGGTACAAGATTATTTCCTTAAAAAAGAAAGAGTTTAAAAACCTCGAAGATTTGCTTGTTTCTTAAGCTTTATTTTATAGTGGTCGAATTTAGTTTATGTATCTCTACTAAGTAATATTTTTTACTTTTAAATATATATTTTATTGATTGTCAAAAATGTGGTGTTTTTTTTTAAAGGAATACGGTAGGGGAAGCTTCTACAGTCATTTTTTTGTGAAATAATAAGAACCCAAATCTGCGTTCGTGGGAACTTGTACCTGGATGGCTGGGTTGTACATCCACTTCCCTAACCAAGTGAACTAGGCTCACTCCTTAAAAAAAATGTGGCGTTGGATTAGAGAAAGTTATCTGTTCCAAGCATAGTAGACGACACATTTTAAATCATAAAGCTGGCATGGCATATTTCGTTGAATCAGTCTTTTTTGCCACACATCGTATAAAGGGAATTGAACCCAAAGTTTTAACCAATATTGGTATCGATTCAATTGATTCAAGTCAAAATAAATATCCGTATTGATTTATATTCAAAAGATACATTTTGTAATTTCATCTTATTTTTTTAACAATACAGTCCGAACTTCCGCTCATTAGGGAAAAGGATGATCCTAAGAACAAGAAGGATTCGGGTGATAGTCTCTCACCATCAAATATTCTCCTAATCCCCATATTCATATGCCTCACAATGCATGCCATCTAACTTGATTTTTCTAGTTTTGTAAATCGGTAATTCTTGATGCCCTCACCCACTGGCGGAGCTCTGTTGTGGCCAAACTGGGCTGTGGCCCGCCAAGCTCAGCCCAAAACATTGAAGAGACAGGGAAAAATTAAGCCCATGAAAGATAAAAACTGGCCTTCTCTTTGGGCTGGCCCGCCCAACAATTTGGCTGGAGCTCCGCCAGTGCCCTCACATATTCGCAGCTCTTCAACTTAATAAAGTTTCACTACAACATGACAAATTGAAATAATTATACTTTTATACTGAACTTTTCTAATTTGAGCAACTTGTAAATACTATATTGTCGAGTATGGTTTTCTATTACTTATTAACATAGTTAACCACATAATCAAGTGTTTGTTATAGAATTATAATTAATATCGATGAAAAATGTATGACTTGCATTGCATTATATTTCAAATCTGAATGTCTAAGAATATTTCATTCATTTGACAATTGCATGAACTAATGTTATTATATATTTATGTTAGAATCTCTAAACCATATTGTTTATATGAAAAATATCTTGATACATGATTTAGTATATGAGTAGGTAGCCATACTTATAGAAATTTCCAGACCATAAATTGGCAAGATTCTTTACTATCATTTGGTCAAATTTGTTATCATGGAATTAAATATAATTTGACAATGTGTGTATGTTCTTTCTTGGTAGTATTTAAATAGAACTACTAATAGTATCACCGACTAATTTATAATAGATTCATCTACTTTTGCATACATATGGTTTGATTATTCGACGATGATTCCCAATTCATTGTCGTAGAAATAAGAATATCCATATATTCACTACTGAAAAAAGGCTTACCAGTGATAGATGTGTTTTTCGCACTGCTAATGGTAGATGCAGACACCACGAGTATACAGCCACTGCGTGTTTTTCACCCTATTGACCAAGCATTGCCGAGACTGGAGCTACTTCTTATACGGGAACAGGGTGAGCAACGCTGGGAGGCTATAGTGCGGTGTGGTGCGTCTAAGCGAGAAGAAGTGTTTAATTGGCAAGCTCAAGTTTTAACCACAAAGATATTCACGCCAATAATTCTCGCTTTGCGGGATTAAACCTAATAAATCTAAAAAGATTGCAAACCTAACCACCGCCTCTCCTCCAAAAACCAGCTTTGTGCTTCACTTTAAGTTGCCCCCCTCTCAGATCGGTCTTGCCAGCATGAGGTGGAGTGGAGAACCTGATCTGAGTGGATGTTTTAATAAAAATAGAACTTTTAATATACTAGTTTACAATTTTAGCGGCGGTTTTGTTTTTGGCATCCATGTAAGGGAGATGGCATTGCCTACAATAAGTGATCTTCCTCGTCTTGTTCAAGAACGAGATCTTCTTCCTGGCGGCAGTGTTGGTGTTGGAATGTTTATTTTCTCTAGGTATGGTCCTTCAGATCTTACTTCACCGGATTCAATCTTGAACTTTTTCTCATGGTTGCCACGAGGAGCATTGTCCTCGCAATATTTATCTCGGTTGCTACGTCCTCGACAATGGTGATTCATATTCTCGGCTCCCCAGCGACGTCGATCAGGTTGTTCGTTTATTTTCCTGGTGTTAGTACTCATATCGATGTTGGTTAATTATTTTAATGATTACACTCGTCCACGTAGCTTCGGCATTGCGGATCAAAGTCAAGTTATGGGAGAAGCCTCGCTGGTATTTAAATGCCTTTGGTTTGACATCTATGTCATTTTTCTATGGTCACCTTCAAAAAGGTACAAGATTGTGTCCTTGAAGAAGAAAGAGTTTGAAGACCTTGAAGATTTGCTCGTTTCTTTTAAGCTTTGTTTTGTAGTCATTGAATTCAGCTCATATATCTCTACCATGTACTATTTTCTACTTTAAATACATATGGTGATGATTTTCAAGAAAAAATGTTCAAGTTGTAACCAACATTGGTATCGATTCAAGTCAATACAAAAATTGGTATTGATTCAAGTTAAAAGAAATACTCCCTCCGATTCATATTAATTGACTCTAATATGGATGTATTTTAGTTCTAGATACATCTATATTGAAGTCAATTAATGTTTATCGAATGGACTATTTATATTGATTTGAATTCGGAATATCCTTCCTGTAAGGTGTATTAAATACTCTCTCCGTTCCATTCTATAGTGCCTATAGTTTTTTGGCACGGAAATTAGCGCAAGAGTATTATTTACATAAGACCAACTGGCTTAACGATTTGAGATCAGAGTAAAATGAGGGAAATCGATAACTTCCTAAATTAACATAATAAATCCCACAAATCTCTCTGGTTGACTTTCCATATATGTGCAACCAAGTTCTACTATTAAGGAAAGAAAAACAATGTTTCCTAAATCTAAGGAATCGTTGGGGTCCTGCATTAGGAATCTCAATTAATTGTTTTCCTTTTGTATGGATTTTTTCATGCATGTCGTGTGGGGCTGACCGGTAGAGGTGGTAATTGAAAAAAGCCAAGCTACAACCTTATATTCTGAAACAAATACCAAAAATCTATAGGCATTATAAAAAGAAACGGAGGGAGTATATAGAAGAAAGAGCCAAAAGGCCCAAAAAGAGTCACCAGCGGCTAGATCATATGCTACCAACATGGGATGGCGGCTCCCCAACCGAAGCCTACCTCATAACTGTCACGACAACGATCACGGGCTATGAAAAGTCAAAACTACTAGTATGGAAGGGTCTAGCTAACTCTTATCGCTCGATTGATCTTCATCTTGATCATCGACACGATGACACGGCCAGGCTGGTACCGTTGAAAACCACGTCATTTCGGTGCCGCCATATACACCAGAAGACTAAGATGGTCGATGTCCATAGGTCCCTCTGCGCAAACCCATGACCATGCCTCGAACTCCACCTGCCAATCAACTCAATGTCCGCTGCTGGTTGGCAATCTAGCTTCCTCCAGTGAGCGAGTGCCCAGGCCAGACCTCATGCGCCCCCTCATGCGCGAGAAGACTAATTGTTGCAAAATTTAAATAAAATTATTGCAAAGTTCAACATTAAATTTGCACAATCATGAATCCTACATTGCACATATATGTGCACACAATTGGGTCATGAGACCTATTAAGGGCATGTACAATAAGGGCAGCACCTACCTACTGCCCCAAGTTTCCACGTAAGCGAAGAAATAAAATAGGAGGTAGAAATCAACTACAACACTCCAAGATATCACATGCAATGGTCCTCACAACCTGACTCAAACTACTTTTTCTCCACCTCTTTTCTACTTCACCGGCTCTCTCTCACTACTCCAACTTTTAGCATTGAGAGGCGAGATCTCCTACAAGAGACCACTTTAATCTGCATGTGTTAGGTAGAGGCTGATTAGGACCATCTGAACCTACATGGCAGTTGTCCACGATGGAGCATTGACCATGCCCTAAGTGACTTGGTGAACAGAAACTAGATATAAAAAAAAACATCTCAACAAAGAGAAATGAGATTCAAAGAACATGTGTTATATTTTACAGGCATGGGTTCTACACGCACACTTACTACTTTATACAAAATGTAGTGCTAGTTAGTAAGCCTCGGCGTAATCACAGAGCTGCGAAAATAACTAAATATCACCCCAAAGTGCTAAATTGGCAAGAGAGGTTATTATTTCAAAACTTATTATTTACATAATTTGCTACGAGAACATTGTACAATCGTGCCTTTTCAAGTAAGGAGTATTGGTTTGCTTAAAATAACGATAATAGGCAATCTCAACATCTTAAGCCAGTCCTACTACAAGTGTGTGGGCACCGCCGCATCAGTTCTTCCCCTGGGCGAGGCTGATTCTTTGTCTTTCTTAAAGGTCTTCTTCAGGAAGAATGCCATCGCTAGCTGAGCGCCAAGGTTTGACCGGCCTTTAGACAGACAAACGATGCTTCCAATAAGCAAAAGTCCACTTGCGATCGTTTCCCGTGTTGGCTTCTTTCCTAGCTGCTTGCAGGGTGAAGTTCCGGGCGAATTTGTAGAAGTAACTACAGCTGCAGCAGCTGTATTCACTGGAGATCGATGACTTTCATCCACGTTGGTCTGCAAGGCCTGGGGAAACTGTTGCGCAAAGAGCTTCGTCAGAGCAAGAACTATAAACGACAACAGTAAAACATCCACAAATTGCGTGGGTACAGAAATTAAAATTTCAAAAGAATAGGCTGTTGCAACTTATAAACATATCCAATCGCTCAAAGCAATTACACTGCTTCTATTGTTGTATTTCGATCATGGAAGCAAACAAGAGACAAATTCAAATCCATAACAAGCAATAAATTGACATGAATTGATAAACTAGTACACAGCACCAACCTTCTTGATAAGTCTTCTCATGGTCAAGATTGATATTGACGCACCACGGTGCTGAGGATACCGGCGTAAAGCATTATTCATTTTGCAAATGTATTTCCAGATTCCCTTGGAAAAGGCGAGCTTTGCCATCTCGATGTTCATGCCATTGTCCTCATGATGCAGCACTGTGATTTGGCATGCATCTCTTCCAGGGACTGTAAGAGTGTAAATATTAAATTAGAAACAAACTACACATATATGATATACTAACTCTGTTCTAAAATGGATGATATCCTAGAATGTGTGCAGTCAAATTTCTCGTGCAGACAAGTTCTTCTAACTTTGACTATTGATATGTAAAAGGATTACTGAGACAGGTCAATGGAACATTAATAGTTTTTTCGTGAAATATTTTCATAATTCCGTATGTTTTTTTGTTTTCTTTGCTAACGTAGTTGCATCACTGTGTCAATGTCTACAAGGTCATGTATTTCGGAGAGAAGGGTAAATACCAAACGGTAGCCTGGTATCAATCTTGCGGTAGTTGCATCACTATGCCAATGTCTACAGTCATGTATTTCGGAGAGAAAGGTAAATACCAAATAGTACGCCTGGTATCAATCTTGACTTACCTTTCCTAATACACCATCCTGATCTCAGAAGTCGTACTCGAACAAATTTTCTTTGTACTGGCGCAAGAGAGTGTTCACATTCCTGCAAGCATGAGCATATTAGACAAGACAATTAGGTCATGCCGCAATAGCAATAAGGTGATTCTCATTTATACTTCATATGGAGCAACTCGGGCGTCATCAGGTAACAACTTGTATATGTTTAAGAACTCTAGCTCTATTTGTTTCAAGCGACATGTTTTTTCCTTACTTTGTCCACATCAACAAAAAACTCGAAATACCTTGACTTTCTTAGAAAAGGTCCGAGACAAATGAGATATATGAGAAAGAGGCTTCAATAAAACTTGTGTCTAGAGTATTATTTGGACCAGTAAAGAAACAAAAAAACCACAGGAGCAGGTTCCATTAGAGAAAAAACTGCAGACTTAGGTTTACTGATTATTACAGAGAACTCCTTGATCGGATGGAGTTTCTGTCCTCTTATCTCTGACCTGTGATCTTAGAGGGTTCAATTTTTGTTTAAAGTGATTATGTTTCTTTTTGTTCAACCTCAGTTTAAGTGATTTTTTTATTGGGAAGTTTAAGTGATTTTATGTTTTCTTGGTTCAACCTTAGTTCGAGTGATTTTATGTTTTCTATAATTGGCATACATTACAGCGACAACATGGGTATATGCAGTCACACCAGTGAGTTAAATCTTGAACTTCAAGTTAGCATTGAACATTTTAGATGTACCAGCGGCTTCCTCAACTTAATTTCGTGATTGATTCCAAGAACATAGCTAATTTCTAGGTGATACATTATTAGCAGATATTTTAATCTCGAGGAAGCAAACCGAAGCTTTTGAGATTATGATAAGTGTACATGAATGTATGTATGGTGAGTAAATTACTTCATCTGTACAGAACAAACAGAATAACGAAAGTGCAGGCAACCATTTATATCTGACAAAAAGATACCATGACAGATGCACAGTAGTGTGGAATTATGAACGAATATAATGCAATATGCAGGGAGGGTGAGGGAGATGTGATTAACCTTGACCAAACAGTAGAAAGAATTGTCATTTGTTTCCCAAACTCGCCATGCCAAGATGTACTCTCTTGGCGTTAAAATAGGGAACTTCTTGAGTGTTCGCCCTATCTCAATTCCGCTATTTTCGTCATACTGCAGCTGCTCATGCTTTGTAACGGTGTTATCCCACTCCATCCTATACTCATTATCCATGTAGAAGTCCCTCAAAAGCTCTGTTGAACACCCCTCATAAGTTGTCACACTGAGATACTTAGGTGGGCCGTCCTGCATTTCAAAGCATAAGATAGTATAAATAAAAACCTCAAACTGTCATGGCAAACTATTGTTTAGAATCCAGCAACAACTCCAGGGCCCAATGAAATTCCACGAAGACTACAAGTCAATCAGTGGTAACTCTTGCGACCGTTAGGAGTTCTGACTAATCCCAGGAAGACATCTCAATTTTCATGTGAAAGGGGAAAACATATCCATTTGCTGAAGAACACAAAACCAATATTCAGAGTTTCATTGGTGGCCTTGAGATGTTTTGATGGCGGTGGCCGACTACCTGCACCCATTAATTAATCCCACCTAGCCTCTGCTATGAGGTAGCATAAAAATCCTCAACGTGTTTCTGGCCTAGTATCATTGCACTGAACCCAACAACACTATTCAGAATCTGGCAAGTGCTAAAGCACGCGCGTGTTAGATACGAACAAGAAGAATGAGAAAGGATTCAGCACTACCTTGGTCTTGTCGCACCACGCCTTGTACGAGACGGCGTCATTCCCCATGGCGATCACAGGGTCCCAGCCCTCCAGCTCCGGCGCACGGGCGCCCACCCCCAAGCTGGTGACCAGCTCCCTGAGATCGTCCTCCGTCACGAGGCCCTCCATCCTGCGCTCCACCAAAGTTAAACACGGCACAGCCAGTCAGTCAGTCAGCCTCCCCCGCCGGTAAAATCAGGCACAGAAAAACCGCGCCGAAGGGGCAAACGGGCGTCCGACCGACCCTGTGCTGGAGCCGGAGGAGGGGGAGGCGGCGGGGGATGCGGCAGGCGTGGCGGCCGCGGTTTCCGGCTGGATCAGGCGGCCGCGGCGGTAGCGGCGGGCGAGGAGGACGGCGAGGTGGGAGGCGAGGAGCAGGAGGAGCGCGGCGGCGGTGGCCCAGCCGCCGCCGCGGGCCGTGGGGCGCCACAGGTCGGTGGCGCCGAGGAGGGTCTCCAGCGGCGGCGGCATGGTCCCGCTCCGGTAGCGGCCGGAGGACTCGGTCCGCGCCGCGCTGTGTTCTAGGTGCGGCCCGCCAGGTTTTGCGCAATTGCGGGGCTTCCCTTGTTCCTTGGTGGTAGGGGGAGGAATCTAGGAAGAGTTACTAAAAGAAAGAATAATAATCGGAGGAAAAGAGGGAAAAGGGAGAGGTGGGCAGCGGTGCTTGGATAATCGTCACAAATAATGTGAGGGGCTCTGGGTTTATGCTCAATTTTAGACCAAAAAAACGAGATCAAGTGCACGGTACACATTACCTCAAAATAAAATGCACGGTAGGACGCGAGGGCAACGCAGAACAAGAGATTTGGACCGCAAATGTGGCGACCACGACGCCGGGGATAAGTACTAATATTTTGCTACTGCCTTATCTACTATCCTAGTTTAAAAATTGTTACAAAAGAAGTTGCTTAAATTTGTTTAGATACTGTTTTTAATGGGTATCTATAAAAAGTTAAGCACGCTATTTTGGAACAAAGACGCTAGCATACTATGGAATATAGGTAATAGCTAGCATCGCTCAAACTTGGAAAAAAAAACGCGGAAATTCGTCTTGGCTCCCGGGAGCATTTGCTCCCGGATTTTTGGGGAGAAAATTTTGTTTTTCAAAACTTTTCAAAAAATTCCGAAAAAAATCATGCACGTACCTGACCATGGCACACACCACCTTGTGAAATTTCGCTGCGAAATGTCATCGTATGCGCCCTGGACAAAAATGACAAATTTCCAGATCTGAGATTCAAATTTTTGGATCTCATTTCATGTCAGAAATTTGTCATTTTTGTCCAAGGCGCATACGACGACATTTTGCAACGACATTTTACACTTTGGTGCGTGCCATGGTCAGGTACGTGCATGATTTTTTTTCGGAATTTTTTGATAAGTTTTCGATTTATTCTAATTTTTCGAAAAAAACCGGGAGCAAATGCTCCCGGGAGCCAAATCGACGCTCCCAAAAAAACGGTTTTATCATCATATCAGCAGAATTATTATAAATATTGATCTTGCATATTTTCAGTTTACTGAGCAATAATTGGCTGCAAGCCTTGCAGTTCACAACCCAACCGCTAACAAAAAAACAATACATAACATGTTAGGAAACACCTTTTATTCAAATATACAGCAACATCTGAATCCACGTAGCAAACGAGTCCTTCTGTACCTTTGACGAATTTTAAAAAGGCATTGGAATTACCACAAATGTGCTTAAAACCCAATGAATAACCTTTCGGTGTTCTTTGCCAGGATTAGCCTTGTATCTACTAATCAAACTCATTGGATATGCTAAATCAAGATGAGACCGGATCATGACATGCACGATCTTCACATATACCCAAGCTCTTCATCTGAACTTGGACATTGAGACGCACGATAGTTTGAAATGAGGAGAAATTACTACTCCGTACTAATAGACTTAGCATGATATACAACTTAAAAACGATGAAGAATTTTCTTAATGTAACTCTGCTGATTAAGAAACGACAAACTAGAACCAAGAACTTTCATCTCATACTCACTACTTAACATTAGGTTTTGAAGTAGTGATATCCTTTCTACTTTTGGTATCAATCAACATATCAACAACATATAACAAAAAGTATATAGGTGTTCCATCAACAAACGTAATGTAAATGTAGCTTGTTGTACAAATGGGTATCTGATACCTGTAAAAATGTATTTATGCACTTTGTAGTTTATTGTCTCATATTCCAACATATTTGCATCATAACAAAGGTTCCAACCATGGTTTTACATCGATTTCAGGGATTTTCCACCAAGTCTCCTTTATTTTGGTTTTAACTATGCATAACAAAAACCATTGTTTTGTGTATTTTTGAACTTTCAAGAACCTTACGAGCCTCTAATAGAGAGGGGATTCCTACCAGATTAGTATCTGTGGAAGAGAAGCAACTACACATGAAGAAGTGAACCATGAGGTCGAGGGGCTGCATGGTGGGGCCCACGACACGGCCATCCATGCCATGGTGGCCCATTAGCCCCTTGTGGCTCATTTCGCCTCTCGTGGTGAACCGTCTTGACCTAAAACCATCTATATACAAGACCCACTTCGATAAACAATATCAAACCAACACAAATACATGGACCAATGAGGTGAAGCAAAAGGATCATAAGGTTTTTTTTATTCATCGACATATGTCTAATAGTATTTTGTAGGAAGTGATGTAGTAGAAAACTCCAGCAGCCCTGTGCCTCAAACTGGAGTCGATCTGCATGTCTAAGGACTTAACCAGTAAGATGCACGTTAAGATGAAATTATTCCGCACAAGCTTCTTGAGGGAGGTTTGATACTCAACCAATTATCTGTTAAAGATATACCCAAGAGGCAATAATAAAATGGTTATTATTATATCTTTGTGTGTTATGATAAATGTTTGCATACCATGCTATAATTGTATTAACCGAAACATTGATACATGTGTGTTATGTAAACAACAAGGAGTTCATAGTAAGCCTCTTGTATAACTAGCTTGTTGATTAATAGATGATCATGGTTGCGTGATCATGAACATTGGATGTTCTTAATAACAAGGTTATGTCATTGGATGAATGATATAATGGACACACACTCAAATAAGCGTAGCATGAGATCAAGTCATTAAGTTCAACTTGCTATAAGCTTTCAATACATAGTTACCTAGTCCTTCGACCATGAGAGCATGTAAATCACTTACACCGGAAGGATGCTTTGATTACATCAAACGTCATTGCGTAAATGGGTGGTTATAAAGATGGGGTTAAGTATTCGGAAAGTGCGAGTTGAAGCATATGGATCAAGAGTGGGATTTGTCCATCCCGATGATGGATAGATATACTTTGGGCCCTCTCGGTGGAATGTCGTCTGATTAGCTTGCAAGCATGTGACTAGGTCACAAGAGATGACATACCACTGTACGAGTAAAGAGTACTTGTCGGAAACGAGGTTGAACTAGGTATGGAGATACCGATGATCGAACCTCATACAAGTAAAGTATCGCGTGACAAAGGGAATCAGTATCGTAGTGATACGTCTCAAACGTATCCATAATTTCTTATGTTCCATGCTACTTTTATGACAATACTCACATGTTTTATACACACTTTACATCATTTATACGCATTTTCCGGCACTAACCTATTAACGAGATGCCGAAGAGCCAGTTGCTGTTTTCTGCTGTTTTTGGTTTCAGAAATCCTACAAAGGAAATATTCTCGGAATTGGACGAAATCAACGCCCAATGTCTTACTTTTCCACGGATCTTCCAGAAGACCGAAGAGCATACGAAGTGGGGCCACGAGATGGCCAAACCACAGGGCGGCGCGGCCAAGGAGGGGCCCGCGCCGGCCTGTGGTGTGGGCTCCTCGTGCCTCCTCCGACTCTGCCCTTCCGCCTACATATACTCTCCGTCGCGAAAACCCTATTACCGAGAGCCACGATACGGAAATAGTTCCAGAGACGCCGCCGCCGCCAATCCCATCTCGGGGGATTCAGGAGATCGCCTCCGGCACCCTGCCGGAGAGGGGAATCATCTCTCGGAGGACTCTACATCACCATGATCGCCTCCGGACTGATGTGTGAGTAGTTCATCCTTGGACTATGGGTCCATAGCAGTAGCTAGATGGTTGTCTTCTCCTCATGTGCTATCATGTTAGATCTTGTGAGCTGCCTATCATGATCAGGATCGTCTATTTGTAATGCTACATGTTGTGTTTGTTGGGATCCGATGAATATGGAATACTATGTCAAGTTGATTATCAATCTATCATATATGTGTTATTTATGTTCTTGCATGCTCTCCGTTGCTAGTAGAGGCTCTGGCAAAGTTGATACTTGTGACTCCAAGAGGGAGTATTTATGCTCGATAGTGGGTTCATGCCTCCATTGAATCTGGGACAGTGATAGAAAGTTCTAAGGTTGTGGATGTGCTATTGCCACTAGGGATAAAACATTAATGTTTTGTCTAAGGATATTTGTGTTGATTATATTACGCACCATACTTAATGCAATTGTCTGTTGTTTGCAACTTAATACTGGAAGGGGTGCGGATGCTAACCCGAAGGTGGACTTTTTAGACATAGATGCATGCTGGATAGCGGTCTATGTACTTTGTCGTAATGCCCTGATTAAATCTCATAGTAGTCATCGTGATATGTATGTGCATTGTTATGCCCTTTCTATTTGTCAATTGCCCAACTGTAATTTGTTCACCCAACATGCTATTTCTTATCGGAGAGACACCACTAGTGAACTGTGGACCCCGGTCCATTCTTTTACATCTGAAATACAATCTATCGCAAACTCGTTCTTTACTTGTTCTTCACAAACAAACATCATTTTCCACACCATACATTTAATCCTTTGTTTACGAGCAAGCCGGTGAGATTGACAACCTCACACTGTTAAGTTGGGGCAAAATATTTTGATTGTGTTGTGCAGGTTCCACGTTGGCGCCGGAATCCCTGGTGTTGCGCCGCACTACACTCCGTCACCAACAACCTTCACGTGGCCCTTGACTCCTACTGGTTCGATAACCTTGGTTTCTTACCGAGGGAAAACTTGCTGCTGTACGCATCACACCTTCCTCTTGGGGTTCCCAACGGACGTGTGCTTCACGCGTTATCAAGCTCTTTTTCTGGCGCCGTTGCCGGGGAGATCAAGACACGCTGCAAGGGGAGTCTCTCACATCCAATCTCTTTACTTTGTTTTTGTCTTGCTTTACTTTATTTTATTTACTGCTTTGTTTGCTCTCTATATCAAAAATACAAAAAAAATAGTTACTTGCTTTACTTTATTTACTGTCTTGTTTGCGTTCTCTATATTAAAAACACAAAAAAAAATTAGTTACTTGCATTTATTTTATTTAGTTTGCTTTATTTACTACTGTTAAAATGAATACTACTGAGAACACTAAGTTGTGTGATTTCACTAGCACAAATAATAATGATTTCCTATGCACACCTATTGCTCCACCTGCTACTACAGCAGAATTTTATGAAATTAAACCTGCTTTACTAAATCTTTTTATGAGAGAGAAATTTTCTGGTGTTAGTTCTGATGATGCTGCTGCCCATCTTAATAATTTTGTTGAACTTTGTGAAATGCAAAAATACAAGGATGTAGATGGTGACATTATAAAATTGAAATTGTTTCCTTTCTCCTTAAGAGGAAGAGCTAAAGATTGGTTGCTATCTTTGCCTAAAAATAGTATTGATTCATGGACTAAATGTAAGGATGCTTTCATTGGTAGATATTATCCTCCCGCTAAATTTATATCTTTGAGAAGTAGCATAATGAATTTTAAGCAATTGGATAATGAACATGTTGCTCAAGCATGGGAAAGACTGAAATCTTTGGTGAAGAGTTGCCCTACCCATGGACTAACTACTTGGATGATCATCCAAACCTTTTATGCAGGACTGAATTTTTCTTCGCGGAACCTATTGGATTCAGTTGCTGGAGGTACCTTTATGTCCATCACCTTAGGCGCCGCAACAAAACTTCTTGATGATATGATGATAAACTACTCTGAATGGCATACTGAAAGGGCTCCACAAGGTAAGAAGGTAAATTCTGTTGAAGAAACCTCCTCCTTGAATGATAAGATTGATGTTATTATGTCTATGCTTGTGAATGGTAGATCTAATGTTGATCCTAATAATGTTCCTTTAGCTTCATTGGTTGCTCAAGAAGAGCATGTTGATGTGAACTTCATTAAAAGTAATAATTTCAACAACAATGCTTATAGGAATAATTTTGGGAACAACAATTATATGCCATACCCTTCTAATAGTAGTAATTCTTATGGTAGATTTGTTTGGCCTAATGAAGAAAAGATGCTAGAAATTGAAAGAGCTACTAAGAGCTTTATGCAATCACAATATGAGCAAAATCAATTGTTTACTAAAACTATGAATGAACAATCTGCCTTGTTGAAAAATATAGGGAATCAACTTGAAAATTTGAATATGGAAATTTCTGGTTTGCAAACTAAGCTTTCAAATGCTGAAAACCGAATCTCATACATGTCTGAGTCACAATCTTCTTTAATTAATAAAATGGCTGCTAAACCTGAGGATAATGATAATAAAATTGTTGCTACAGCAAACGCCATCCAAGTTCGAATTAATGAAAATATTAGATTGATGGATGAATTGCATGCTAGGTGGGAAAGAGAAGAAAAACTAGCTAAAGAGAATAATGTAGCTAAAGTTTGGACTATTACCACCACTAGTAATGTTGATGCTTCACATGTTGCTAAACCTCCTACTATCAATGGTAAAATAACTGTTGTGGGCAATGTTTCTACTCCTAATGCAAAGCGTGCAAAACTACCTGAAACTGCTAAAACTGCTGAAACTGTTTGTGATAAAACTGCTGAAATTTTTCAAAATATTGGGGACAATGATCCCATTGCTGTAGATTATAATGGTTTAGATTTTGATGATTATCATATCTCTGAAGTTATTAAGTTCTTACAAAAACTTGCTAGAAGTCCTAATGCTAGTGCTATAAATTTGGCCTTTACAAAACATATTACAAATGCTCTCATAAAAGCTAGAGAAGAGAAATTAAAACTTGAGACTTCTATTCCTAGGAAGTTGGAAGATGGTTGGGAGCCCATCATTAAGATGAAGGTCAATGATTTTGATTGTAATGCTTTATGTGATCTTGGTGCAAGTATTTATGTTATGCCTAAGAAAATCTATAATATGCTTGACTTGCCACCATTGAAAAATTGTTATTTGGATGTTAATCTTGCTAATAATTCTATAAAGAAACCTTTGGAGAGGATTGATAATGTTCGCATTACGGTTAACAAAAACCTTGTCCCCGTTGATTTTGTTGTCTTGGATATTGAATGCAATGCATCTTGTCCCATTATTTTGGGAAGACCTTTTCTTCGAACTGTTGGTGCTATTATTGATATGAAGGAAGGGAATAATAAATATCAATTTCCTCTCAAGAAAGGTATGGAACACTTCCCTAGAAAGAGAATGAAGTTACCTTTTGATTCTATTATTAGAACAAATTACGATGTTGATGCTTCATCTCTTGATAATACTTTATTCACACTTTCTGCGCCTAGCTGAAAGGCGTTAAAGAAAAGCGCTTATGGGAGACAGCCCATTATTTTACTTCTGCACTTTTGTTTTATATTTGAGTCTTGGAAGTTGTTACTACTGTAGCAACCTCTCCTTATCTTTATTTTATTGCATTGTTGTGCCAAGTAAAGTCTTTGATAGTAAGGTTGATACTAGAATTGGATTACTGCACAGAAACAGATTTCTTGCTGTCACGAAATTGAGTAGCCCCGTCTGTAGGTAACTCAGAAAAATCTTCCAATTTACGTGCGTGATCCTCAGATATGTACGAAACTTTAATTCAATTTGAGCTTTTTCATCTGAGCAAGTTAAGTGCCCCTGAAAAATTCGTATTTACGGACTGTTCTGTTTTGACAGATTCTGCCTTTTATTTCGCATTGCCTGTTTTGCTATGTTGAATGGATTTCTTTGTTCCATTAACTTTCAGTAGCTTTGTGCAATGTCCGAAGTGTTAAGAATGATTATGTCACCTCTGAATATGTGAATTTTCGATTATGCACTAACCCTCTAATGAGTTTGTTTTGAGTTTGGTGTGGAGGAAGTTTTCAAGGATCAAGAGAGGAGGATGATACAATATGATCAAGAAGAGTGAAAACTCTAAGCTTGGGGATGCCCCCGTGGTTCATCCCTGCATATTTCAAGAAGACTGAAGCATCTAAGCTTGGGGATGCCCAAGGCATCCCCTTCTTCATCGACAACTTATCAGGTCACCTCTAGTGAAACTATATTTTTATTCCATCACATCTTATGTGTTTTACTTGGAGCGTCTGTATGTTTTTGTTTTTTTTTTGTTTGAATAAAATCGGATCCTAGCATTCTTTGTGTGGGAGAAAGACACGCTCCGCTGTTTCATATGAACACCGGTGTTCTTAGCTTTACTTTTAATGTTCATGGCGAAGGTTGAAAACTGCTTCGTTCATTGCCATTTGGTTGGAAACAGAAAATGCTTCATGTGGTAATTGGTATAATGTCTTGAATAATTTGATACTTGGCAATTGTTGTGCTCAAATAGATCATGTTTAAGCTCTTGCGTTATGTACTTTGCACCCATTAATGAAGAACTATCATAGAGCTTGTTGAAATTTGGTTTGCATGATTGGTCTCTCTAAAGTCTAGATATTTTCTGGTGAGGTGTTTGAACAACAAGGAAGACAGTGTAGAGTGTTATAATGCTTGCAATATGTTCTTATGTAAGTTTTGCTGTACCGGTTCATACTTGTGTTTGCTTCAAACAACCTTGCTAGCCAAAAGCCTTGTACTGAGAGGGAATGCTTCTCGTGCATCCAAAACCTTGAGCCAAAACCTATGCCATTTGTGTCCACCATACCTACCTACTACATGGTATTTCTCTGCCATTCCAAAGTAAATTACTTGAGTGCTACCTTTAAAATTTCATTCCTTGTCTTTGCAATATATAGCTCATGGGAAAATAGCCTTAAAAACTATTGTGGTATTGAATATGTTACTTATGTATCTTATTTCTTATAAGTTGCTTGTTGAGCGGTAACCATGTTTACGGGGACGCCATCAACTATTTCACCTTTGTTGAATATCATGTGAGTTGCTATGCATGTTCGTCTTGTCTGAAGTAAGGGTGATTTATCATGATCAAATGGTTTGAGTATGCATATTGTTAGAGAAGAACATTGGGCCGCTAACTAAAGCCACAAATCATGGTGGAAGTTTCAGTTTGGACATTAATCCTCAATCTCTTATGAGAATATTATCTGTTGTTGAATGCTTAAGCATTAAAGAGGAGTCCATTATCTATTGTCTATGTTGTCCCGGTATGGATGTCCTAAGTTGAGATCTATCAAAAACGAGAAATCAAATGCGATCTATCTCCTTGGACCTTTGTACAGGCGACATAGAGGTACCCCTTTGTGACACTTGGTTGAAACATATGTTATGCAATGATAATCCATGTAAATCCAAGCTAATTAGGACAAGGTGCGAGCACTATTGGTATTCTATGCATGAGGCTTGCAACTTATAGGATGTCTTATGCATAACACATATGAATTATTACTACCATTGACAAAATTGTTTCTATGTTTTCAAAATGAAAAGCTCTAGCACAAAAATAGTAATCCATGCTTCCCTCTGCGAAGGGCCCCTTCTTTTACTTTATGTTGAGTCAGTTTACCTACTTCTTTCTATTTTAGAAGCAAACACTTGTGTCAACTGTGTGCATTGATTCCTACATACTTGCTTATTTGCATTCATCATATTACTTTGTGTTGACAATTATCCATGAGATATACATGTTGAAGTTGAAAGCAACCGCTGAAACTTATATCTTCCTTTGTGTTGCTTCAAAACTTTCTACTAAGAATTTATTGCTTTATGAGTTAACTCCTATGCAAGTCTTATTGATGCTTGTCTTGAAAGTACTATTCATGAAAAGTCTTTGCTATATGATTCAGTTGTTTAATCATTGTCTTTACCATTGCTTCGAATCACTTCATTCATCTCATATGCTTTACAATAGTATTGATCAAGATTATGATAGCATGTCACTTCAGAAATTATCCTTGTTATCGTTCACCTACTCGAGGGCGAGTAAGAACTAAGCTTGGGGATGCTTGATACGTCTCAAACGTATCCATAATTTCTTATGTTCCATGCTACTTTTATGACAATACTCACATGTTTTATACACATTTTACATCATTTATACGCATTTTCCGGCACTAACCTATTAACGAGATGCCGAAGAGCCAGTTGCTGTTTTCTGCTGTTTTTGGTTTCAGAAATCCTACAAAGGAAATATTCTCGGAATTGGACGAAATCAACGCCCAGGGTTTTATTTTACACGGAGCTTCCAGAAGACCGAAGAGCATACGAAGTGGGGCCACGAGGTGGCCAAACCACAGGGCGGCGCGGCCAAGGAGGGCCCCGCGCCGGCCTGTGGTGTGGGCCCCTCGTGCCTCCTCCGACTCTGCCCTTCCGCCTACATATACTCTCCGTCGCGAAAATCCTATTACTGAGAGCCATGATACGGAAATAGTTGCAGAGACGCCACCGCCGCCAATCCCATCTCGGGGGATTCAGGAGATCACCTACGGCACCCTGCCGGAGAGGGGAATCATCTCCCGGAGGACTCTACATCACCATGATCGCCTCCGGGCTGATGTGTGAGTAGTTCATCCTTGGACTATGGGTCCATATCAGTAGCTAGATGGTTGTCTTCTCCTCATGTGCTATCATGTTAGATCTTGTGAGCTGCCTATCATGATCAGGATCGTCTATTTATAATGCTACATGTTGTGTTTGTTGGGATCCGATGAATATGGAATACTATGTCAAGTTGATTATCAATCTATCATATACTAGATGATTCTCTTGCACGTTGCTGCGGCATTTGTTCTAACTTATTTTAAACACATATGCATATCAATGAAAAATGAATCACCAAACTTAATAAGAAGATCTCGGCGTTGTAGGGGAAAATTAATATAGTGTGCTATCAAATATATGTTAAACATTGGTGAGTAGAGCAAAATGAATCAATAAGCCATGACTCATTGATGCCAAGCATTGGTACCTATGACAATAAATTATGCAAACACCGTGACTCTCTGATCTGAAGATTTTTTCAGAGAGATTAATTTAATTGGCTCAACTAAAATTTTAGAAATACATGGATGAGTCACAAAAAAGAGTTACCACAATATTGGTCTGATATATAAATTCGTACAGAAATATGTAAAAAAAATCGACATGAAATTTGGCCACTGGAAATGAAAGTGCATATAGGAATCTAGGAGTTTCCTTTTTTGCGGGAGTTGAATGAAAAAAACACAATGAAAAGTCGCATAGTTCCCTTGAGAAAATATTGTACAGATAAATTCCATAGCTGCACTATATGGGTGGTTCTTGAAAGCTATAGCTGTTAATTAACTAGCAATGAGGGGCGCGGCGGCACGCCGCGCCATATGGTGACTGATTGGTAGTACTCACTCCTTCACAGTTTATTAGGCGCGCGCGTACCCTAGGTCATCAATTTAACCTATATAATTTAAATTATATAATACAAAAATTATATCATTAGAAAATAGAACATCTGAGCTTTCTAATGATATAACTTTTATAACATATAACTAATGCTAACTTGATCAAATTTGCGACCTAGAGGTACGTGCGTGCCTTATAAACTGTGAGAGAGGGAGTAGTTGTTTGCGGAGGCAGGGCAATATAACATGCAAGACTATCATGATATATATATATATATATAGGTATGCTATTCTCGAACCGGTTCGAGAATAACTATTCTCGAACCCTTTCTGAACTTGCTGGTGTTTCCTAGTGAACTTCTCGACGGAATACCAGAATTGCATGTTCGTGCGGACAGTATTTTCATGATGATTTTCAAACCGCTTATCGGATTGACGCGTATAATATACCGTTGGATTCGCACGAAAATTTCGCAACTTTTTCGTGTTCACCGTTTTCCCAAATTCTATATTGATTAAAACTAATTTGAAATATACAAAACAACGTTTTCGCGGATTTCCCTATTTTTGTACAGTTTTGGGGTTCCAGTTTTCAAACCGTTTATCGGAATGATGCGTATGATATGTATGATATGCCGTTGGAAAGCTGCTGACTAGGCGCACCTTTTTCATGAAGAACACTTTTCTAAATTCTTTATAGTTTAAGAGCAGATTTAAAAATACGTGATTACGTTTTGCGAACTTCTCAGTTTTTCGAACTGATTTTGGGGCTTATTTCCGAACCACTTATCGGAATGTTCCAAATGATATTGCGTTGAAAAGATATTGATTAGGCGAATCTTTTTCATGTTGAATAGTTTTCCAAATTCTAAATGGTTTTAGTTTAATTTCAGAAATACATAAAAGTGAAGATAACGCCGACACAAGAACATTTCGAAATTGGCTCATCTAGATTGATTAGGTGTGGCATTGCGATATGTTGAAGTATTAGTAGAGTTATATTAGTGCTAATTGTATGCTGAGTTGGTCGATTTGCGCAATCGGTGGTTGTACGGACGATTTCTATGCGTATGATTTCCGTCCAGAAAAACAGTGTATGAGGTGCTCGAATATAGAAGTGAACTTCCTTATACATGTTTGTGAACTTCCGATCGCGGTATAAAAGTTTCAGGCATGTAATAAAATTATAGCGAACTTCTGTGGATGTGAACTCCTTCTCCCCTGAATCTGAACTTCCCGACGGACTTCAATATTGTACAGGGCGAACTTCCGAAACTTTAGTCTAGTTTGAAATGAACTTCAGAAAATATAGCAAACTTCCGTCGCATCTGCACTTCTCTAGATACAGATCTGAACTTCCCCTTACCTGCATCTGAACTTCCAGACGGACCTCAACATTGTAAGGAGTGAACTTCCATTTCAAATATGAACTTCTATACGGGGAGTGAAATTCCATACGGAGGTAAGTGAACTTCCCGATGGTGGCAAGTGAACTTCTAAAAATATTTTGCGAACTTCCACATGTTCGAATTGAACTTCCGAGTTGTGTTTGTCTTTTGTTCAAAGTGAACTTCCAAAAATAATGTGAACTTCTATTGCGTTCGAAGTGAACTTCCGATTTTTCATGTTTAGTGATGCAGCAGCCTTCTAAACTTCTGAATTCGGCGAAAGTGAACTTCACCAATTTACGAAAGTGAACTTCTAAATTCTGGCGGATGTGAACTTCCCATTTTTTAAACTCTAGATAAAATTTCTAAACTTCTGAATTTTTTGCGAGTGTGAACTTCCAAGTTTTGCAGATGTGAATTTCCTGATTTTTTGAAATCTGGAGAATTTTCTAAACTTACAAATTTCGTGTATGTGAACATCCAAATTCTGGAGATGTGAACTACTGAGTCTTGTAGATGTGAACTTCCTGATTTTTTGTACTCTAGAGATTTTTTTAATTTTCACATCTGCAGAACTCGATCTGGTTGGGGCGCCGCGGGAGGAGCTTGGCGCGGGAGGAGGGAGGTGGGGCGGCGCAAGCCCTGCGCGCTGCAGGTGGTGGGGGCGGCGGTCGCGGGGGCGCGCTGTAGGTGGTGGGGGCGGCGGTCGCCAGGGCGCGCGGTGGTCGTCGGGGCGCGCGACAGGTGGGGTGGGGGGGGGGGCGGCGGTCATAAGGTGAACTTCTGTTTTATGTTTATACAAAATTGAACGGTGAACTTTTGTTTTATGTTTATATACAAATTTGAACTTCAGGACGATGAAACATCAACTTTTTTCCGAGATTTGGACTTGGAGGATTGAAAATAGTGAACTTCTTTTTACCCCGTGGGTGAATTAAATTACTTTTGCCAAATAAGTGTATTATCTACAATAGACCATTTGAACTTTTTTAACAAATAAAGTGAACTCTCCTTATAATAAAACTGAACTTCAACCAAAAATTAATTTTCACATAAAAGTAAATAAACAAGTGCACTATAGACCTAACGGCTGAGTTTTCTAAAATAAAGAAGCGTGCCATAAAAATTTATGTTACAGTTGTGTACTGCAGGAAATCGAATTTGTTAACACAAAAGAGTAGTCACCCTGCTGTAGAATTGGAACTTCCCGTCAATAAACTGAACTTCAACTTGCATCGTGACATTCAGAAGAAAATGAACTTTCGGCGCACATAAAAGTGAGCTTCCAGAGAAAAGTTTCAACAAACTTCTTGACAAAAGTGGACTTCATATGTATACGTGAACCTCCTAATTGCTGCAGAGTACTAATGTGAACTTTGAACTCTTAGTGAACTTCACGTTAGATGGGGAAATTTTACATTCCTCGAAACATAGAAAATCTCTACAATGTCCAAGTTTTAAAATCAGCAAATCCAAAGTACATGTTTCATTCCCTGAACACTACAGGGAATACATTTTCCCCGGGTTTCGATGGAATAAATACAAAAAAGGAACAAGCACAGTATGGTTCAATGCCTTCAGCTAAAGAAACTAAAATTTCAACAAACCATCTGTCTCTGAACTTCACATAAGATGGGCCATCTGAACTTCAATGCTATCTTAACTGAACTTCACATCACGTTTTCTCTCAGAACCTCTCAGCTCTCTGTTCGACATGGGAAAAAGGGGTGACACAAGTTCACAGAAAAAGAGTTTCAGCTTTCACAAGCAGTTGTTCAACACGTAACACGAAAAAACGTTTGCCCCTGCTACTGAGATGGTGAGCGCTTGCAACATATTTGAAAACGCAGCTACATCGGTGGCAGGCAAGTACTTGTGTCTCCAAGGCTGCGGCACATGCCTCCGTCAACAGGCAATGGCTGGAGCTCACGCCTTATAGAAGGCGCACGTGCGCACGTCCTGAAGGTGGTTCCTAGGGTGTACGGTCCGGTCTGGGGCACAGTAGCTAAGAGCATCTCAAGGGCGTCAGCAGCAGAGCGAAGCAACGCACAACTACTCGCTAGAACCTGAGAAAAAGAAAAAGATCAGATAAACGCACCATGTTTGGATTAAGAAAAAATCACTTGACCAACTTAGTTAAGTACGATGTAAAAGAAGAATTCTTAAACTACCAAAGCGCTAGAATAATTGAGGGGGAAAATAGCAATTGTGTAACTTCATCTTGCGGAAATTCCACCAGCAAGATTGTTTTAGCTCATGTTGCTTATTAGAATTTTGTTCCAAATGGTTGTCAGCTGAACTTCCACATAAAACAAGGTTGAGAATAAGAAATGATGAACTCTTAGATAGAAAAAGGGAAGAACTTCCTGCACTAACGGAGTGAACTTCTGTTTTATTATACAATAACCTACAGAAATATGATAAGTGCAGTGCCTGCAATGACAAGCATGTACTCCTAACTGATAATACCTTGCCTCTATCTAGGCCCTAGTCTTTATTAATTATAGAACTAGCACTCCTAGATGCACCTCGTGCAGTTCATAGTCCACACAAACAGCAGTGCAAGAGTTACATACTCACCAAATTTATAAGAACTTCTACGTATAAAGCTGAATTCCTGGCGTGTTTGAAGTGAACTCCTGACCATGGGCGGAGCCACCCAGCTGCCGAAGCCCGGGCAAAGCTAGTAGGAGCGACAGAGGCCAGCGTTTTGCCAGTGTAAAAGAAATGAAAACTGGTGAGAAATTACACCGCCAAAATCAAGCGAATCAACTGCCAAAAATAAATGAGCGTCTGCCAGTATTTTTACTCTATTTTTTTACAGGAATGTGAACTCTTCCTGGGACTAATCAAACTGCTAAAAAATCACAAGTGAACTCACTTCTCTCCATGTCTATTAAATAGAATTTCACTGGTGATCAAACCATTTTTCAATCAAAACTGAACTTACTATATAGAATGAAATCCCCATGAATACCAAACAAACTACCAAACAAATGCTACAGAAAATTAGGTATATGTTTGCAGCATGTCCGATTATCTTATTACAAGATTATGCTGACTGGAAGCAACTAGAGAACCATATTTAAGGACTCTGAGATGGTAAAATACACAAGGCAACAACAGGTTATGTGCAGATAGTTATCGTTTGATGCCTGTGACTCATCATGCAATTATGAGCAATAAGATAGATAGTGTGACTAGGGTAATCAGATGAAAAATTCCAGTAGTTCAAACAAAATACGAAGATAAGTAGGGTATTATCAAGATGAACAGGCCGACCTGGGTATGAGGCCATCATAGATATGTAGATGTGAATCACTAAAATGCTGCAATTTGTTTCGTAAAGAAAAATTGTTGCAAAGATATAGGAGTTGGGAGGAGGCAGCTTACTTGTGACAAACAGCAACAAACTGAACCGCACCATGGCTAACAGTAAACTGCACCAATATCAAATGTGAATTGCATCACTGCCGCTGGATCAAGATGGCATCATGGTAATGGTAAACCTACCAATAATTAATAACCATAGGAGACATTGTTCAAAATGTTAGACTGTAAGTCATTCTGCTTTAAACAGTGCCAATACAAACCAACTTGCTCGATACTCAAAGAACCAAGGCAATACGTGCAATAGGAAAACTGAACTTGATATACGAATCTAACCCCACACAAAGTAGAAGCGAACTTCCTATACGTTGATTTCTATTACTGATCTTTAGTCGAAATTTGAGTAGAGGAGCAGCGAGCACTATCCACACCTCGGCCAAATGATTCAAGAAACAAAGGTAGCCTCTACATATCACAATTTATGTTTTAACAAGGTAGATATAAATTCAATCCATCAAGCAATTTGGATGCACCAGAATTTAAACAAGCGTGAACTTCTGTTGTTCATGTCGTTGAAGCGGGTTAGAACTAAAAGTGAACTTCTTTAGCTATTGCAAGAACACCTTTTTGTAAATTGTAGGATAGTCAACGAGAGAAACAAATCATTGTGGAAATTATTCTAGAAACATACTTCGTTTTAGACATAAAAGGAAACACCTGTAGGGCACAAATTACACTTACCTTCACTGGACATGGTGAGGAGAAGGAGAGTTCCGAGACGCGCTCGGGGTAGTCCAGCTATTCTTCATAGTTCACTGTGGTGTAGACTCCCAAAGTCTACACGGCAGACTTCCCGGTGGGCAGCTCTTGACAAAAGAGAACTTCTCTCAAGATTCCTACATGTATGAAGTGAATGTCCTAACACAAGTTAATGTACTGCTCGCAAATATTTGATAAATTTGCACTTCCCACAAGTATTCCATTTTTATGCAGTTTTTCACAAACAAAAATCTTAATGACAATCTGTAAAATAATTATGAACTGCTCAATAACTCACGCAGAACTGGTCTAGAACCTAGCTGTGAAATTCCATAATAAAAATTAAGTTATCGGAGCTGCCTAGTGGTTCGTGTGTTATTCTGGACTTTCATCCAGATTGTTGTTGTCCCTGTCGCAGCAATGTTTTATTCCTGCTGCCATTCTCAAACCGTTTTGTGAGCTTCCAAAACTAGTTTGTGAGCTGCAATTGTCCAAGATTTTGCCAAAACAAAACACAAGCAATTCACAAACCATTAGTTCATTCCCGACGTGTAGTGCAGTTCATATCGATGTGCAGTGCGGTTCACACCCACCTGAGAATGGGATAGAGGCGAACCGAAAAAAGACGAGCTAGGTGTGCACTGCCGCACCTGTCGCCTGTCATATTTTCTTTTTAAATCAGAGTGTCCATATTCTGTTTTATAAGCAATTGAACTTCTAACTCTTTTACAGAGAAGCATGAATGTACGAAGAGTGAACTACTCCATTCTCTGTTTTCACACAAGCGCACATGTGTTGTTGTTTAGAACTCTATTCAAGTTGAATTTATAGCTTGACTAAGAATCTGAAATAACCGGTTGTAAGTAGTTACCTGATTAAGAAAAGCAACGGTTTTTCCAAACATCAGTGGCTGCTGTACAGGCTCCGCGCGACAACGCCTAGTCGAGAAAGTGCATGCTCCTTGCTCTGCTCAACACAGAGGAACTCCAATTTGAGTGGAGCCATGTCATGCCTGGCTATTGACGGGCCATTCTGACTCTCGGGCAGTGCACCTGCTGGCGTCCTGGCAACATGGAAGTTCAGAGCCACCAAAGTACCAGCGAACTCTGGAGGCCGGCGAGGCGGCTACATGGAAGTTCAGAGGAAGAGGGCGAGGTGTGTGGCTCGAGGTGGACTACCTGGCGCCCGCGCGGTGAACTCCCCGTCAGTGTGAGGTCACTGGAAGACGCGAGCAGATGAGATGCTGGGGAGGCCTCGACGACCGGAGATCGTGGAGCAGGCGCGGCGTTCCTCCAGGATTTAGGTGCCCAGCATCCATCTCCCAATGATCTCCCCCGACGACGGCAGGAGGGACAGGGGCAGGCGGCAAGGGGAAAGGCGGGGAGGGCGGTGGAGAGGGTGACGCGCGAGGGAAGCAAAAGGGCGGGCCGGCGCCGGGGAGGAGGCGGGTCGTGGATTCGGTGCTGCCGCCGAGAAGAAGGCACGCGGGAATTCGGGCCACCGCCGGGAAGAAGGCAAGCAGGAATTCGGGCCGCCGCCGAGGAAGAAGGGGGCGGACGTAGCTTGCGGGGAAGGAACAGGGCGGGGGCGGCGGTCGCCGGGGCGCGGCAGTTGGAGTGGGCGGCGGTCGCCGGGGAGCGCGGAAGGTGGTGTGGGCGGCGGTCGCCGGGGCGGGCGGCAGGTGGTGGGGGCGGCGGCGGAAGGTGGTGCTGAAGCCGGGGAGGAGCAGCGGCAGTGGATAAGGAGGAGCAGGTCGGGGTGTTTGGTTTCTTTTTCTCGGGCGTTCAGATCGGCCGTGTTCGGGATAAGGAACTGAAGTGGGATTAGGGGGTTCGAGAATAGCTATTCTAGAACCCTCTTAAGGGGGGTTCGAGATTAGTTGGGCTCTATATATATATATATATATATATATATATATATATATATATATATAGGTCTGCTATTCTCGAACCGGTTCGAGAATAACTATTCTCGAACTACTTGTGAACTTCCTGGGTGTTTCGAAGCGAACTTCTTGACGGACCACCAGAGTTGCATGTTCGTGCTGATAGTATTTTTATGTTGATTTTTGAACCGCTTACCGGAATGATGCATATAATATACCGTTGGATTCGTATGGAAATTTCGCATCTTTTTCATGTTTAATGTTTTCCAAATTCTGTATTTTAAAAAACTAATTTCAAATATACAAAACAGCATTTCCGCGGATTTCTCAGTTTTCGTGCAGTTTTGGGGGTTTAATTTTCAAACGCTTTATCGGATTGATGCATATGATACGCCGTTAGAAAGCTGTTGATTAGGAGCAACTTTTTTGTGTAGAACATTTTTAAAAATTCTCTACCGTGTAAGAGCAGATTTGAAAATACGTGATTCTGCTTTCCGAAATTCTATGTTTTTGCGTACTGTTTTTTGGGGCTTATTTTCGAACCACTTGTTAGAATTTTCGAAATGATATTGTGCTAAAAAGATATTGAATAGGCGCAGCTTTTACATTTTGTACTTTTTTCTAAATTTTGAACGGTTTAAGTTTAATTTCAGAAATACGCAAAAACGGAGATAATGCCGACACGAGAACATTTTGAAATTGGCTCATCCCAATTGATTAGTTGTGGCATTGCGGTGTGTTGGTGTATTAATAGAGTTATATTAGTGTTAATTTTACGTGGAACCATTCGATTTGCGCAATAAGAGGTTGTTCAGATTATTTCTATGCGTATGATTTCCGCAAAGAAAAATAGAGTACATGAGGGGCTCGATTATGGAAGTGAACTTCCCGATATCTGTTTGTGAACTTCTGATCGCGGTATAAAAGTTACTGGCATTTTAAAGTGAACTTCGTACATGTTGAAAGTGAACTTTTCTTCCCGAAATAAAGTGAAGTTTGACAAAAGCAAATTTCCAGCATGTTCATGGTGAACTTCCTTCTCGCACAAAGTTAATACTCACAAAAAATAAATTCAGCGGTGGTATAAAGTGGACTTCTGCCATGTTCCAAGTGAACTACCAAAAATCGTGTAAGCACAACTTTTGACTGGACTTTGACGTATTAATACAATGAACCACCAAAATTTATTCATGTTTCATGTTTTTTCTTTGATGAATTTTTTTGTAGTTTTACAAAGTGACAAACTTCTGATGCATCTTCATAATAAATTATAAATTAGCATTTTTAAACTTTATCTCTCACTCAAACACATTGTCCCCGTCCTTTTTCGTTTTGCATATTTAATAATGCTATTGAGTATGCTAAGGGGCGACCAACACACAAATCTCCTCTTGGTCGTCTGCCTTAATTCAACATCTAGAATGGCTGTTCAAAGATCTGTGCTATCACAGATAGTATGCACGTAACTTTAGGTACAGGCAGAGCGAACTTCCAGCCAAAAGAAAAGCTTTGCGACAAAAGAAGATGAAATCCCCAAGTTAGACAAGCGCGACTTGCATTTTAAATGTAATGGAACTTTACACTTCTCTGTGTATGTGCTTCAACTGAAATCAGTAGATGAACGAACTTCCAAACAAATGTAAGTAAGCTTCATGAACTAGCGAGGTGAACTGCAACCATCCAAACTTTGCTAAAATACAATGCTAAAAGACAAACTTTATGAGAAGAATAACACACAGAATCAATTAATAAATATAGTGCATCATGAGCTGAACGTCACATAGTAACAACTTTCTGAACTGGCGGTGCTCTTTTTCTGAAGTGCAGGTAATGCAACACTGGCAGGGCAGGTACACTGGTGTTCCTCCAATCTGATGTGTGCTTGCTGCAACTGCAAAGGCAAGCGGCTGCTCGCAGAACCTGAGAAAAAGATCAGATGAACCATCAGTGAGCCATCTTTGGGTTATGAAACCAAGCACGTGGCCAACTTAGTTAAGTAGCTTGCGCTTTTGCATTTTGAGAACAAAGTGAACTTCAGAGGACAACCTGAGTGAACATACACACATAGTTACCTATAAAAACTATGTAAACTTTTCTGATAAAAGTGGACTTCACATACTTTTACAAACCGAACTTCCTTAAAGAAACTTGAATTTATTCTATACAATGAATTTTCTATTTTCACCAATTTGCACTTCCACAAATACATTCTATTAGTTTCTCTGTAAAATATGATACAATCAACATCAATGAGCACCCAACTAAGCATCAACAAGAAATTAGCAACAACACTTCAGCGATTAGCAGTGTTAATAATAGTAGTAAGAAGTTACAGTAGCTGCGCCACCTGTAGCAAGTATGTGAAAACTGAAAGAAATGACTACTCCTATCAGTCTAAAGAATTTCTCGGTGGGCCACAACAAGTTTCTGACAGAAAGAAGAGTCTTTCTGGTTATAACAAAAGGAAAACATGAACTCCTTTAAAAAGGATATAGACTTCCACGGAAAACTAACTGAACTTCAAGACTAACAGATATTATTCTTGGGATACACGTGCACTTCTCAGGTCCAAGAAATGAGCTTCTCGAAATCAAAAAGTGAACTTCAGAATAATAATCTAGTATTAACAATTTACTCACAGCCATTGTACACTAAAAATGGAAGTAGTATTAACATTTTTCAAATGATCTCCAATGAACATATCGTTTGTACATTAATCATCAAGGTGATTGTTCTGCTGGAGACAATCCTCTGTTTATGTACTATAAAAACAATACCATAATAAGATAGAACTATTGCATAAACAAGAATCATCCATCCCGCAGCCACAAAATTCACAAATATTCTATCTAGCAGGAATATATAAACTGAAAATAGTAGTAGCTGTGAACTTCGCGAATTAAGAGAAGTGAGCTTCACAGATTAGGCAAGTGCGGATGAGAAGAAGTGAACTCATATATTTTTGATAAGGTTCTGTTTGTTTTTGCCATAAAAATCAGAGAACGGCATGTTTCAGTTTTGCTTGATGGCAGGCTGTAGTTTTATTTTTCCAATATAACATAACAATGAGAGCCTGTAATCTAGACCATAATAGCAAGATGATTGCCAACTGTATTTATTTCTTTTGCATAAGGAACATATGTTTTTCATGTACTGAACCAGTTTTGAACAAAGAGTTAACTTCCTTAACTATTGCAAAACCAACATTTTTACCTTTTGTAAATTAAGAGCATAAAAGAGAGACAAATTCGATCTTGTGGAAAATATTTCTAGAAACATAACTCATGTTTTTTGGTATAAAAGGAAACACCTGTAGAGCACAAAAATTACTTATTTGCACATACACAGAGAACATGGATTCACAAGTAGAAGCTACCACAATTTTAAAGTGAATATCAATGACTGGCAATACCTACGCGTCAAAAAGCTTGTCCAGCAGCAACAACCTCGTGCTAAACTTCTTTTTTCTCCACCACAAATACCGCACTTGTTATGTGGGAAGGAGCAGGAGGCCGTCCGGCCAGCTGCTGGCTGTGCGAGTGGGCAAGCAAGGCTCAGAGCCAACGAGAAAGAAGTTTAGATGTAAACTTCGTGATTAAAAGAAGTGAGCTTCACAATCTTCACAAATAACGAACCGATGTAGCTTAACTAGTGAACTTCCATGAACTTCTACTACCGCATGATTTACTGGACTTGTCATATTTTTTAATGAGCTTCTAGCTCTACCATAGACCAAATGTTTAACCTCCAGTCAGCTACACCGGCAAATGAAATTGGGAGCATGCAGAGAACAACATTTTAGCAAGCACACACCTGATAGTTCAAATGAACGAAATTGGGAGCATGCGGTTCACCGGATGAACCGCAGCAGCAGCACAGGAGTCCTCCGATAGCGGCGCACCGCTGGCAAGTTGAGTGACCTCCTGGACACAAGAGTGAACTGTCAAAAAGCATGAAACTAAACCGTCGACGTGCACAAAATGAAATGAGATAAACAAGGGGTGACGAAGCGGGGTTAGACGCACACGACAAAAAATGAACTTCTTTGGAGACAACAATACACCTAGACTTCCCAATAGCAAGTATACTTCTGAGAAAAGAAAACTAAACTTCCAAAAATATAGATAATTTGTACGATGCACATCATAACTCACTTTTTAGTGCAACCGTCCATCCAAAACTTGATACATATAAAGAACTAGAACAATTCCTAGACCAGTAATAGTTGAATTGCAGGCTCACACGAGTTCGGTTTGATATAAAATAACTCATGTTTTTTATATAAAAGCATATACCTGTAGGGCAAAACAATTACTCATTTGCATATGTACAGAATATGGATTCACAAGTAGCAGCTTCAATATCAATGACTAGCAATACATGCGCATCCAGTATACTTCTACAAAATGAAACGTAAATTTTCTTTGTAAGCAAACTGAACTTCTACCTTTCTATATAGTCAGAAACGCATCAGCACATACATACTAGTAAGAATGAAACCCCAGTACAGATGTTGTGAACTACCCAGCAATGGTTTCTTTTAACATGGTGAACTGCTGTTAATTTTAGAGGCTACGTTTTGGAATGAAAGTAGACTTAACGGCAAGGAAATACTAATCTTCATATCATGCATTTAGTACACATTATTTTTCATTTACACCAAAACACTAAACTTCATATTTCTGGTGCAGGCTCCGCTGGACTCCAGCAGCGGGCATCTGAACCAAGTGAGCTTCCGAAATAAGTTGAGGTGAACTTCCAAAGTATATTTTCCATAAAAAATTGGAGCTCACATATGTACAAATTGAACGACCCTGAAATAAAAGTTTTAGAATTCACAGAAATACACAAAGTGTACTGCCCGAATTCGTCTAATAAAGTGAACTCACATGTAAAAGGAAATGGAATATCAGTGACTAACAAAGTGCACACCCCAAGATCAACATATTTTTTGAAACACAAATTAACTTTCCAAACAAATTAACTTGTGTTTTGGAGCAGAAGGTGCATCTGTTAATTTTTTCCGTGAAATTTCACTTTTCTGCACACTGACCACAGTAGCAATGAACTTATGTTATTTCTGGCAAACGAATATGAACCTAGCTGTAATAAACTGAACTTTTGTAGGAAAATAAAAAGGTAAACTCCCATTGTTGATTGAACTGAACTTCCTATCTAATAAAATTAAACTTGACATCCAGACCACACTTTCTATATAAAAAAATGAACTTATGGCAAATACGAAGTGAGCTTCAGGAGAAGTTTCAATGAACTTCCAAAAAATTAAACAATTTCCTCTAAATGAACTTATGTACGTTTTGTACAGAGAGAACGTACAAAACTAATCTTCCAATGTTTATATAAGGCATAAATTGATGTTTGTACAGAGAGCAGCAGAATAAATCGAGTGCACACAGCAGCAGAATAAATCGAGTGCACAAATGCAAGTAAGGTAAGTACCACATTATCAAGCGCATAAAAAAAGTTGGTAGTGCATAGAGAAAATAATCGACACAAGAGAGAGAAGCTAGATGATTATGACCGTCAAACTAGCCCCTGAAGTGGTTCGAAATTACCTTGGCTCCATGAATCTTTTGTTCCAATAAATGAATAACTAGCTCATTACTAAATAGCTTGCTGATTATGAAATGAACTGTTGCGCTACAAAAACTGAACTTTGCCTTCGTACCAAGTGAACTCCCCTGAAAAAAAAAGTAAAACTAAATTTCCCAGTGAAACATACATCATAGATATGTAAGTGAGAATCACTGAAATGCTGCACTTGGTTTCGTAAAAAAAAATTGTTGCAATGATATCGGAGTTCAGAGGAGGCATCATACTAGTGACAAACAACAACAAACTGAAGCTGCAGTACTTTTCGAGAAGCAAAAACTGAACTACACAAAAAATAGAAAACGAACTTCTACGACAAATAAAGTACAGTCCTGATAATTAAGAATAAAAGTATTAATATTTTTGTTGGATAAAAGTGAACTTCACATGTGTACAAACTGAACGTCCTAACTAGAAATTGTTAAGTACCGGCACATCAATCACAAAAGATAAGGGCTAAAGAACAGCAAGATCAATCAACAAGTACCGGCACATCGATCAGACTTTTGACCTGCCCTAAATACATAAGTGTACCACCGGAACTTCATTTTGTGAACTATGAAGGCATTGATAAGTTGCATCTCTGAATGCTAATTCTTTTGCAATACACAATTGATAATATGCAGAAGACTATGATGGCATAATTAAAATAGGTGAACTTCCCCTCATAGGCGAAGTGAACTTTTACCCGATAAAATAGTGAATTTCAGAAGATAAAGAAATATTTATATGTTCTTTATATGCTTATATGTTCTGGATCTATAGAGATCCAAGGCCATGCTTCCTCGTGTATATGCACACCGATTTCGCAACATAGTAAATCATTATTTCAACCTTTTATGCTACAAAATGGCATCAGATTAAGTAAATAGTATTCCAGAACTTACAACACAAGGACTACTCGCGTTGAACTACTGCACTTCCTGCATTTTTCTCGGTACTATTTCCTGGACTGAGCCAATCCAATACGATTGACTAGATCGCTCGATGAGGCAAGCTTGTGAGCTTCTGTACAAGAGGAACAAAGTAAAGGGAGGTGGACAGTTCAGAAGTAGCGGTTCAGAAATAGCATCAGAATTCTGAAAACATAAAGCAGTGCAACCGGTAGGGCATGCAGTTCAAAAGTAAAAGAAACAAACTCTGCAGCAGCAGTGTCGACACTGATGCAAAGGTTGTCCAGCAGGATGCAGTGCACATGTCGCCGCAGCATAGACTGGGAGTCGGCCTTTCAGTAGTTCAGTACCCAATCGTAAGCTTCCATTCAGCGACAGAGGCTGCACATGTGGTAGTCTGGAGTTTTTTCTGCACAAATTAACAAGATTTTTACTTCTAGAAACTTTACTCGGCCAGTTTTTTATGCAGAGATAAACTTTTATGTACAGCTAGTGTAACACACTGCATCCTCTAATGAGCTGAAGTTCAGAGATTTCGTAAAGAAAAACGTAGTTCACATATTAAAAGGGAAAAGCTCGATGCGAGAAGAAGTTGTCGCGGTTCACATCAGAAATGCACTGGAGTGCACACCACCAAACATGATTCAGTTGGACTGAGCCAATCCAGGTCGATTGAATCGATTGATCGATGAGCTAGCTCATGTATAAGGAACAAAGCAAAAAAGGGGGCCTCTAGCTCAACAAAAACAGAGTGGCACTGGCCACACTATGCAGCCGCTCCTCCCTGCCCTCTGCTAAAAAAAATAGCCGCTATAAATTATTCCCAGCTTGTGCAATGACATTAAAAGCAAAAAAGCACGTCATCCTTTTAATATAAGTTTCAGTTTTCATAAACAGGAGCCAACCTAGCAATGAAACAAGGCGATAGTTACTTATACCTTCAGGAAATGCTCAAAATAATAGTTCAAATGATCTCCAATGAACATATCGTTTATATCTGTCATCCAGGTGATTGTCCTCGCTAAAGACCATCCTCTATTTTTTTTGTTTGACTTTCTGTTATTGTGTCAGACAACAATAATGTGAACCAAAAGAACAACCTGAAAATACAAAGTGAACTTGCGCCTATGAATAATGTGAACTAATGTTTTTAGTACCAGGCAGGTGAACAGAATAAAGTGAACTTGTCCCGATCCACGTTGCAGTCTTCTTTTTATCGATGTAATACATAATGGAAACAAATTAAAAAGGGGGGCTCACTAGAAGAAACAACACGGCAGCTCAGAACGGGCAGTTCAGATCACCCGATGGAGTGCCACAGCAGGTCGCTTGGCCTGGCTCGATGGCCACGCTGGCCTGAGTGCCTGACTGAGACGAGACTGCAGCGAGCCTGGACCATGATGGGGCGGAGCTTGCCGGCCAGCGCGCAGAGGTGGACGAGGCAGGGGATTGGAGAGGGGAGGACAGCGGCCGACGGTGGCTGGCGCAGGTGGTTGGGGAAGGGCCGTGCGGGATTGCAAACCGTCCCCGTGTGGATCCCTCGTGACTGGATGTGGACTCGCTGGTGAGCGTTGTGTTGGTGGTCTGGGAATTGGGAGGAGTACCGAAGTAGATGCAGAGGGAGTCCACGCCGGGCGCTCAATCGAGTCAGAGTCCCGCATCCGCGAGAATCGATGCTGGGAAGGGGATGGAAGGAGGGGTCGGCTACCGTGCAGGAGGCCGGGTGGCCGGTGAGGCAGGCGTGGAGGAGATCCGCGTCGCCAGAACAGGGGCAGCGCGGAGAAGCTCCTAGCCGACGGCCGCCGCGTAGCACAGCGGCGTGATGGAGGAGCTCCTGGCCGACAGCCGTCTGGGGAAGAAGGTGAGGCGGGATTAGGGCCGGGTGCGCAGTCGGAGGAAGAAGGTGAGGCGGGATTAGGGCCAGATGTGCAGTGCTCGTGGGGAAGTTCGGACAGTTCGGTAGGGGGTAGGAAGGAGATCTAGTTCAGGTCGGAAGGTTTTTCTGGTGGCTGGGGGTTCGAGAATAGCTATTCTAGAACCACTCTTAAGGGGGGTTCGAGAATAGTTGGGCTCTATATATGTATATATATATATATATATATATATATATATATATATATATATATATATATATATATATATATATATATATATATATATATATATATATATATATATATATAGATTGCCTGCTATTCTCGAACCGGTTCAAGAATAACTATTCTCGAACCCTTTACGAACTTCTGCTTATATGAATTGAAATTCTCAGCTTTATACATGTGAACTCCTCGTAGGCCTTTCACCACCTGCCTCGCTCCCCCCACTGCGGACCTGCCTCCGCGCCCACCGACCTACCCCGCACGCTGTCCGGGTCGTCGCGGCCGCAAAATTCTCCATCGCCGACAGCCCCACGGCAGCGCGGCTCTAATTCCGGCCGCCGGCCCCTCTCCATCTTCTTCCTTCGCCCTAAGGAGCTCCCCACGCGCAGGAGGCTGCCCCATCCCTCCCCGCAACCTCGTCTCTCACGGAGCCGACGCAATTTTGAGTATGGCCGATGGTGAGATGATGCATCCCGGCCTCCCATAAGGCCGCTCGACCAGCTGCAGAGCTCGCCGGCACCGACGACAGCTCTCACCGGACGGTCGGCTTACGCCCCTCCTGATACGCGGCGAGGGAGCGTGGACTCTGCCGACCCAAGTGCCCCTTGTCGGCAGCAACTGCCTTGATGCAGTTCAGTTCACCGACGCCCAGGAAATCTGCCTTGCGCGTCCACATCGCGCCGTTGGAGAGTTCACGGTGTGCCGCCAGGGAGTCCAGCTCGTGCGTCCCGTGCGAACTCACCTGCTTTGCTCGAAGGAACTGATGTGAACTGCTCTGCATCTTTGAGATTCACTTCCTGGTCTGAAGTTTGTCTAGGTTGTACATGGTTAGGTGATTGCTGCTACGTTAATTGTAAGAGATCCGGATCAACGGATGTGTGAGGTTCACAGGAAATTACTGCCGGTGTTGTGCTTCTCTGCTGCTGCCTACGTTCTGAATTTTTTATGTGCAAAAGTTATTGACGTTTTTCTCTTCTTATTCAACATTCTACATGGTGTATACTAGAAAAAATCCACTGTATGATTTAACTGATATATTAACTTTTGTTAATTTTCTGAGAATAAACATCTGAATTTTTACTGAGTGACCTTCTGTCCGCTGCTTTTTACTACGAGTTTTTTCTTCAAACGAACAGAACTTCTGACCTGAAAGAATGATCTTTTTATACATAACTACTGTAAATGAACTTCCCAAAAATTAAGTAATGCTTAACTCATTTTTTATCATCTAATTTTCCAGTTAAAAATAAGATTTCATTAACTCCCTAATAAAATAAAAAGAGCTGGTGAGAAACAAAGTGCACTCCCCAATAATAAAAGTGTAATTCAATGAAGTGAGCCGCCAATGATTTCTCTTTCTAATTTTCTAGCGGACAGCATACTGCTTCGCCGCCCAGTCAAGAAAGTACATTGCAGACCTCGGATAAGTGTAGTGCACATTCCTTTTTGTAATGAACTTCATCCGACGACAGAGTGAACTTTTTATCTGTGAAAAAGTATTCACAAACTACGCTTGGTGAACTTTTGTTTTCTGGGTTTTTGTTCAAGGAACAACTTTGTAGTTTTAGACGATGCATCAAATGGTTTTCCGCCTGGTAAGAAGTGTTTTTTCTGCTATGTTCAAAGCGAACTACCAAACGTAACTCAACTTTCAAGAGGTTTGTATTGATTTTTCTGTTCAGCTCAAGGTGAACTTCCATGCGATAAAAAATGAACTTGCACTTTGGGAGAAGTTACAACTTAAAAAGGCTGAACTTCAGGCGAGTGAATTTCCTTTTGGAGGGGAAGTGAACTTACCGGATAAAACTGGGAAACGTTGTAGTTTGCTGAACTTTGAAATGCTACCAGATTTAGCCCGAGTGGCTACAAATTACAACTTAGAATAATTACAAATGCAAAGCTTTGCCGAGGCTTGTCCTTAAACTTCGAGACAACCTGGTCTCTTTCAGAACTCCGCACTTGTTTTTATCTGAACTTCACGACCAAGTACCAACAATGTACCAAAAAGTAGGTGTCAGGCCTTTTTATAAGCCAGAGGTGAGAAATCACAGCAAGACATCAACTATACTTCCAAGATTGAAACAATGTACAATGGTATTATTGAAGAAATTAGCCAGACAAGCATGGCAGCAGAAATTATACTAGTATATTCAAACATCAAAACAAGCTAGCAGCAGAAAATCAGAAATTGCAGGCACAGCCTCCAGTGGATGACTCAACTGCCGCACTGCCTCTTGCGGTGGCACAGCGCTGCATCTTAGCGGACGGGTGGACTGCCGGGCCGCACACTACAGTACTTCCATGTAACCTTTTACACGTAGCATGAGAGGAGCTGTACAAGATCTTGAGTCTCTTTTTATTGTCGGCATGAAATCCCAAACCTGCAACTCATCAATAGTATAATTATGAGAGTAGAGACAAAGATTAAATTTCTTTTATTACTGCATTTGTACAAATCACTAGATAAATAATGTACAAGTAAATGCGAACTGTTTTCGCCACGAAAAATTGAATGCACAAAAATTAAATGAATTTCTGGGCATTAACAAGTGAACTTCGAGAGACATTACAAGTGGACTCCGGGTCGGGCATTTTCTTGACGGCCTTTTCACTAGGGATTTTTTTAATATTTTTTTCGAATGTAGTGAACTGTTTTTAGACTGAGGAGTGAACTTGTCTTACATTGAAAGTAACATACTTTCGAGAACAAATAATCCAGTTTAGCAGACAAGGAAAACTTACTTTTAGCAGAAAACATTCTGACTTTAAATATATAAATACTATCGAGCATTTTGCAAAACTAGTTTGTGATCTGTCTAAGCAATCAAGACAGTTGCAAGACTCCAATAAATTCTTCTATTTTGTCCTTTGATTAGAATAGTTAAGGAACAAATAAGAAACTATAATCCAACCCACTTGGACGAGGCTAACATGAATTAACTCCAGATCCAAAGAAAACTAGAATTGAAAATAATAGGGAACACCACATACAAGCTGGCAACATTATCTTTTGATCAAATGATTCTCACGGGATAGCAAGTACTAGTAGTGCATCAAGATAAGGAAAGAGTTAAAGCATATACATGGACCAAGAAGCAACAGAGGAACGAGTGAAGTCATATGGTTTTTTAAAAGATCATACACACCTTACGAACTGGTCCAACATCATATCCGAACTGCGGCAGCTTCGATGTGTCCGACTTGACATTGTCTTGTAACCTGCATTTCCTCCAATTAAACAGAGTTAAACAGGACAGCTTGACATGGTCTCCAAATAAGAAGTGAACTTCCCTTGTGAATAATATGAACTATACTAATTCTTTTCCTACAAGGCCGAAGCATCAACTTCCATTTCTTTCTATTAAATACAAATGGAGCGAGATCTCGTATGCTTTTCTTGCAATACTCTCAAACCAAATGGAAACGAAGATCAGGGCCACATTAGACAGTTCAGAATAAAATAAGCCCAGCAGAGTCATGGATGGAACCGAGATTCGAATGGACCCCCACGGTGGTAATCGTGAACTCCCGTAGCACTATGTGCAGGAAAAACTCCCAAATAATAGGAAGTGAACTGGTCCTAGTAATAATGTGAACTACTATTTTTCATACTAGCCGGGAAGCATCTGATAATAATGTGAACTACTATTTTTCATACTAGCCGGAAGTGGGCTCTTCCTAGCGACGAAGTGGATTCCCCAGAAAAGAAAAGTTAACGTCCAAAAAAATGCAAATTCCTATGCTGATAAACTGAATTTGTCCGATATAATAGATTGAACTTCTGACACATGGTTAAATGGATTTCTATGTTTCGAACATAGGGAAAAACTTGATAATACCAGCAAGTATTTAACACTTTCTATTTCAGATTTTATCAATGGAAACGCATAAGCAAGTGATATAAAGAGGAGATAAAAGGAATCATACATTGTTATACAGAAAATCCCACCAAAGATTTTGCTTCATCTGTCCCCATAGTTTCTTTACTCAACTCTAAAGCATCAACAAGCTGCATGAAAAAACCATCACATCGGTTTATTAGGGATATGAAAGATGATATCGGCACAAAGAGGGAAACTGAATTAGTTTGGCAACAGTATCAGGTATGTAAAAACAGCGAGAAAGATATACAAAGAAACTTATACATCAAGGTTTTACAAAGCGAACTTCTGAAATTCAAAGAGTGATCTTCAATTTCCTTTATGCTTTTTTTGTAGTAAAGTTTTCATGAAACATCATGTTTTTGAAGACTGAACTTCGTAACAAGCGAATTGTGAACTTCCAAATTGCTACTGGCAAATCAATGAGAAAAGTTACACACCAGCTAGATCTATCAGCACAAGGAATGTGGACTTGTTGGGTTCATTATAAATTCTGCTGGCTGGTTGTATAGCTGAAAAGATTTCTCTGGTAAGCATCAAACCTATGCAGAATTTCACGAAGCCACTTGCAGAAGTGCTGGTGCATGCCCCCAAAAGGAGCAGTCATGTGTGTTTCACAAGATATTTGAGTTTGAGCACTTGATAAAAAACAAGTGAACTTCCCCTCATCGACAAACTGAACTTTCGAAGTGCATACCAAACGCAAAGTGTCCTCATTTTCATACACTTATTCGAGAAGATACCAAATATGTTTGCCATCAGGAGCCACCCCAAAGGTCCTGACATACAGAAGGTAGAGCTTATCATCTAGAGCTCATTGTAGTGACCTAGAAAAGCAATGGAATAGCATAAAGCTAGATATAGTGTTACACTCATGAGCACGATTGTTATGAAAGTTAATTCACAAGCTATTTGAGTTGCACCACATGATAAAAAAGTGAACTTATCCTCATTGACGAACTGAACTTTTACTAAATAAAATAATGAACCTCGGAACAACACTTGTTTTTTAATTTAATTGCAATTCCCACGTGCTTCAATATTTTTTGTTGCGAACAAAGTCAACTCCCGTGCGAGACAAAAGCCAACTTTAATAGTTGATATAAAATGAACTTTTGTACAATTCTTTAAAAGTGTCGGAGAGAGCAAAGCTAGAACATAACGGCTTCTTTTTACACAATAAGAAAGGGGCACCCTCTGTCGACATTAGCAATTCACAACAAACTACAAGAAATAGCTCACAAAACAATCTCTAAAAATAATAACTTCCTCCCACCATTCAATTTGTTTTCCAAATCAAATTGAAATGAATTTTCATGCGTGACACAACTGAACTTTCTGCAGATTTAAAATGAACTGCCCGACAATAAGATAATTTTTTAGCGAGACAAAGTGAAATACCGACGCGTTCATATTGAACTTACGGGCATACGGTTTGAGAAATCAAAGAAAAACGCAAGTGACATGAACTAATGGTAATTTAGTTAGTACCACACACCATGAAGAAGTACAATAAAAATTAGCAACATATGCAAATTTCCGGATTTGAAAATAGTGAACTTCGTGACAACAAAATCTGAACCTTTCCCTCGTGGGTGAATTAGACCCTTTTTTGCTGAAAGAAATGAATATCCGCACTATACCAATTGAACTTCTAAAAAATAAAGTGAACTCTCCCGTCAATAAAACTGAACTTCGACAAAAAATTGACTTTCACAAGGAACTAAATAAACAAGTTCATATCTAAACCTAATGGATGAACTAAATAGCAAGTAGCAAGAGATGTAAACTTCATGAATTAGGGAAGTGAACTACAAGGATTAGAAGAAATGAACTTCACATCTTGCACTCGTCCCGGCAATGCTCCTGAGAGAATATCGTCGGCATCCTGTAGCTGCTCGAGTATTGCACATACGCAAACTAACTTCCTGCCAACAGAGAATGAACTTTAGGACAGGAAAAAGCGAACCTCCTTAATTTATTTTATTGTAGAAGTAACATGTAGTCAGACATACATCAACATATAAATGAATAGTTGAACTCCTAGGCGAGAAAAAAATGAAAATAGCAGTAGATGTGAACTTCGCAAATTAATAGAAGTGAGCTTCACAAACTTCTCAAATAAAGAACCGCTGTAGCTTAACTAGTGAACTTCCTATTTTTCCACTATTTTTTACAGTAAATAGAACTTCTATTCCAGGTCAAAACAAAGTGGGTGTACACTGCTCTGTTTCTCACATTCAGTGTCCATCATCGTTTCATACCATTATATACATCCGTATATGCACTTGGTTTTACTAACAGACTAGTTTATACATACATGGATGAAAGGGCTGTATGAAGCAATGGCATGCAAATGCTTGTTGGGAGACAAACTAAGAAATAAACAGGAAATGACAAACATGAGTTGGACGACTGTGGGCTACCATGAATTGTAATTAACTCTAGCTTGTGTTGGACTTCTTTTTAACTGCAATCTATGATTTTTTTAATCTGGACTTATCATATTTTTAATGAGCTTCTATCTCCGGCATAGTGAAATCTTTGACAACATATAACAATTCTATCGAGACAAAAAAAATGAACTTCAGCAACAGACAAGGTGCACTTCAGGACCAAAACTAAAACTCGAGAATATGCACTTCTATTTTGGGATCATCTCACTGCTAGGAAAACTAAAAGTGCACTCCACTAGATAAATTCTTTTGATTGATCATTTTTAGCCAGATACAAACACTTCTATTTCACATCAGTGACATCACTAGTACGCAGCAGCGATAACAGTAGTTCACATCAGCGGGAGCATAAGTTCACTTGACTACCTGCATGAATCTGGTGCTAGAGGGAGTCCGGAGCGACGCTCGCCGGAGTGCTGCCATCCGGCCCGGGCGGGCGATGCGGGTCAACGACGGCAGAAGCAACCCGGGCCGTTGGTGGAGCACGGCACGCGGGACCGGAGGCGGGTGGCGATGGCGCGCGGGGCCGGGGCGGAAGGCGGCGGCGCGCGGGGATGGAAGGTGGAAGGCGGCGGGAGGGGTGTGAGGTGGGCGACGGCGGCCCACGGGCGGGAGGGTGGGGGCAGCGGCGCGCGCGGGGCGGGAGGAGGGCGGCGGCGGCGGCCTGCGGGGCGGGAGGCGGGCGGCGCGCGCGCGGGGTGGGAGGCGGAAGGCGGCGTGCGTGGCGGAAGGGGAAGGCGACGCGTGGGGTGTGAGGTAGGTGACGGCGGCGCACGGGCGGGAGGTGGGGGCGGCGACGCGCCGGGCCGGAGGCGGAAGGAGGCGCGCGCGGGCGGGAGGTGGGTGGCGGCGGCGCGCCGGCGGTGGAAAGTAGTGGTCGGGCGCACGATTTGTTCGTAGTGGGGAAAGGAGCACGATGGAGGGTGGAAGTTCATTTACTCCACGTGTGGGTCGGGCAGGTCCAGATGGGTGGGGCTTTTTGGTCGGTTAGTTCGGTTGGTTTTAAGGAGGTTCGAGAATAACTGATACAGAACCCCTCTAGGGCGTTCGAGAATAGTTGGCCTCTATATATATATATATATATATAGGGAACTCTATTAGATACACCCGGGCGCGGAATAATTATTCTCGCTCCCGGGTCGGCCGACCGAGCCGGTTATCCGGTGCTGCACACACCATGGGCAGACTCCATGCGTTGTAATTTTTTTTTCCTGGTTTAGGTTGTCGGTTTTCTTTTATTGTGGGGATCGGGACGTGCACTCCCACTAGACCCAGTTTCCAGAAACTGCAGCAATGCGCTCAACTCCCCAAATCCTCAGGCTCCCGGCCGCTGCCGCCCGGAGATTCCGCGCCGTATTCGCGTCCTGCTCGCCGACCCAGCTCCACCAGTTCAATTTCTTCCACTCCCTCGCTGGCGGTCCGGAATCCCAGGGGGCGCCGAGGGGAGCTGCGTGTGGAGCGCTTCCCGGTGGAAGACGACGCGTCCGCGAGCAACTACGCCGCCCAAGTACTTGCTGTCCTCTCCTCCGCCCAGCCTCTGATTCCCCGCTCGCGAGTGCGGTATTCCCATGATGATTCCGCCGTCGCCGCGCATCTCTCCACCATCCTCGTCCCTCAACGCCCTCTCTGCCAGGCCTCTCTTCCGCGCCGCTTCAAAGGTAGGCAGTCCTCCGTATAACGTCAGCTCCCGGGGTAACTTTTTGGTGGCTCGTGTATTCTTGCAGGGAACGGGCGGGTGGCGTAACAGGCCACCAGAGGAATCTCCAACTTCATGGATTCTCTCTTAGCTTCAAGGAACCTGCGAAGAAATAATGCCCAAAGCAGATTTTAAATAGGTATTCCGTATCATCGATCAATCCACTGTAGGAAACGTTTCATGGACAGTAGTTTTAGATAATTAATTGTATCTTATCTGCTATTCAGTGACCTGTCTGTTTTTTAAATATTGAATATCACCGATTCTGCAGGATTGTTTCACGATTGATCTTTAGGTAGAGGTTCTTTAATGGCAGTTGCAGCTATACAGTTTCTAGGCCTTACTGCCCTGCTTGTTGGAAATAGGAAATACGCACCTAGGAGTAGATTTATGGCAGCGTAATTGTTCTGTTTGTTGTCCTGCTGTAATGTAATGGCAGTGGTAATTTGGAACTTTGCACATGGCATGCTTAGGAGTAGATTATACATACCTAGCGATACTGCTTGATCCATGATTGGTCGCAATTCGCCACTTTAATCACACAGTAGGCCTATATGACTATGTTTATTGCTCTCTAATTTTGGGTGTTTCTCCTTGAATATTATGTGACCCTGGGTGGGGAAGATAAACTTTTACCAAGTTATTATTGAACACAAGACCCATCAAGGAACTAGTTTTCTGTGAACACAGTAGTAGGATATTGTTGTTGCGATTCAATCTGATGGATTACTTCCTTTCTCGAAACACTGTCATGATGCTTTCACTTCCAAGAGAAAGAATGTTAAGAAGCTAAAAGAAAGGATGTTAAGAAGCCAAAATAATATTTATATGTAGAGAAATATTATTTGTTGCAGTGTTCAATAATCTGGGTTTAAATTCACGTGAATCTGCCAACCTTATGAATGGGGATATTGCCTATTTTTGGGGCTTTTAATCTCTACTTGAGCTTACAAATTTAGCATTTTTTTGGAAAATTCTTGAAACAAGCATAATTTGTCTTTACTGCCCAGCCTTGGATTCTATACGGTAGATCCGTATCATCATTTTTACTGAAGGTGTACAGACTAAAATCAAAATGGAAAACTTTTCTCCATAGCATTTATTTTCTTCTAATTGTGGAAATTGGTTGTATTGTGTGGAAGCTGCTTCAGAAAACGGACTTATTTTATGTTGTTTCTAATCACGCAACATCCCTAGTAACTTGTGCTAATTGGTTCTACTTATTATTGTAGCAAGATCACTAGCACACATGCTGTTGTGTACCCAATTTCAGTGATGTCTCTGGTATGCATCTATATCCTATACTCAGAATACTCTTTAGGTGGGAAATACTTTTTTGTCTGAAATTTTCTCTTCGTTAAATACTTGATGGGTAGATGGTATGCTTGATTTGTTATTCTACACTCATTTTTGGCAAAGTAGTATGTAACTATTTAGATTTACCATTATGTGAATGAAATTGTTAGGATACACTAGAAGCTAAATTTTCTTGATTAACCATGGTCCGGTATCGATATTTTTTTAGAAAATATACATCTTCCCATGTGCATCAGAATCAGTTTTCGCAATATTTGGTTAAATACACTGATGATTCATCTAAATTTTTATCTGCATGGCTTTCCATCTATTGCACACCCATTATGCTATTTGGTCATTTCTATTTTTGGCAGTAGGCCAATAACTTCAACCGAGACACTACTTCTAAACTTTGCTCTCTATTTATGTCTAGTTGGGCGCACAGCGGCAGTGGATGGCTTTGGTGTAACATAAATAAGGTTGTATACTGAGAGCACATATGCTGGCTTAATGCTAATTTGTTGCTTTATTTGGAAGTGGGTATATGTTGTCCGGGTACCAATAAAGGAATTGGTATATGTTATGGACAATCCTGTCGGTGTGTTCTCTATTGGCTTCAACAATTTTAACGGCGGGTTCGGTTTTGGTCATAGTGGCATGCCAAGGTCATCGTCGAGAAACCTTCATCCCAATTGCCATTAATTACTTACCGATTGATATTTCAAGTTTTAGTTGGTCTTTTTCTTATTGGTTGGGCAAGCGATCTGACCCTGTGATGAAATTATCAAATTGCCAGGGAAGCAGGGACGCAACAAAGGATCGGAAGATGCAGTACAACGGCCGATACTGGATCTCCCGTCCCCACCAAAGGCCTCAGGCACCCAATGGCAGTGGCGCCTTGGCTCTTATCGGTGACTCCAGCAGCAGCGCCTTCGTACCGGATATAAGCTCCCTGGACAAGTCTCTCCGGCACTACTTCACTGCAGACTAGCTGGCTATCACAATGCGTTGGAGAAAATTCTAGTGACAGCCAGAAGATAAGCTACGACATGAGCTAGCATGCAAGACAATGACATAATTGTGTTGGTCAGGTGTGATCTTTCCCAGGGTAGATAAGTTATGGGAGTAATCAGTGCGGGAAGCAATCTGTAATTAGTGGCTCTTAAAGCCCTCTTTTCAAAAGCTGGAATTTCGTGGTACCTGAGTGGAAATTATGTTGTTTGGTACGGAATTCTTAACTTCTAGACAGCCAATTCAATTCAGTTAGTACTGAATCCTTTGGTTAACAGTAGAACAACATATGTTTTCCCAAATTTGATTACTTCGTATGCCTTTTCCAAACAACTAATTAAATCAGGTTACTAACCATGCAAGCGATGTAACAAAAGAAAATAAGGTAAACGTAAGATGGCTGGAAAGTGAAACTCGAGCCAGGCTACAAACCACCTCCGTAGGGTGCATGTGATGTGAAGTGCAACTTGATATTTTGATTCTTTTTTAAAGGAAATTCGTTGTGCACTTTTAGGAATTTGCAAGCTCAGCTAATTAGCTAGACCTACATATTTGTCGACCATACAAGCATGCATGTGCATATACTTAACCACTAAGGTAGCTAGATCTAGATAGGACCCTTCAACTCTAAAAATAAGAACTATTAATCTGCTAGCTACAGAGAGAGATATGTTAAAATTGGCATAAATAAAAAATCTGGGAAGTAGGACTTCCAATTACATCGGTTATTTCTTCCAAAGATATCATGTTGTCACACGAATCAACATCACACATATAAAATATGGTATACAATGGGACATAAAAAAACTCAATTACAAAATGTCACGTAGGTGACATGCATCATTCTTGCAGTACAACAATTCTGGATATGATCTGGTAGATGATGCCAATAGAAGAAAGCATTCATAAGCAAGTACATTACATGGACATGACACCAGAATAAAGATATTCAACTACATACAGAAGTACAATTTGTTTTAGGGAGAGTATGCACAAGCTCTCCGTGTCTACATGTCCTTGTCAATTTCCTGTGCACTGCTAGTGTGTTGAGGTATCTGAGTAAAGGGGATTTAGTTGAGCCAAAACCTCCATGGTCACATCTGGCTCAAACCAGTTCTGCTAAGGGGAGCTTCAAATCAAGTGTTTTAGATATGGATTTTCATGGGTCTGAACTTCTCCAAAGAATCAGGTAGGCCTGGTTTCATTCAAATCATGTAAGATGACGCACTAGAGGTGCGCTGATTCGTCTTTGTCTGCAATACACAAACTATTGATGAAAATTCACAAGATTAGAAGGATAACACCATATGGCATTAAGTGGATTGAATGAAAATATCGGGTTAATGTTACAATGGAGCTGAATCTTCAACGATCAAGGTCAACACTTTGTACTTGAAAGACGGAGCCAAAGCCTTAACAGGTGAGCACTTTCTCATGACAGGGAAGTATTGGATATAAGATGAAACCTGCCAGAGTTTCAAATGAGTATAAAATAACAAACAGTCGGAATAAAATATATATACAAGGCATAAGTAATACCTACTCCATCAAACTTCTGTCACATAGGCCAATTTCATGCAGAGCAAAGGCGCTAACAATACTTCAAGAAGAATATGACATAATTCTTTGTTCTGTAGAACTTGAAAGGAGAAAGCAGTTTGGAACTGAAATGTTTATCTCTCATGCAGCACTTCGGTTATTTTTTTGAACATCAATATATATTAACTTTCAACGATCATAGTACAAGATTACAAAGCTCTGAAAAGAGTAAGAGCCTCCTGCTGCTCTTCGGTGACTGTGTTCCATGGAAAACAGTAGCGCAAGGAGCAACTTTGGTCTGGGATTTCCTCGAACTTGACAATTTCTTTGAGGTACTCGAAACCATTGGCCTACTAATGTTGGTGGTGGTCTTCCTAGCACTAACATCATCCCACATCAACAAAAGCAAGATAATAAGAGTTACTGAAACAAATGAAATAAGATGCGCCTACGACCTAAAAAAATAGCATAAAATTATGAGAATGATATGTTATTTCTCAAACAGAAGCATCCTATATAGGGAACGTTATGCTAGTGAAAAATATACAGAGAACATGAACTGACAGTGAAGCAATTGCATCAGGTAATCAGAAAACATTTACAAGGAAAACAGCTACATGACTCTCCAACTGTAGTTCAGGTGTCGCAGCTTGTTCAGGTTAAGGTGGAGCATGCCCAAGACAAGCTTGTGACTAACAAGGATGCAGTGTAATATTTTTACACAACTCAAAATTGCTAGTACTAAAGCACAACTTAGAAAAGCATTCAAGTCTGACAGAAAAGGGGTATGAAGCATTACAAAATCAGATTTCTAGGAATATGATTAATATTCAGAAAGTCTCTTGTATAAATGGGACAGTACCACAACTACCGTGTTCGGTTTTCAATAGAGGAGCTTTTACAGCATTGTAAATTGTTAACACAGATACAATGTCCTCGAATGGACATTTATTTCTCAGCTCCATTCCATGTTGCCAAACTAGACCATACAAGTCTGATAGGAAAAGGCATTTTATTGCCCTGATATTTCTATGTGTATTACTTGGATATACAACCTAAGAAAATGACAATTGTAAAAGTACTTTCTATTGGGTTCACTTTTGATTCATTTTTACGAACTCGTTTTGTCGTTTGTAGAAGGCAAAAAATGTTAATATGGCATATTGTGCTTTCGAGTTCCCCTGGACTTGCTATTTGTTCTCTCTAGATCCAGCTTCACTCATCCCTGCGCAAAAAGAAAACCAATCCCACCTCTCTTCGCTCTCGTATTTTTTCCAGAGGTGTTTAATCTACAATTCTCGTATTTTTTTTTCAAAGGTGTATAATCTACAATCCTAGATCTTAACCTCTGGAATATGACATTTGCAAAGTGTTGAAGATAGGGAGGACATAATAGTTGTTGGTAGTTGTAACCTGAACCAGTGCATCTTCATACTAGATGAACTGGCCGGAAAGAGGCCAGTGGTAAAGTTAGGGATTTTCTTTGCATATTATGAAGAGTATCATGTAATTGGCATCCTCCTAGGTGATTTATACAAAAACTTACAGAGAAGTGAATGGCCAGCTACTGTACTTTACGTCGAAGCCCACTGGTGTTCTGCGCTCACCGTGAATCGATCCAAAACACGGATCCCAACTGTTGTGCCGATGCCACCCTCAGCCACCACCCGCCGCGTGGCCCGACCAGGCTGCTGACGCCGCCACCATGCCGCCATGGCGACATTGCCACACGGTGACATGAAACCTACAAATCTTGCATTGCTTAGTCTAATAGTGAACATTTGATTGGGTCCAGAACAGAAAAAATGGAGCTGAACCCGACGAATCAATGAATCATAGACACACACAACAGGATTTGTAGCTCTCTCTTTATGGGAAGGCACGGGAAAAATGTAGCAGGATTTGAGGCAGCCGTAGGTCTAATCTGGAGACGCAAGTTCTGTTTGATTTCTCCCTAGCATCTAATCTTACCTAGCGGACCAGATCGCCACATCTATGAAGAAAAATTCAGTCTTGGCTGACATAGAAAAGGCGCACATATCAGATCTTGCGGAGGCCATAACCAAATTCGTGCAGGCCGATTGAAAACAAGCAAATCTTCATTTACCTTGTAAGGGGATGCGACAGTGTGCACCCAATCTGAGGTTGATGCCCCCGAAGTCACCAGTAGCCGCAATCCCACAGTCGATCGTTCCCTTCCGCTCCAGTGGGAGCTGGTTTTGTTGAGGCCAATCACACCATACCGCCATTGATGCCGCTTCGAACGGCCGACCACGAAGCTGCTGATTTCACCCATCGACGACAACGACTATCCCTGCTTGCTTGGTCGCCCACCCACCTCTCGCCGCCGGATGCGCACCCGCTGGCCGCTGCGCGAATTCCAATTCCCCAAACCGCTCCCAAGAGGAAAAAGAGGTGCTCCTGGTCCTGGGTAGTGGGCTAGCTCCCAAGCCCACGACCGTAAACTGTCGATGCGAAATTAAATTACGGGAGGTGTATGGTGTTGCGACTTGCGACCTGCGAGCCACGCGAAACAGGTTCGGTGGACGTGTGGAACCGGGTGGCGTCCAAGCATGCCGTAAATTTATGTCACATCTAATACGGCCTGGTGCGCGTGAACTGGTGGTGCGCTCCGTGCGATGGATGAAGCCGCTTGTGCGTAGGCTGACCCGGGTGCAGAATAATATTCACCGCCTAGGAGTCAATAGCGCGTCTCTATATATATATATATATATATATACACCCGGCAGTAGTAGTTACTCCACGTGTGTTTCACACAATCTAGTTAGTATCATCATACCAAAGAGTATATACATGTAGTATGAAGTATATAAGAATATTTTGGTAGTATATATACTACTTTGTAGGTAGTATGTACACTTTTTACGTACATCTATTTTTTACGTATAAATATGCATATATTTTATATATATAGTGCAAACTATGGGTGTATTTAAATTTTTTTCACCAAAGTTGGTATGTAGTATATGAGACGTGGGTGTAGTTACACCGGGAGTAGGAAGTATTTATCCTATATATATATATATATATATATATATATATATATATATATATATATATATATATATATAAAGTATGTAA
>NC_061510.1:212179160-212213297 GCF_022539505.1 Lolium rigidum
GCATAAACTTGTCTGTTTTCTTCAATAGCTTGTACAGGGGAAGTGCCTTCTCGCCAAGACGGCTAACAAACAGCTTAAAATGTTTGCTTGGTTATTGCTCTCAGACAGGCTTAATACTAAGGACATGATTCAGAGGAGGCACTGGAATGTGACAGACAATTATAATTGTGTTTTGTGTGCTGGGCATGTACATGAAGATAGAGATCATCTTTTCTTTAACTCGCAATTTCGGTGTTAGAGTGTGGAACTATCTCGCAGATATCTTGGGGACAGACATGGTACCATGGTACTGACATACCGAGATGGCAAGGAGGAGTTTTAGACGTTCTTTTTTCACAGAAGTGGTAATCATAGCATGCTGGCATATTTGGAAGGTGAGGAATGCTTACATTTTTGATCATGTTAGACCAAGATTTGCAACATGGCGTGCTCAGCTCATACACGACATATCTCTACACGCACACAGCATTTAAGAAGGATCATAAGGAGGCTTTGTCTGAAGTGGGTGTCATCTCTTGTATAGTGTCCGGTTATATCTCTTGTATAGCCTGAGAGGTGGTGTCCTTTTTTGTTTTTTCTTCTTTTTGTTGTTATTTTTGGACTATGTTTTTTCTCTTTAATCTATAATAAAAGGTGGGGAGCTGTGGGGCTTTTGCCCTACAGTATAAGGTTTCAAAAAAAAAAAAAAGACGGCTAACAAACCTGCTGATTGCTGCGACACAACCAGTGAGCCGTTGCACATCTTTGAGACAAGTTGGCCTTTTTATGCACAAAATTGCCTTGATTTTTTCCGGGTTTACTTCAATGCCCCTGTTAGAGACAATGAAGCCAAGGAGTTTTCCGGCCGGTACGCCAAAGATGCACTTCAGCCGGATTCAACATCATCTTGTACCGACGGAGATTCTCAAAGGTTTTCGTGAGATCGCCGATCAAGTCGGATCCTTTCCGAGTCATGACCGCGATGTCGTCGACGTAGGCGTGTACGTTCCGGCCGATCCGGTCCTTCAAGCACCGCCGCATCGTACGTTGGTAGGTGGCACCTGCGTTTTTCAAGCCAAAGGGCATAGTAACATAGCAGTAAGTGCCAAATGGGGTGATGAATGAGGTCGCCTTTTGGTCAGACTCCTTCATCCGGATCTGGTGATACCCGGAATACGCATCAAGAAAACACGAAGTTCCGCCCTCGCCGTCGAATCAATGACTTGGTCAATGCGCGACAGGGGAAACGGATCTTTCGGGCAACGTTTGTTCAAGCCAGAGTAATCGATGCACATTCTTAGTATTTCAGTATTCTTTTTGGGTACAAGGACGGGATTTGCGACCCAATCAGTGTGGATTACTTCTATTACAAAACCTGCCTCTAGTAACTTTGCTAATTCCATTCCTATGGCGCGGCGCTTCTTATCTCCAAAGCGTCGCATAGCTTGCTTCACCGGTTTAGCCCCCGGATTTATGTTGAGGTAGTGCTCGGCGAGTTCCCTTGGTACTCCGGACATGTCAGAAGGTTGCCATGCGAAGATATCCATGTTAGCGCGGAGAAACTCGACGAGCGTGTCTTCCTATTTGGGGTCCATGTTGGCTCCGATCGAGACTTGCTTGGTAGCGTCATCTTCCTTGAAGTTGACTTTCTTGGTCTCTATCGCGGCCCTGAAGGAGTTTTTCTGTTCGGAGATCTGCTTCTTGGTGGTCTCGCATCTCGGCCGGATCCACCGCGGCTCCGTAGCCTTTCAGCTCTTCTCCGGATATCACGGACTCGCGAAGGCGGCTTCGCCCAACTCGCACTCATGAGCCTTTTTGTAGTCTCCTGGATATGGTGATCATACCGTTAGGACCCGGAATCTTGAGCTTGTTGTAGATGTATCACGCCCTTGCGTGGAACTTGTGGTAGGTGGGCCTGCCGAAGATGACGTGGTAGGAGCTCTTAAAGGGCACAACTTGATGGCGTGTATTTCACACGTTCGTTGGGAACCCCAAGAGGAAGGTATGATGCGCACAACAGCAAGTTTTCCCTCCGAAAGAAAGCAAGGTTTATCGAACCAGGAGGAGCCAAGAAGCACGTTGAAGGTTGATGGCGGCGGGATGTAGTGCGGCGCAACACCAGAGATTCCGGCGCCAACGTGGAACCTGCACAACACAACCAAAGTACTTTGCCCCAACGAAACAAGTGAGGTTGTCAATCTCACCGGCTTGCCGTAACAAAGGATTAACCGTATTGTGTGGAAGATGATTGTTTGCAGAGAAAACAAGAAAACAAGTATTGCAGCAGATTTGTATTTCAAGTATTAAAAGAATGGACCGGGGTCCACAGTTCACTAGAGGTGTCTCTCCCATAAGATAAAAGCATGTTGGGTGAACAAATTACAGTCGGGCAATTGACAAATAGAGAGGGCATAACAATGCACATACATGTCATGATAAGTATAGTGATTTAATTGGGCATTACGACAAAGTACATAGACCGCCATCCAACTGCATCTATGCCTAAAAAGTCCACCTTCAGGTTATCGTCTGAACCCCCTCCGGTATTAAGTTGCAAAGCAACAGTACAATTGCATTAAGTATGGTGCGTAATGTAATCAACAACTACATCCTCGGACATAGCGCCAATGTTTTATCCCTAGTGGCAACAAGACAACACAACCTTAGAACTTTCTCGTCACCGTCCCGTGTGTCAATGCAGGCATGAACCCACTATCGAGCATAAATACTCCCTCTTGGAGTTAAGAGCAAAAACTTGGCCGAGCCTCTACTAATAACGGAGAGCATGCAAGATCATAAACAACACATATGTAATAACTTGATAATTAACATGACATGGTATTCTCTATCCATCGGATCCCGACAAACACAACATAGAGTATTACGGATAGATGATCTTGATCATGTTAGGCAGCTCACAAGATCCAACAATGAAGCACAATGAGGAGAAGACAACCATCTAGCTACTGCTATGGACCCATAGTCTAGGGGTGAACTACTCACTCATCACTCCGGAGGCGACCATGGCGGTGTAGAGTCCTCCGGAGATGAATCCCCTCTCCGGCAGGGTGCCGGAGGAGATCTCCGTAATCCCCCGAGATGGGATTGGCGGCGGCGGCGTCTTCCGGAAGGTTTTCCGTATCGTGGTTTTTCGCATCGTGGGTTTCGCGACGGAGGCTTTAAGTAGGCGGAAGGGCGGAGTCGGAGGGCTGACGAGGGGCCCACACCATAGGGCGGCGCGGGCCCCCCTCTGGCCGCGCGGCCCTATGGTGGCGGCGCCTCGTTGCCCCACTTCGTATCCCTTTCGGTCTTCTGGAAGGTTCGTGGCAAAATAGGACGCTGGGACTTGATTTCGTCCAACTCCGAGAATATTTCGTTACTAGGATTTCTGAAACCAAAAACAGCGTAAAACAAAGAATCGGCACTTCGGCATCTTGTTAATAGGTTAGTTCCGTAAAATGCACGAATATGATATAAAGTGTGCATAAAACATGTAGGTATCATCAATAATATGGCATGGAACATAAGAAATTATCGATACGTTCGGAGACGTATCAAGCATCCCCTAGCTTAGTTCTCGCTCGTCCCGAGCGGTAAAACGATAACAAAGATAATTTCTGAAGTAACATGCCATCATAACCTTGATCATACTATTTGTAAACATATGTAATGAATGCAGCGATCAAAACAATGGTAATGACATGAGTAAACAAGTGAATCATAAAGCAAAGACTTTTCATGAATAGTACTTCAAGACAAGCATCAATAAGTCTTGCATAAGAGTTAACTCATAAAGCAATAAATCAAAGTAAAGGTATTGAAGCAACACAAAGGAATATTAAGTTTCAGCGGTTGCTTTCAACTTATAACATGTATATCTCATGGATAATTGTCAACATAGAGTAATATAACAAGTGCAATATGAAAGTATGTAGGAATCAATGCACAGTTCACACAAGTGTTTGCTTCTTGAGGTGGAGAGAGATAGGTGAACTGACTCAACATAAAAGTAAAGAATGGTCCTTCAAAGAGGAAAGCATCGATTGCTATATTTGCGCTAGAGCTTTTATTTTGAAAACATGAAACAATTTTGTCAACGGTAGTAATAAAGCATATGAGTTATGTAAATTATATCTTACAAGTTGCAAGTCTCATGCATAGTATACTAATAGTGCCCGCACCTTGTCCTAATTAGCTTGGACTACCGGATCTTTGCAATGCACATGTTTTAACCAAGTGTCACAATGGGGTACCTCCATGCCGCCCGTACAAAGGTCTAAGGAGAAAGCTCGCATTTTGGATTTCTCGCTTTTGATTATTCTCAACTTAGACATCCATACCGGGACAACATGGACAACAGATAATGGACTCCTCTTTAATGCATAAGCATGTGGCAACAATTATTATTCTCATATGAGATTGAGGATGAATGTCCAAAACTCGAAACTTCCACCATGATTCATGGCTTTAGTTAGCGGCCCAATGTTCTTCTCTAACAATATGCATGCTCCAACCATTAAGGTGGTAGATCTCTCTTACTTCGTACAAGACGGACATGCATAGCAACTCACATGATATTCAACAAAGAATAGTTGATGGCGTCCCTAAGCATGGTTATCGCACAACAAGCAACTTAATAAGAGATAAAGTGCATAAGTACATATTCAATACCGCAATAGTTTTTAAGCTATTTGTCCCATGAGCTATATATTGCAAAGGTGAATGATGGAATTTTAAAGGTAGCACTCAAGCAATTTACTTTGGAATGGCGGATAAATACCATGTAGTAGGTAGGTATGGTGGACACAAATGGCATAGTGGTTGGCTCAAGGATTTTGGATGCATGAGAAGTATTCCCTCTCGATACAAGGTTTAGGCTAGCAAGGTTATTTGAAACAAACACAAGGATGAACGGTGCAGCAAAACTCACATAAAAGACATATTGTAAACATTATAAGACTCTACACCGTCTTCCTTGTTGTTCAAAACTCAATACTAGAAATTATCTAGACTCTAGAGAAACCAAATATGCAAACCAAATTAGCAAGCTCTAAGTGTTTCTTCATTAATGGGTGCAAAGTATATGATGCAAGAGCTTAAACATGAGCACAACAATTGCCAAGTATCAAATTATCCAAGACATTTTAGAATTACTACATGTAGCATTTTCCAATTCCAACCATATAACAATTTAACGAAGAAGAAACTTCGCCATGAATACTATGAGTAGAGCCTAAGGACATACTTGTCCATATGCTACAGCGGAGCGTGTCTCTCTCCCACAAAGTGAATGCTAGGATCCATTTTATTCAAACAAAACAAAAACAAAAACAAACCGACGCTCCAAGCAAAGTGCATAAGATGTGACGGAATAAAAATATAGTTTCAGGGGAGGAACCCGATAATGTTGTCGATGAAGAAGGGGATGCCTTGGGCATCCCCAAGATTAGACGCTTGAGTCTTCTTATAATATGCAGGGGTGAACCACCGGGGCATCCCCAAGCTTAGAGCTTTCACTCTCCTTGATCATATTGCATCATACTCCTCTCTTGATCCTTGAAAACTTCCTCCACACGAAACTCGAAACAACTCATTAGAGGGTTAGTGCACAATAAAAATTCACATGTTCAGAGGTGACACAATCATTCTTAACACTTCTGGACATTGCATAAAGCTACTGGACATTAATGGATCAAAGAAATTCATCCAACATAGCAAAAGGGGCAATGCGAAATAAAAAGGCAGAATCTGTCAAAACAGAACAGTCCGTAAAGATGGATTTTATTAGGCCACCAGACTTGATCAAATGGAAATGCTCAAATTGAATGAAAGTTGCGTACATATCTGAGGATCATGCACGTAAATTGGCTTAATTTTCGGAGATACCTACAGGGAGGTAGACCCAGATTCGTGACAGCAAAGAAATCTGGAACTGCGCAGTAATCCAAATCTAGTACTTACTTTACTATCAAAGACTTTACTTGGCACACAAAACTCAAAACTAAGATAAGGAGAGGTTGCTACAGTAGTAAACAACTTCCAAGACTCAAATATAAAACAAAAAATACTGTAGTAAAAACATGGGTTATCTCCCAAGAAGTTCTTTCTTTATAGCCATTAAGATGGGCTCAGCAGTTTTAATGATGCACTCGCAAGAAATAGTATTTGAAGCAAAAGAGAGCATCAAGAGGCAAATTCAAAACACATTTAAGTCTAAAATGCTTCCTATGCATAGGAATCTTGTAAATAAACAAGTTCATGAAGAGCAAAGTAACAAGCATAGGAAGATAAAACAAGTGTAGCTTCAAAAATTTCAGCACATAGAGAGGTGTTTTAGTAACATGAAAATTTCTACAACCATATTTTACTCTCTCATAATAATTTTCAGTAGCATCATGAGCAAACTCAACAATGTAACTATCACATAAAGCATTCTTATCATGAGTCTCATGCATAAAATTATTACTCTCCACGTAAGCATAATCAATTTTATTAGTTGTAGTGGGAGCAAATTCAACAAAGTGGCTATCATCATATATAGGAGACATATTGTAATCATAAAAGAAAATTTTCTCCTCAATGCTTGGGGGACTAAAAAGATCATGCTCATCGGAGCCAGCTTCCCCAAGCTTAGAATTTTCCATAGCATTAGCAACAATGGTGTTCAAAGCATCCATAGTAATAACATTCCCATTAGCATGCATATAAAGTTCCATGGGTTTTTTAATTCTCTCTTCAAACACATCATGTCCTAATTCAAGATAAAGTTCATAAAGATCTCTCATATTTTTGTTGTTTTCCATTATGCTTAACTAGTGAAATAAAAACATGCATGATATTAAGTAAAGTAAAACAAGTAACTAATTTTTTTGTATTTTGATTTAGTGCAGCAAACAAAGTAGTAAATAAAACTAAGCAAGACAAAAACAAAGTAAAGAGATTGAGAAGTGGAGACTCCCCTTGCAGCCGTGTCTTGATCTCCCCGGCAACGCGCCGTAAAATATGCTTGATGGCGTGTATTTCACACGTTCGTTGGGAACCCCAAGAGGAAGGTATGATGCGCACATCAGCAAGTTTTCCCTCGAAAGAAACCAAGGTTTATCGAACCAGGAGGAGCCAAGAAGCACGTTGAAGGTTGATGGCGGCGGGATGTAGTGCGGCGCAACACCGGAGATTCCGGCGCCAACGTGGAACCCGCACAACACAACCAAAGTACTTTGCCCCAACGAAACAAGTGAGGTTGTCAATCTCACCGGCTTGCTCGTAACAAAGAATTAACCGTATTGTGTGGAAGATGATTGTTTGCAGAGAAAACAGAGAAACAAGTATTGCAAGCAGATTTGTATTTCAGTATTAAAAGAATGGACCTGGGTCCACAGGCTCACTAGAGGTGTCTCTCCCATAAGATAAAAGCATGTTGGGTGAACAAATTACAGTCGGGCAATTGACAAATAGAGAGGGCATAACAATGCACATACATGTCATGATAAGTATAGTGAGATTTAATTGGGCATTACGACAAAGTACATAGACCGCCATCCAACCGCATCTATGCCTAAAAAGTCCATCTTCAGAGTTATCGTCCGAACCCCCTCCGGTATTAAGTTGCAAAGCAACAGTACAATTGCATTAAGTATGGTGCGTAATGTAATCAACAACTACATCCTCGGACATAGCGCCAATGTTTTATCCCTAGTGGCAACAAGCACAACACAACCTTAGAACTTTCGTCACCGTCCTGGTGTCAATGCGTGCATGAACCCACTATCGAGCATAAATACTCCCTCTTGGAGTTAAGAGCAAAAACTTGGCCAGAGCCTCTACTAATAACTGGAGAGCATGCAAGATCATAAACAACACATATGTAATAACTTGATAATTAACATGACATGGTATTCTCTATCCATCGGATCCCGACAAACACAACATAGAGTATTATAGATAGATGATCTTGATCATGTTAGGCAGCTCACAAGATCCAACAATGAAGCACAATGAGGAGAAGACAACCATCTAGCTACCGCTATGGACCCATAGTCCAGGGGTGAACTACTCACTCATCACTCCGGAGGCGACCATGGCGGTGTAGAGTCCTCCGGGAGATGAATCCCCTCTCCGGCAGGGTGCCGGAGGAGATCTCCGTAATCCCCCGAGATGGATTGGCGGCGGCGGCGTCTCCGGGAAGGTTTTCCGTATCGTGGTTTTTCGCATCGTGGGTTTCGCGACGGAGGCTTTAAGTAGGCGGAAGGGCGGAGTCGGAGGGCCGACGGGGGCCCACACCATAGGGCGGCGCGGCCCCCTCCGGCCGCGCGGCCCTATGGTGGCGGCGCCTCGTCGCCCCACTTCGTATCCCTTTCGGTCTTCTCGGAAGGTTCGTGGCAAAATAGGACCCCGGGACTTGATTTCGTCCAATTCCGAGAATATTTCGTTACTAGGATTTCTCGAAACCAAAAACAGCAGTAAAACGTAAACCGGCACTTCGGCATCTTGTTAATAGGTTAGTTCCAGAAAATGCACGAATATGACATAAAGTGTGCATAAAACATGTAGGTATCATCAATAATATGGCATGGAACATAAGAAATTATCGATACGTCGGAGACGTATCTCAACTTCAAACGTGATCTTCTCTTCGCGGAAATTGTGAACATCGCCGAAGGCCACGGGAAGTGTGATGCTGCCGAGGGAGTTTGCCTTCTTACCCGGAACCACGCCGTGAAACTCAGTGTTGCTCTGTTTGAGCTGTTCCCTGGTGAGGTTCATCCTCTCCAGAGTCTCCAGGTACATGATGTTCAAGCTGGCTCCACCATCCATGAGGCACTTGGAGAAGTCATACCCGTCTATGCGGGGACTTACAACCAAGGCGTAGTATTCTTTTGGCACAATGGCAGGATGATCCTCTCTCGTCAAATGTGCACGGAACTTCCGACCACTCGACATATCGCGGCACAGCCTGAACTCGTGGCGTTCGGGATCCGGGTAGCTGACTTTGTAGCGCGGACTGTTGGGGTTCCGAGGAAAGTGTGGTAAGCCCCCACGCTCTTTTTCTCAAATGGGTTGGACTTACCTGCGGACCCTGCCTTGGGATCCGGCGAGTTATCGTCCTCGTCCATTGCCTCGGAACTGTCTTCCTCTTTGTCCTTGTTCTTGCCCTTGCCTCCTTTGCCGCGTGGGCGGTGCTTCCGGGCTCGCTTGTATCCTGCCTCCGGTCGTTCTTTAGGTCGTTGACCCACTTGCAGTTGCGGTTGGTGTGAGTGGACTTCCCTGTAACCAGATCCAAGTGGGCCAGCAGGGCATGTCCCTATACTCCTCGTAGGTTTGCGGGGCGCGGGATCCGCCAGCTGTGACCTCTGTGCCATGCTGCTGACCCCTGCCGGCTCCGCCTCCACGGCCGCGTCCTCTTCCGCCTCCCCGAACCTCCGCGTTGGAACGCCATGGCGACCATGTCGGATCCGCCACTCTTCTCGGTCATCGTGGTTTTTGCGTTTATGGCTGCTGTTGTTGCCGTTATCACGGTTCTTCTTTTGTTGGTGTAGGGGGATTGCTGTAGCTGCGATATCACCGCATGCGTCGTCATCGGCGGCAGTGTGGTCACTGGCAATGGAGATCATTTCATCCAAAGTCAGTTTATTTGCGTCAGCCAAACAAGTGAGCTTATGCCTCAGCAGTCCTCCTCTCTGCAGTCCACCGATGAAGGCGTACATGGAAGTGGTGTGGTCGACGTTTTCGCACTCGTTCCTGCATGCCAACCATCGTGTGAGGAAGTTTCTTGAGGATTCTCCCTTCTTATGGATACAAGCTTGTAAGTCGCTTGCCGTAGCAGGTCTTTTGTAGGTGCCCCGAAGTGTTTCTCGAAAGCGGTCTTCAGGTCAAACCAGCAAAAGATGGAGTTCTTCTCGAGGTCGCCGAGCCGGATCCGGGCTGGACCTACAAGGTACAACCGGAGCATGCGGCAGGCGATATTAGGGTGCCTCCGGCGAAGGTTACCGCATTATAGTAATCCTCAATCCAGTATCCGGCCTTTCGGTGCCATCATAATGCTTCAGGTTTCCGGTAGCTTGAGGTTCATCCTTGGCTTTGGTTCCTCTCGAATCATCCTGCCAAAGCACTTCGGACCGATGTAGTCGGTTCTGTATTCGTTGAGGCGTTCCCGCGCGTCGCGCGAGCCATGGCGGGGAGACTGTGAGCGAGAGCGAGATCTTCGGCCGCCGCCTTCACCTCCGCCGCCACCGCTAGGTGGTGGTGAGGGAGACCTGCGAGGGGGCCGATCCGTCCTTTTGCTTCCGCCTTCAGATTCTCCCCGGCCCTCCCGGTGCTGGCTCTGGCTCCTGTGGCTGCCTTCGCCGTGGCGCTGGCTGCCCTGGTCGTTCCGGCTCCGGCGAGGTTCCGGATCGCGCTCCTCATCCCGACTCCTCCTAGGCTCGGGCTCACGATCATTGTTCTGGTTCCGACGAGGTTCCGGCGTGCGCTCCCTGTTTCTGTTTCTTGAAGGCAACACGTTGTCGCGGATAACAATTCCACCATGCCCCTGAGGCCTGGTGTTTCCGAGCTGGACTACGGCGGCGAGGGGGACGCGGTAACCATTGGGCGGAGGAGAGGGGTTGTGGTACTTGTCCCGTCCGTAGTACATTGCATCCTTTCCCTTTCTTGGATCTGACGGTGGCGTCTTTGATGGTACGGGGATCGGATTTGGGTGTTCCCTGGCTTTCCTTCTTCGTTCCGAGGATCCGGTTCGCGATTCGTCATCTCGATGGAGATCGTCGTGGGCGTCCTTCTGCGCAGTGGAGACGCAATGCTCTGGGTTAGACTCCAACTTGCGCGAAGTGTCTGCCTTGCTCGTCGCTTCACCGCTGAAGCGACGAGCGTGCGAACGTAGTCGATATCAATCTCCTCGTTACTTTTCTTCAAGATCTCTGCAGCTTCCGTCATATTGTCCTTTGGGGTTGCTGATGCGTGTAGTTGACACGTCCGTTGGGAACCCCAAGAGGAAGGTGTGATGCGCACAGCGGCAAGTTTCCCTCAGTTAGAAACCAAGGTTTAATCGAACCAGTAGGAGTCAAGAAGCACGTTGAAGGTTGATGGCGGCGGGATGTAGTGCGGCGCAACACCGAGATTCCGGCGCCAACGTGGAACCTGCACAACACAACCAAAGTACTTTGCCCCAACGAAACAGTGAGGTTGTCAATCTCACCGGCTTGCTGTAACAAAGGATTAACCGAATTGTGTGGAAGATGATTGTTTGCAGAGAAAACAGTAAAACAAGTATTGCAGACAGATTTGTATTTCAAGTATAAAAGAATGGACCGGGGTCCACAGCTCACTAGAGGTGTCTCTCCCATAAGATAAAAGCATGTTGGGTGAACATATTACGCTCGGGCAATTGACAAATAGAGAGGGCATAACAATGCACATACATGGCATGATAAGTATAGTGAGATTTAATTGGGCATTACGACAAAGTACATAGACCGCCATCCAACCGCATCTATGCCTAAAAAGTCCACCTTCAGAGTTATCATCCGAACCCCTTCCAAGCATTAAGTTGCAAAGCAACATGACAATTGCATTAAGTATGGTGCGTAATGTAATCAACAACTACATCCTCGGACATAGCGCCAATGTTTTATCCCTAGTGGCAACAAGCACAACACAACCTTAGAACTTTCTGTCACTCGTCCCGTGTGTCAATGCGTGCATGAACCCACTATCGAGCATAAATACTCCCTCTTGGAGTTAAAAGCAAAAACTTGGCCAGAGCCTCTACTAGTAACGGAGAGCATGCAAGATCATAAACAACACATATGTAATAACTTGATAATTAACATAACATGGTATTCTCTATCCATCGGATCCCGACAAACACAACATAGAGTATTACGGATAGATGATCTTGATCATGTTAGGCAGCTCACAAGATCCAACAATGAAGCACAATGAGGAGAAGACAACCATCTAGCTACCGCTATGGACCCATAGTCCAGGGGTGAACTACTCACTCATCACTCCGGAGGCGACCATGGCGGTGTAGAGTCCTCCGGGAGATGAATCCCCTCTCCGGCAGGGTGCCGGAGGAGATCTCCAGAATCCCCCGAGATGGGATCGGCGGCGGCGGCGTCTCTGCAAGGTTTTCCGTATCGTGGTTTTTCGCATCGGGGTTTCGCGACGGAGGCTTTAAGTAGGCGGAAGGGCGAGTCGGGGCTAACAAGGGGCCCACACCACAGGGCGGCGCGGGCCCCCTTGGCCGCGCCGCCATGTGGTGTCGCCACCTCGTGGCCCCACTTCGTATGCTCTTCGGTCTTCCGGAAGGTTCGTGGCAAAATAGGCCCCCGGGTCTTCGTTTCGTCCAATTCCGAGAATATTTCGTTACTAGGATTTCTGAAACCAAAAATAGCAGTAAAACAAGAACCGGCACTTCGGCATCTTGTTAATAGGTTAGTTCCGTAAAATGCACGAATATGACATAAAGTGTGCATAAAACATGTAGGTATCATCAATAATATGGCATAGAACATAAGAAATTATCGATACGTCGGAGACGTATCAAGCATCCCCAAGCTTAGTTCCGCTCGTCCCGAGCGGTGTAAAACGATAACAAAGATAATTTCTGAAGTGATATGCCATCATAACCTTGATCATACTATTTGTAAACATATGTAGTGAATGCAGCGATCAAAAACAATGGTAATGTCATGAGTAAACAAGTGAATCATAAAGCAAAGACTTTTCATGAATAGTACTTCAAGACAAGTATTAATAAGTCTTGCATAAGAGTTAACTCATAAAGCAATAAATCAAAGTAAAGGCATTGAAGCAACACAAAGGAAGATTAAGTTTCAGCGGTTGCTTTCAACTTGTAACATGTATATCTCATGGATAATTGTCAACATAGAGTAATATAACAAGTACAATATGCAAGTATGTAGGAATCAATGCACAGCTTCACACAAGTGTTTGCTTCTTGAGGTGGAGAGAAATAGGTGAACCGACTCAACATAAAAGTAAAAAAGAATGGTCCTTCAAAGAGGAAAGCATCGATTGCTATATTTGTGCTAGAGCTTTTATTTTGAAAACATGAAACAATTTTGTCAACGGTAGTAATAAAGCATATGAGTTATGTACATTATATCTTATAAGTTGCAAGCCTCATGCATAGTATACTAATAGTGCCCGCACCTTGTCCTAATTAACTTGGACTACCGGATCTTTGCAATGCACATGTTTTAACCAAGTGTCACAATGGGGTACCTCCATGCCGCCCGTACAAAGGTCTAAGCAGAAAGCTCGCATTTTGGATTTCTCGCTTTTGATTATTCTCAACTTAGACATCCATACGGGACAACATGGACAACAGATAATGGACTCCTCTTTAATGCATAAGCATGTGGCAACAATTATTATTCTCATATGAGATTGAGGATATATGTCCAAGACTGAAACTTCCACCATGGTTCATGGCTTTAGTTAGCGGCCCAATGCTCTTCTCTAACAATATGCATGCTCCAACCATAAAGGTGGTAGATCTCTCTTACTTCAGACAAGACGGACATGCATAGCAACTCACATGATATTCAACAAAGAATAGTTGATGGCGTCCCCAGAAGCATAGTTATCGCACAACAAGCAACTTAATAAGAGATAAAGTGCATAAGTACAAATTCAATACCACAATAGTTTTTAAGCTATTTGTCCCATGAGATATATATTGCAAAGGTGAATGATGGAATTTTAAAGGTAGCACTCAAGCAATTTACTTTGGAATGGCGGATAAATACCATGTAGTAGGTAGGTATGGTGGACACAAATGGCATAGTGGTTGGCTCAAGGATTTTGGATGCATGAGAAGTATTCCCTCTCGATACAAGGTTTAGGCTAGCAAGGTTATTTGAAACAAACACAAGGATGAACGGTAAAGCAAAACTCACATAAAAGACATATTGTAAACATTATAAGACTCCATACCGTCTTCCTTGTTGTTCAAAACTCAATACTAGATGTTATCTAGACTCTAGAGAAACCAAATATGCAAACCAAATTAGCAAGCTCTAAGTATTTCTTCATTAATGGGTGCAAAGTATATGATGCAAGAGCTTAAACATGAGCACAACAATTGCCAAGTATCAAATTATCCAAGACATTTTAGAGTTACTACATGTAGCATTTTCCAATTCCAACCATATAACAATTTAACGAAGATGAAACTTCGCCATGAATACTATGAGTAGAGCCTAAGGACATACTTGTCCATATGCTACAGCGGAGCGTGTCTCTCTCCCATAAAGTGAATGCTAGGATCCATTTTATTCAAACAAAACAAAAAACAAAAACAAACCGACGCTCCAAGCAAAGTACATAAGATGTGACGGAATAAAAATATAGTTTCAGGGGAGGAACCTGATAATGTTGTCGATGAAGAAGGGGATGCCTTGGGCATCCCCAAGCTTAGACGCTTGAGTCTTCTTATAATATGCAGGGGTGAACCACCGGGGCATCCCCAAGCTTAGATCTTTCACTCTCCTTGATCATATTGCATCATACTCCTCTCTTGATCCTTGAAAACTTCCTCCACACCAAACTCGAAACAACTCATTAGAGGGTTAGTGCATAATAAAAATTCACATGTTCAGAGGTGACACAATCATTCTTAACACTTCTGGACATTGCATAAAGCTACTGGACATTAGTGGATCAAAGAAATTCATCCAACATAGCAAAAGAGGCAATGCAAAATAAAAGGCAGAATCTGTCAAAACAGAACAGTCCGTAAAGATGGATTTTATTAGGCCACCAGACTTGCTCAAATGAAAATGCTCAAATTGAATGAAAGTTGCGTACATATCTGAGGATCATGCACGTAAATTGGCTTAATTTTATGAGCTTCCTACAGGGAGGTAGACCCAGATTCGTGACAGCAAAGAAATCTGGAACTGCGCAGTAATCCAAATCTAGTACTTACTTTACTATCAAAGACTTTACTTGGCACAACAAAACTCAAAACTAAGATAAGGAGAGGTTGCTACAGTAGTAAACAACTTCCAAGACTCAAATATAAAACAAAAATACTGTAGTAAAAACATGGGTTGTCTCCCATAAGCGCTTTTCTTTAACGCCTTTCAGCTAGGCGCAGAAAGTGTAACTCAAGTATTATCAAAGGGTGGTGCATTGATATCATAAGCTCCCCCATTAGCAGTGGTACTAGGGGCTTTGTCAATTTTAGGCCTATAATAATATTTCTTTGGTTTAGGCACTTTAGAGGCATACATAAACTTTTGCTCCTTCCCCACATAAGCTTTCTCTCTAAACTCGTAAAGATGAAAAGGTTGAACCCAAGGTTCCCATAGCTTTTTCAAGTTTGCCAATCCTATTAATTTGATTATCATGGTCAACACAAGTTCCTAGGACACTAATTCTTTCATCAATTCCTCCTAAGGATTTATCAAGTTTATCGGTTTTAACAAGTAACATCTCCAACTTAGTTTCAACACTAAATTTTTTCTCTATGGTTTCCAATTTTTTCATAACATCCTCAAGGAAGGTTTCAATTTTAATTTCATTAACAGGTGGTGTTCCAAATAAACTCTCAATAATGCAACTAGCTTCTAAAGCGGAAGCACCTAGGAAGTTACCCCCCGCGAGACAATCAAGAACATATCTATTCCAGCTAGAGATACCAACATAAAAATTCCTGAGTAGGATAGTGGTGGAGTGTTTCTTAGTGCACCTATTATGGAGGGCATCACTAATTCTATACCAAGCATCTTTTAAACATTCTCCTCCTTGTTGCTTAAATGAACGAACTTCAACTTCAGGATTACTCATTTTAGCAGTAGTAAATAAAGCAAACTAGGTAAAGTAAATGCAAGTAAACTAATTTTTTTGTATTTTTGATATAGAGTGCAAGACAGTAAATAAAGTAAAACTAGCAACTAATTTTTTTGTGTTTTGATATAAGTGCAGCAAACAAAATAGTAAATAAAATAAAGCAAGACAAAAACAAAGTAAAGAGATTGGGAAGTGGAGACTCCCCTTGCAGCGTGTCTTGATCTCCCCGGCAACGGCGCCGTGAAATTTGCTTGATGCGTGTAGTTGACACGTCCGTTGGGAACCCCAAGAGGAAGGTGTGATGCGCACAGCGGCAAGTTTCCCTCAGTTAGAAACCAAGGTTTAATCGAACCGAGTAGGAGTCAAGAAGCACGTTGAAGGTTGATGGCGGCGGGATGTAGTGCGGCGCAACACCGGAGATTCCGGCGCCAACGTGGAACGTGCACAACACAACCAAAGTACTTTGCCCCAACGAAACAGCTGAGGTTGTCAATCTCACCGGCTTGCTGTAACAAAGGATTAACCGAATTGTGTGGAAGATGATTGTTTGCAGAGAAAACGATGAAACAAGTATTGCGACAGATTTGTATTTCAGTATAAAAGAATGGACCGGGGTCCACAGTTCACTAGAGGTGTCTCTCCCATAATATAAAATCATGTTGGGTGAACAAATTACAGTCGGGCAATTGACAAATAGAGAGGGCATAACAATGCACATACATGGCATGATAAGTATAGTGAGATTTAATTGGGCATTACGACAAAGTACATAGACCGCCATCCAACCGCATCTATGCCTAAAAAGTCCACCTTCAGGTTATCATCCGAACCCCTTCCAGTATTAAGTTGCAAAGCAACAGACAATTGCATTAAGTATGGTGCGTAATGTAATCAACAACTACATCCTCGGACATAGCGCCAATGTTTTATCCCTAGTGGCAACGAGCACAACACAACCTTAGAACTTTCATCACTTGTCCCGGTGTCAATGCGGGCATGAACCCACTATCGAGCATAAATACTCCCTCTTGGAGTTAAAAGCAAAAACTTGGCCGCAGCCTCTACTAGTAACGGAGAGCATGCAAGATCATAAACAACACGTATGTAATAACTTGATAATTAACATAACATGGTATTCTCTATCCATCGGATCCCGACAAACACAACATAGAGTATTACGAGATAGATGATCTTGATCATGTTAGGCAGCTCACAAGATCCAACAATGAAGCACAATGAGGAGAAGACAACCATCTAGCTACCGCTATGGACCCATAGTCCAGGGGTGAACTACTCACTCATCACTCCGGAGGCGACCATGGTGGTGTAGAGTCCTCCGGGAGATGAATCCCCTCTCCGGCAGGGTGCCGGAGGAGATCTCCAGAATCCCCCGAGATGGGATCGGCGGCGGCGGCGTCTCAGTAAGGTTTTCCGTATCGTGGTTTTTCGCATCAGGGGTTTCGCGACGGAGGCTTTAAGTAGGCGGAAGGGCAGAGTCGGGGGCTAACGAGGGGCCCACACCACAGGGCGGCGCAGGCCCCCTTGGCCGCGCCGCCATGTGGTGTCGCCACCTCGTGGCCCCACTTCGTATGCTCTTCGGTCTTCCGGAAGGTTCGTGGCAAAATAGGCCCTCGGGTCTTCGTTTCGTCCAATTCCGAGAATATTTTGTTACTAGGATTTCGAAACCAAAAACAGCAGAAAACGAGAACCGGCACTTCGGCATCTTGTTAATAGGTTAGTTCCAGAAAATGCACGAATATGACATAAAGTGTGCATAAAACATGTAGGTATCATCAATAATATGGCATAGAACATAAGAAATTATCGATACGTCGGAGACGTATCAGTTGCGAACGTCTGCTGCTCCGTTGGAGTTGCGAAGGTGATCTTGCGGGGAGCTATCAACTCACGCCGGACCTTTGCGACCTCCTGATGAGCTTCAACGATCTTGTCCTCCCAATGCTTTCGGAGTTCCTTGACTTTTGCCAGTCCTTCGTCCACCTCCTGCTCACGCTGGATGAAGTCTTCCACAAAAGCTGCGGCGTGCTTCCTTTCCTCCAGCATGGCGGCTGCGGTGTTTCGTTCTGACCATGCCGATATCGACATCGGCATCGTTTGGAGGCTGTGGTTCTCGAATCAAGGTGGGATTTGTTTCTTGTACGCCAAAATGAATTTGAAACAAGTTTCCTGTTGAAAGTTAGGTAAAATACGAAAGTTTGTAACTAAAAATTTTACTGGCACCATGGTGAGGTTTTTTTATAGAGCTATACGGTTCGCCAAAAGTTTTTGACACTTTTCAGATATTACTTGTTGTTACACGTATGGCATCATGTATGGAAAATTTGGGTTCATCTGGAGATGTTCGAAAAAATCACTTTACTTAAGCGCATGCCGTTTCGTCTCACTGAAACCAGCTTTTGTAACAAGTTAGGTTTTTTCGACCTTCTCTAAATGACCTCAAAAATCATACAGATGATCTTCTATAGAAAGATAGGTAGATTGTTTCGTTTTTACATTTTTTTTAAACTTTTATTTCCCTTTATAATACCCAGTTGATTTTCAGGTCAAAACCTCGAAAGTTAACATAAGTAGATGGGGAACCCTCCCAAACTTCAAATACAAAGATAGATAGATTGTTTTGTTTATCATTTTTAGCGTGAAAAGTAATGGCTACAAGAAATCGGTGAGTTTTCCTTAAGTGGATCACCCAAGGTTTATCGAACTCAGGGAGTTGAGGTCAAAGATATCCCTCTCAAGCAACCATGCAATTACGATACAAGAAGTCTCTTGTGTCTCCAACACACCCAATACATTTGTCAGGTGTATAGGTGCACTAGTTCGGCGAAGAAATAGTGAAATACAAGTAATATGGATGATTATAAGTGGTAATTACAATCTGAAATAAAAATGGCAGCAAGCAAACATGTAGCAGAACTGGTTGTAAACGGTGTTTCAATGCTTAGAAACAATGCCTAGGGATCATACTTTCACTAGTGGACACTCTCAACAATGATATCATAATTGAATACATAAATATTATCTCTTCACTATGCTACTCCGAACCACTCTCTGGTTGGATAACAAACACAAATTCACTACGTAGGGCTGCATAAGCACTCCTTAAAGTTCGTGTTCCCAATCTATGGACGCCCCACCCTATCACTTTGAGCATACAAAGATAGTACTAACAAGACACCACAATTCATAAGTATTTATGTAAAGTTTAGCCTAAGAGACACACACGATATGCACACTGTCACCTTCACACCGTGGGACAAGGTGTCTCCGGAGATCACATAATAAAACCACTTGAGTAGCATAATAGTTGAAGAATAACATCTACTTATTAAACTAGATTACAAAGCTCACGATCACATAAAGATCACACCATGGGAGAGAGAGATAGACCACATAGCTACCGGTAAAGCCCCAGCCTCGGGGGGGAACTACTCCCTCCTCATCATGGGAGACAACAATAGCGATGAAGATGGCGATGGAGTCGATGGAGATGGCTCCGGGGCAATTCCCGTCCCGACAGGGTGCCGGAACATAGACTTCTGTCCCCCGAAATTTGTCTTCGATGGTGGCGGAGCTACAAAATTTTTCGTGGCGGAGGCTTGATGATTTTGGGTTTTCGCGTCGGGATGCAATTTATAGGCGGAAGGGCGAGGTCGGTGGGCGCCCGAGGGCCCCACACCATGCCTAGGCGTGGCCAGAGGTGGGCCCGCGCCTAGGGGTGGTGTGGCCACCTCGGCGCCTTCCTTTGTCTCTGCTTTGGACTCCGTCTTTGTGTCGGGAAAAATAGGAACTTTGGCTTTCGTTTCGTCTAATTCTGAGAATATGTCCTGTACAAGTTTTCTGAAATACAAAACAACAGAAAACATGAACTGGCACTGTGGCATCTTGTCAATAGGTTAGTTCCAAAAAATGCATAAAAGTGTCACGAAGTGTAAACAAAACATATAGAAATTGGTGTAAAACAAGCATGAAGCATCAAAAATTATAGATACGTTTGCAACTTATCCCATACCTCTTGGTAACTTGAGACAATCATTTAGTTATAATCTTTATTGTGATTGTCTCAAGTTACCAATGTTGGTATTATATTCTTGGCACTTCTTTACCAATGCAAAGCTTTCAAATGGAAGAAGTGCTGGACTCATAAGGCTACCACCTGTAAGTGACTTTTCTTTCTCGTTGTTTTGGTTTAAACGCCAAGTTCCTTATGGTTCTTTGTTTCGTGCTTGAGGACGATCAAGTTTAAGCTTGGGGAAATTGATGGCGTTGAATTACGCCACCTTTTCTCGCCTTTAACCCTTAGCTAAGTCAAGTAATTGACTAAGTTTACCTAAACTTGCCACTAATGACTTATTAATGCAAAGATGTACAATCTCTTCTATTTTTGGATGTTGTGCAGGAAATCATGTCATAATGACAAATGGACCTGCAATTACTGAAAAAAATCACGTCAGGAGCATGACAAAGTTGACTATGCTCGAAGAGACGTTTCCAGGGGCTTTAACGGGCAACGGTACGGGCAAGCCCCGCCCGTACTGTGTGCCTATACCGTGTGCCGCAACATTCCCGAGGTCAAACCCTATAAGTTTTGTGAAGGGACTGCCGCTAAATTGAGAGCCATTTGTCGCCAAACAGAGCCGCCATCCACCAGATTCATCTACACCACACAAAAGGAGATTCACCGCCATAGTTCATCCATCCCATCTCACATCTCCTCCATAGCCATAGCCATCACCATTGTAATAGATATCTTCTTGAGAATTGGCGACCATTGTAAGAATATTGTGATTTCAATCTAAGTATGTTGCACAATGATTTCTATCTTTGTATTTGATTTTGATATTATGTGCGAGTAGTCCTCACGGGCTACGGGTTGGGGTGAATCCTCTCAACGTTTATGCGCATGTGTAAGGATTGAATAGGAGTTTTGCAATCTTGTATCCTTGTCTCTTTGCCTCGTTTCGCTGATCTGCAGGTACCCATATCATTCGATTCGATCAAGGGAATAGGTGGGATGAGTGGAGAACGGCGTGCTGCCGCGAAACCTCAGTGACAGAAAGGAGAAAGTAATGGTACATGTTTAGTGATTCATTCGAGGTCATGGCACAATCATCTAGCTTAAGGCTTTGGTCTGTATTCATTTACTTAATAAATATTGGTGCTTGAGGGTGTGAGGACAGTGGTTGGACCAAGAAGCTCTTGTCACCTCTGGCTTTAGGGGCAAGACTATTTACGAATGTGCTACCCACAAATCTCTTATCACTATTTTATTTGTCACACATATGTGCTTCAATTATATATGTATGCATAGCTACAGGAGAAACATTAACCTTAGCCTATTTCCATCATTGAACACAACCCCCTTAAAAGTAAACTAGATAGGTCGAGTAAACTCGAAATAAAATACACTAGCAAGTCTTGTAGATGTCTTCTTTACACCATTTTAGCAGTGCTACCCAAGGTTCGATTAAATCTAGGTCTTCTAGGAAAAAAACTTATCATACTACAATCTGTAATCCAGATCGAAGTTATCACTAACCCTGACCTGGATCTAAACTATCAGCCATTGTTGCTAGATTAGGTTAGTTGTGAAAAGTGTTCAAAATCTGAAAATGCCGAGATTATTGAAATCTGAGAAAATGTGTGAACTTTGAAAACCCGTAGAATAATAAATATAGCTCATAAATATAAGTGTGAGTAACCTAAATTTCCCACAAAAGTGCTATATACAAATAAAGTGAAATTTTGAATTTCTAAAACACAACAAAATCCAAATAATTAATAAACCATGTGTGTGATATTTTCCGTTACATATAGTTTCATATAAATAATTATTGAGTGATAATTTTCTCTGAATTTTGGGTTGATATTTCATGAATTTGAAAAAACCAATAAAATGATATTTTAGTTTCATATAAAATTTCAATTATAAAGTCCAAACCCTAAAATCCTTTATTTTAATAAGGCACATAAAAAATCAAATTATAATAAATTGAACCAAAATAAAATAGTGTTTCGGTAATTATTTGAATCATAAAAAGAAAAGTTAAAATAAGAAATGTTCCATTGGCTTCAGAAATACAAGGAGTCACTCCGTACAAAAAAAAACATTAGAGATCCTTTCCTTTTTAAATAAAATAGTTGAAGTAGAGAAATAAGAAAATAAATAGAAACTTAATAAAATTTGATTAAGAAGTTGAAAGTCAGATTCTCAATATTCTTAAACATTAAAATAAAAGCCACCTAGGTTCATACCTTAACTTAAAATAACCAAGCAAATAGAATTAAGAATCAACTTAATACATCATCCTTAACCCCAAGTAGTAAAGTGAAGTAAAGTTAAGAATGTCATTATTGTGACCCTAGTAGAGGATTATACAAATTCATCACCAATTTAAACCACTTAGTCAAAGATATACAACACTCTTAATATCTAATAACCATAAACCCTAATCCGTAGATACTATTATAAGAGTCACTTAAAATGAATTAAAATAAGGTATCACTTGATTACCAAGTCATTACCTCGTACATTTGATATAACACCTAAAATTAAGCAAACCTAAGTAATTCACTTAAAATATGAAAGTCCACTTAATACTAAAGGAAATTGTTCTTCAAAAGTTATTCTTTTTGCTAAAATGAAAAGGTTAATATGACCTATTCTCTCTAAACCTTAACAACCTAAAACAGAATTGATCATTTGGCTATTATTATTAGTAACCATTTAAAGAGTGATGATGCCATGTCTTGTCTGATGACTGTGTTATTATGCTATGAGTAAGAATCCTAATTGCGTGAGCTTTACTTAAATGAGTGAAGTAAACTCGAACCTAAACCCAAATCCTTAAGAAATCACCAACCTTAAATCCATAAATGAAATCAAGAGGGGTTTAGTATCGAGGGTTTAGAACACTTGTAAATTATATTATCCATCACACCATAGTGAGACTCTTTAAACATTAGTTTATAATTCCATATAGATCTTATGATGGCGTTAAATCCAGTTGATTGCCTAATCTGGCATTCACGGGGCAAGTTCAACACTTGCATAATCTTTGTCTTATTTTACTTCGTTTACAAAAACCTTTTAAAAATAAGTATATTATCACTTGCATTAAAAAATAAAAGCTATTTTCTAAATATAAAATGAGGATTGTCGGCCATCTGTTCGTGTAATCTATTGTTGGGTGAGCAGTGGAATCATGGAATGTAGAGTGAAACTTTGTTGGTGGAGATGCCATTGTACTGAGAAAACCATTAGGATTAAGTAACAATGTTATTCTAAGCGATGTATAGACAACTCTGACCACAGATCTTGGAGTGGGGCAGTAAGTCAGCTAGATTTTCTTCATTTCGCATTCCTCAGATACTTAGTTGGGTTGGCTTCCGTTGAGAAACCAACAAGTGGGACCCCAAACCGTCCCCTTCCATGGTGTAGAAGGGAGGTTAAGTGAGTGTAAGTTCCGTGACCGAAACTCGTTACACTGGGTGGAATGCAGGATCACGGAGAAGTGCAGTGATCAAGGTTTTGGCTCCCGAATAGAAAATTTTCCCGAGAGGGCTCGGGAATCCCGGTTACCGCAGTAACCGAGAAATCCCGACCGGTTACCAAGCAAATTCAAAAATCAAATTTTGAATTCAAATTGTGTCTGAAGCACTTCACACGTTTAAGTTATGTTTGAACACATCGGAGCAGGTAAGGGCATCTCTAGCGGACCGACCCATCTGGCCCTGGCGTGTCCGATTCAGTCCGCGCGGACAGGTGGAAAGGTTGTGCACATAGGGGCAAAGTACCCTTACAGTAGCATAGGTGCAGGGGTTGGGAGGTGGTGGTGTGGCTATGGTGGGCTTGTCTGTGGCCGTCGTCTTTCCTTTTTCTTTGGCGGCGGCGGAGGCTTGGTGTTGGAGCTCAGCTTCATGCTCATCAAGGTCTTTGGTGCGGTCAAAGAACTCAACCTCTTTGGCACGGATCTCGTCGAGAGTCATGGTGAGAGAGGATCTAGGGTTTTTGGAGGAGGAAAGAGGAGGAGACGAGATAGGGTTTATCATGGAGAAGGAGGAGGCCTAGGGTCGAACTAATCTGATACCATGTAGAATAACAAGATCGTGTTGTTGCTCGCCTCGATCAATACATTGATATTTATATATATAGTATATATATATATATATATATATATATATAGGTAAACTAACTGGTGCACCATGGTGCCTGGGCACCACGAATCATAAAAGGAAACCTGCACAGCAAACTGGGAAGTGATTTGTCTTTGTTTTTGATAATTGGAAAGTGCATTCTCTCTCCTGTTGATATTTGGAAAGTGATTTTCTCTCCTTTATAAACCTATGATGCAATCTGGCACCCACGATGTAATTTTATGGTCTTACAAGGCAGCCTAAGTCGGTTCCCTAAGGGATTAACAATTCCAACACCGTCAGCTTGAATCCATTGCTCGGTGGAATAGAGTGTTGAGCATACGCTGGTCTTCTGTCTATTCACTTGGGATGTTTGGAACAAGTAAAGAAATCTTTTGATGTTCATATGCAACAGAAGTTTTTCACATCACCGAAGATCTGGCTTGTTTAATTCTTATCCAATGGTGACAAGGTGAATGAAACGACCTTCGCAATCACCTTTCGGCACCTTTGGGATGCCCGTAATAAGCTCAGGAACAAGGCGGAATTGTGCATCTTGCAACGGTCACCAGATGATTATTGCCTATGTTGACCTAATTCTGAATCATTTGATCGAACAAGGACCCGACCCCAGACGTGAGACCTCTCGAGCAGTTTCTGTTGGGGCGGAGGCACAATGGATAGGATGATAAAAAAACCTCACAAGTCACAACCCCAATATGTCTCTGTGAAATAGGTAAACTTCGAGAATAGCTTCAAGCAATAGATACGCAGCGGAAAAACAAACAGAAGCACACACACAAGTGACACGAGGATTTATGTGGAAAACCTCCTCAATGTGAGGAGGAAAAAAACCACTGATGTGGACCAACCGGTCCACGCAAAGTTGCAACCTGGATACATAGTCTTATCTAGAACATCTAGAAATTACAACACACTTCTCGTCATTGCCCACCAGCAACAACATCAGCAACCACAAGAGATAAGATACAACAACGCAGAGATATCACAGCTTCTGTCCCCTTTGGTAACCAGCAAACTATTCTTAAACCGCAGATTCAATCATCATGAATTTGGTAGACAAACAAATATATGAGTTCCCAACATACTGACCAACTCAATCGAACATTGACATGGGTATACCCTGTCGGGTGCCTATTATTGCTATACCGGATGCGATTCGATCGAAAGCCCATGAAGCACATAGTACAACAAGTAGTCAAAGCCCAAGAATCCTGACGCGTTAATCAAGAAAAGCTTAAAGAAGGAAACTCCAATACATAGTCAACTAGGACTCTTCTAAACCTTAGGCTGGTTGCATATATAAATCCAGGCAGGGACACCCCTTAGATGAGATTATGATAGACGCAATACTAGACTAGACACAACTCCGCATATGGCGGCACCCCTGTACCACAACTATGGTTATACTGGATTGGTAGCAGGACGTAGCGATCCTCCAATGTAGGGACGTGAACCTGGGTACGTTGTGTGCCATCTCGTTCCCGAAGTCTTCAGGCGTTGCACTTCCCAAAAACCTAAGTCCATAACCTTGGACATTTGCCGAGGTGAATCCTCGTCAGACACCGTTTGCCAGGCCAACTACTCTTCTCCCAAAACTGCTTTGTGCAGGCACTGTAGCAGTCTGAACTGACTTAAACACTCTCAAATCTGATTTTTCACTGACCCAAATATCAAACTAGCTAATCATATCGATGTACTCAAAGTAAGGAACAAGCTCATCGAGTTTGGAGCCGATCCAAGAGTGTTTGAGCCTCCAAACACTAGCTTGGACAAAGACCAATCGGTTCTAAAAAATCTGGACAAAAATCACCTCTCCTTCTTATTGATCTCTTCTCACTTGGTTATGGTAGTGTGTTCTCTCACCCTCTCACAGTAGCATCTACGGTTCTGGCTTGCTCTTGCTCTCTTACATATTGCCACCAAGGTGGCTAGTGTTTTCTTCTTTCTACTTGCAACAAGGCAGTTTAGCCGTTGGATGCGAACCTCGACCAATGGTTGATACTTGTTGGACTTTCTGGACTGATATTGGGTTGCTAACACACCTGGAAATGGTCCATGCCAGCAGAGGGTATCCTCCAGATCTGTCGTCGTGGTGAACAGACAGATGCCATGGGATGGCTTAAGTTGTGGCCGAATGTGCGCTAGAGGATTCGGGGGAGGGTTTTGGTAAGGATGGGATGGATTCCGGATGCTTCCCTGATGAACTTGGCCTTGACCAGAGGTAGAAGAAGAAGAACACAAGAATACATGTGATATAAGAAGCACTTATATTTCTGAGTTTGTGACCAGAAGACATTATTTTTAAGTTACCAAAGAAAAATACATGTGATATAAGAAGCACTTATATTTCTGAGTTTATGCTCACTTTGTAGCTTCCACAAGCTGAATCCTTGATTAATTCTCGGTTTGATGCGTTAATTAAGGGTAGAAAGAGAAGGAGACCCTTCGGTCTACATGCCTTCCAATCAAAATATAAACGCATGCGCATGCATTGGTGGGTTTGTGTTATGGCATTTAATAAGGAGAGAAGGTCCTCTGCTTTTGGGAGTAAATCACACATTAATTGCAAATTGAGCCTAATTTGATGGTATTTTCCTAGATTCATTAGAAGCCCAATAATCTGGTATGGAGGGGGTATAATAAAAGTGGTAGAAACTAGGGTTCTACCGGGGCGAGGGCGTAGGTTGTAGGGGTGGAAGTGCTGAGAGCGAGAGGGAGGAAGGCGGCGCCGGCGGCAGGGCGCCGTCGCGAGCACGCGGAAGGCGGCGGCTAGGGTTTGGGCGGCGCGGACGGGAGAAGGCCGACTCCTTTGGGAGTCGGCAATAATGATATCTGATTATTGCTTGATTGATTTAGTCTATTACAACTTGTATATATAAGAGAACTCGCGAAACCCTAATCTGCTAACTGGGCTAAGCCCCTAACTAAGCTTGGCCGGTTGGGCCAATGGGCCCCCTCCGGCGGTAGACCAGGCCGGTCATAACATCTCTCCCCGCCTGCGCAAACAGCTCGTCCTCTAGCTGGTAGTCTGGGTAATGCTGCTAGAACTCCTCGCGAGGCTCCCAAGTCGCCTCCTCCTCGGAAAGGCCCTCCCACTGCACCAACAAGTGCCAAACATCACGACGTAGTTGAGCGCGGAGCACCTTGGCCGGACTGGGCAGCAGACGTCCCGCGGCCGTCGGCGGAAGTGGTGGAGTGGCCACCGGCGGTGCACCGCGATAGGGCTTCAGCAGGCCCACGTGGAAGACGTCGTGAATGCGGGCCCCCTCCGGCAACTGAAGCCTGTACGCCATGGTCCCAATCCGCTCGACGATGCTGAAGGGCCCCGCATAGCGCGGACCAAGTTTACGCTTGGCACGCGGGTCGAGGGACTGATGAGAGCGGTGCAACAGGCGAAGCCACACCCAGTCACCCACCGCGTACTCAACCTCACGATGTCGCCCGTCATAGTAGTGCTTGCGACCTGTTGAGCTTGGACAAGACGCTGCCGCACCTCGGCCAGCATCTCGTCGCGGGCGCGGATGAGCCCGCCAGCTGCCTCCGTCCGCGCTGTCGCTGGATCCACCGGTAGGATAGGTGGTGGTGGCCGACCGTAGACCACCTCGAATGGCGTAGCACGCAGGGCGGAGTGGTAGGAGGTGTTGTAGCAGTACTCCGCCCACGCAAGCCAATCCACCCAAGCGCGAGGACGATCACCTGTAACACAGCGCAAATACATGGCGATCACCTTATTGACCACCTCGGACTGGCCGTCCGTCTGAGGATGGAACGCCGTGCTGAACCGGAGTTGGACCCCCGCCATGCGGAAGAGGTCCCGCCACACGTGCCCCGTGAACACCGGATCTCGATCACAGACGATGGACGAGGGAAACCCGTGTAGGCGGACGATACCGTCGAAGAAGGCGCGGGCCACAGACGCCGCCGTGTAGGGATGGCCAAGCGCGATGAAGTGGGCGTACTTGGAGAAGCGGTCAACCACCGTGAGGATGACAGACTTGCCGCCCACCCTCGGAAGGCCCTCGATGAAGTCCATGGAGATGTCGGCCCACACCTGCGAAGGAACGTCCAGCGGCTGCAGGACACCAGCTGGACACAAAGTCTCCGTCTTGTTGCGCTGGCACGTCTCACACGAACGCACCCAATCCTGGACCATGGCCCGATCGCCCGAGATGTAGAAATCCGCGTGAAGACGGTGGAGGGTCTTCTGGACACCCTCATGACCGGCGGAGTGTGCCAAGAGCAGCACCTGATGGCGGAGGTCATCATGGTCGGGGACGAACACGCGGCGCCCGTGGAGGAGAAGGCCGTCGATGACGCGCCAAGGGTCGTCCAGCTCACCCGCGTCGAGCTGCTGCCGCAGAAGCTGGGCATCCGGCGCGGACACCGTCGCCTGGCGGATGCGGTCGAAGAGGACGAAGGAGGGCCCCGAGCGGATGCAGAGCAGGCGGCCGTCCGAGTCTCCCTCAGTGGCGTCGGGATCGGCGTCGCGGCGGGACAAGGCGTCGGCCACCGTGTTGAGGCGCCCCGGACGATACTCCACCGCGAAGTCGAAGCCAAACAGCTTGCTGATCCACTGGTGCTGGGGGCGGAGCGGGCGCTCCCTGGCCGGGAAGGGCCGTCGGCGCGGCCGGGTAGGCGGCGAGGGGTGGCGACAGGACCGGCGTAGTCATCCCCTGTGTACCGATGAGGTACAGGCGGATGCCCTGGACGGCGGTGGCGAGGTCGCGGATGGCCGTCGACAGCTCTTGCTGCGAGAGGAGGGGAGCGGCGCCGGCGTCATCGGCCAGGGGCGCTGCGGCGCCCGTGGAGGGCGGCGGCAGTTGCGCGGCGGCGGAGGCGGCCGGCGGCGGCTCGGAGGCGACGGCGGTGGTGGCGGTGGACTGGCTCGAAGACATGATCGTAGAGGTCTCTGATACCAAATTGGTAGAAACTAGGGTTCTACCGGGGCGAGGGCGTAGGTTGTAGGGGTGGAAGTGCTGAGAGCGAGAGGGAGGAAGGCGGCGCCGGCGGCAGGGCGCTGTCGCGAGCACGCGGAAGGCGGCGGCTAGGGTTTGGGCGGCGCGGACGGGAGAAGGCCGACTCCTTTGGGAGTCGGCAATAATGATATCTGATTATTGCTTGATTGATTTAGTCTATTACAACTTGTATATATAAGAGAACTCACGAAACCCTAATCTGCTAACTGGGCTAAGCCCCTAACTAAGCTTGGCCGGTTGGGCCAATGGGCCCCCTCCGGCGGTAGACCAGGCCGGTCATAACAAAAAGGCTCCCCTTTTCAGGGCGACGAGAGTACTACACCATTCATTAGAATTCGAAATTATTAGCACTGAGAATAAGACACAAGCCTAAATTGCCTTTTTGGTCCTTATTTGTTCCACAGGTTGACAAATGGGATGCATCCAATGAAGGTAAAATGAAATGCTCATTTCGGATTGCACATATTTGCTCCCATGATCGAAAGACTTGCACCATGGGCAGATGAAAGAGAAAAAGTGTTGAGGCAACAATTAAAGGTATTACTACTTTTGAACATGATTGTTGATCATTCTTAGCTGCCCTATACATTACTCTGTGGTTTCAGGCATTGGCTTTCTTAAATACAACCCATTGATCAGTATCTTTTTTCCGTCGACGTGAACCTGATGTCATAAAAATATACCAGTATCATATATGTGACTATGTGAGAAAATATCAAAACATTTCTGTGTTCATGGTTAACCAAAATTTGGAATTTTGGCTGCATGCGTCTCAGGATGGCCTTGTCGTTTACACTATGTTTGGGTGCATAGAATTAGTTGTGGAATCGTGAAATCTGGAATTCAAGGTTGATTTCCGCCGTTTGGATTGTCCTCAGAATTGTTACATGGAAACAGGAAGAAATTCCAAGCCCCAGCTCTCTCGTGTGCAAAGAGCTCGCTACCGATTCAGAGGTCTCCACCTCAGAATCGCGTGGAAACGCAGCCCCGCGCATACCGGTTCGCTCGAGAAACAGAACAATGCCTCCCCTCCCTTACGCGAGCGACGCCACCCCTTCTCACGCGAGCGACCAGAGACCACGGCGGCGGCGCGCAGGTTCGGCCTCCCTATCCCTTCCCTGCCCTCCTCCCTCCCTGGCGTGCCTCCTCTCCATCCCCGCCCCTATTCCCCCTGGCCGCCCCCTCCCGAGGAGGCTGAACGACAGCTGTGGCAGACTGTGTGTTCTTGGCCATTTTCTCCTCCATTGAACCCTCCTGCGTTTCTGCTGATGTCTCCTGCCGGAGCTGCTTCTCCCGGCGTCCTCTCTGAACTCCTGCTGCCAGTCTCATCTATGTGTTGTCGCCGTTCGAACACGACGTTCGTCCTCCGCGTGCCGTGATCTAGCATATCCCCGCGCGCCGCCCCGACCTGCACTCCCCTTCAGCCCCCCTTGTCACTCGTCAGCCACCCCCATCGTCTTCCTCCTGCACCTAATTGCTACGGCTGTTGCGTGCTGGACCTCGTTGTACACCATGTTCCTTTTAACCGTTGAACGCCTGAACGTGCTCATGTTCCTGTAGAAACGTGTGTATATTGAGAGTTGTACTGACAAATGATTTTTGCATAGCTATTGCGGATCTGCACGACAAAAAAAAGCGAAACTTGTTTTCGCGTGTACGAGTTGAAAGGTTCAGATTCTTTTTGCTGCAAATGTGAGAATCTATCGTGCTGCCCGATGGAAGTAATTTCGACTCACTTGCCTGTGAAAATATGGCATAATATAATAGTTTAAAGTTAGTCCGTTTCCATGACTTGGAATTTGGCACAAGTTTATTTTGTCTAAACTTAATATATTATCCAATTCTATGTTTCTACATCCAAACAGGAATTAGGATTAGGTGCCACCCTTTGATTCCAAGAGCGAATTCCGAGCACACCCAAACAATAGAATTAGAATTGGAAGCCATTTCCTTCCCACCATAAATTTGGAATTTTCAGTCGAATTCAATTCTAAACTCAATTCTGTGCATCCAAACACAGCGTTAGGAATATATGTACAGTCAGTTAGTACTCCATGGGCTCTGCTGTACCTAATGTTCCTTTAATAACAACCATTGATGCATACCAAGTGAAGATTCCTCAAGCTAACTATATAGGAAATGCGTGAATATACTGGTTAGTCTTTCAATTGGGAAGTGTGTAACTGCAGAACATCTATAGTTGATTTTCACAGAATCTGCAATGAATGTTCCTATGATCTCTTTCTCAGCCACTAGTAGAAAACAAGTCTTCCATCTCAACCCATTAATCCCCAAATATTTTGCTCCAACGGCTTCTATCGCCAGCAGGTGTACGGTCGGGCCTTTAGTCTCGGTTGTTGTGGCCAACCGGGACTAAAGGTTCTCAGGCCCGGCCCCAAGCACCTTTAGTCCCGATTGTCCATACCAACCGGGACTAAAGGCCCACCACTATAAATACTAGTTGCAGCACACTTTGGTGTTTCACTTCTACTCACAAGGGTTGGTAGGTTTGGCTTTTATCTTCTTATGCACAAGAGGTGTTCGATGAAATACCCGAGAGCATGATGCCACTTGTGTTCACACAAAACAAACATGATATGAAGTGTCCGAGCCACACTTAAGCTTTCTCATTTATTTTTCCTCCTCGATCGATATCGCGGTTATCAACTTGAACCTTTTCATGTGTCATTGATAAATATGCATTTGTAGTTCATAGTTTAATTTTTATTATGTCTAGTTAGTTTAACTAATGCATGATGCATGATGGTTAATTATATACTTTATATAATAATAATAATAATAATGCAGATGAACCGGCAAACCGAGAAAAGGGAAAGATAAGAAAACGAGTACATCATGCGATGATCCAAAGCGCCACATAGTTCTTTCAGGGAAAAGAAACATCGTGGAAGTGGAGGACAAGACATACATGTCAGAAGATTATAACAAGTTTGGTGAAATTCCGCCTTTCAAAGTGAACACTGATCCAAGCATGAAGTTAAATGACGAGGATGCTCCATGGTTACGGCACAATCGTAAGCAAGGGACACAAGCGAAGAAATGATGTCTAATAATTTATTGTACCAAACTTTGTTGAGGAAATTTTGTTCCAAACTTTGTATGGATCATGTGAATTATATTATCTGTGATGTGTTCGGTGTCCATTTTCGAATGATTCGATTGATTCGAGATACCACTGATGATACATGAAATTTGAACTAAATCCAATGATGTGAAGAACATGTCTAGGCCTACGAGTACATCTTGGAATGTTGGAGTGATTTAGTCATACTCCTTCCTAGGCCTATAATATGCATACTCGTAGTCTTTGTAGTCGCCACCGTCGTATTGGTGTTTCCTTATCTGGGGGGGGGGGGGGCTTATTTGGGAGCATATGGAGGAAGAAGAGGAAGCCTAAGCTGGTGGCTTCATCGTGGCTGACGCTGATAATGATTAGGAGGAGGAAGAAGAGGAACCTAGATCTGGTGGCTTCATCGTGCCTGACGCCGATGATGATGAGGAGGAGGAAGAAGAGGAACCCAGAGCTGGTGGTGAGCATATGGAGGAAGAAGAGGAAACCAGAGCTGACCATCTAACCTTTAGTCCCGGCTGGTGTGTGCAACCGGGACTAAGGTGGTTTTAGAAGCCATGTACCCAACTGTCGGTGGGATAAGGACGTGCGGGCAACCATTAGTCCCTGCTGGTGGGTACAACCGGGACTAAAGGTGGTTTTTGTGTCAAAACTGTCGGTGGGATAAGGACGTGTGGGTAACCTTTAGTCCCGGCTGGTGGGTGCAACTGAGACTAAAGCTGTCGGCAGGATAAGAACGCGTGGGTGGACGCACTGCTCGATGAGATAAAGCATGTAGCGCATGACGTCCTATCGGAGGAACAAGACAAAGGAGAAGCGGTGCCATGCCTATAAAAGGAGCATCGATATGTCATGGCAAGCAGCTCAACAAGCCAACCTAGAAGGTAGGGAGAGTTTCATCCCCATGGATGGAGGAAAGGGTTGACAAATCTCCCGTGGCGGAACTTCTCAAAGATATCGTTGGTGCACACGCCCTACGGCATCTTCGGAAGTTCCGCCCTCGGAATTTTTTTCATGCAAGCCCGTGAAAGACTCCATCTCCTCTAACAGTGTTGGGGAAAGGGTTGGGAAATCTCCCGTGGCGGAACTTCTCGAAGATGTCGTTGGTGCACACGCCCTACGTCATCTTCGGAAGTTCCGCCTCGGAATTTTTTTCTGCAAGCCCGTGAAAGACTCCATCTCCTCTAACAGTGTTGGGGAAGGGGTTGGGAAATCTCCTGTGGAGGAGCTTCTCGAAGATGTCGTTGGTGCACACGCCCTACGGCATCTTCGATAGCTCCGCCTCGGAGCTTCTCGAAGTTACATGATTACAAAAAAAATATGGGAAATTGATTGCCATGTTGAGATACTCATTTGTGCCATGAATCTTCTTCAATTAACTTGATCATGAAGCATCTTCATCATTGAACCTTCTTCGGCCGTAACCATGGAGCATCTTCATCATTTAACTTGATGCTTGGGTCAATGTTAACTGTGAAGGGTGGAATTTCATCAAACTTATTATAATCTTCTGACATGTTTGTCTTGTCCTCCACTCCCACGATGTTTCTTTTTTTCAGAAAGAACTATGTGTCGCTTTGGCTCATCGTATGATGTATTCATTTCCTTATTTTTCCTTTTTCTTGGTTTGGTAGACATGTCCTTCACATCGAAAACCTGGGTCACATCCTTGGCAAGGAAGAATGGTTCGTCTCTATACCCAAGATTTTATTTTTTTGAATATTTTGATATACTATTTATATTTTTCTGATTTAAAATGAATTAGTTTACATTTTATTTTCTAAATATTTTAATATATTATTTGTAATTTTCTGATTTGAAATGAGTTAGTTATGATTTTTCTGAATATTTTGATATATTATTTCAAATGAATTAGTTTAGATTTTATTTTTCTGAATATTTTGATATATTATATTATTTTTCTAATTTTAAATGAAATAGTTATGAATTTTTCTGAATATTTTGATATATTATTTGAAATGAATTAGTTCAGATTTTATTTTTCTAAATATTTTGATATATTATTTGTATTTTTCTGATTTGAAATGAATTAGTTTAGATTTTATTTTCTGAATATTTTGATATATTATTTGG
>NC_061510.1:212213397-212230288 GCF_022539505.1 Lolium rigidum
AACATGATCTACTCGAGAACTCAAAACAATTGCCAAGTATCAAATTATTGAAGACAATATACCAATTGCCACATGAAGCATTTTCTGTTTCCAACCAAATAGCAATAAATGCAGCAACTTTTAACTATTGACATGAATATTAAAGTAAAACGAAGAACACAAGTGTTCAAATGAAAAAGCGGAGCGTGTCTCTCTCCCACACATGGATTGTGATACGTCTCCGACGTATCGATAATTTCTTATGTTCCATGCCACATTATTGATGATATCTAAATGTTTTATGCACACTTTATGTCATATTCGTGCATTTTCTGGAACTAACCTATTAACAAGATGCCGAAGAGCCGATTGTCAGTTTTCGCTGTTTTTGGTTTCAGAAATCCTAGTAACGAAATATTCTCGGAATTCGACGAAATCAACGCCCAGGGTCCTATTTTGCCACGAAGCTTCCAGAAGACCGAAGGAGAGTCGAAGTGGGGCCACGAGGCGCCGCCACACTAGGGCGGCACGGCCCAGGCCCTGGCCGCGCCGACCTATGGTGTGGGGCCCTCGTGTGGCCCCCCGCGTTGCCCTTCCGCCTACAAATAGCCTCCGTTGCGAAACCCCCAGTACCGAGAGCCACGATACGGAAAACCTTACTGAGACGCCGCCGCCGCCAATCCCATCTCGGGGGATTCTGGAGATCTCCTCCGGCACCCTGCCGGAGAGGGGATTCATCTCCCGGAGGACTCTTCACCGCCATGGTCGCTTCCGGAGTGATGAGTGAGTAGTTCACCCCTGGACTATGGGTCCATAGCAGTAGCTAGATGGTTGTCTTCTCCTCATTGTGCTTCATTGTTGGATCTTGTGGGCTGCCTAACATGATCAAGATCATCTATCTGTAATGCTATATGTTGTGTTTGTCGGGATCCGATGGATAGAGAATACTATGTTATGTTAATTATCAAGTTATTACCTATGTGTTGTTTAAGATCTTGCATGCTCTCCGTTATTAGTAGAGGCTCGGCCAAGTTTTCGCTATTAACTCCAAGAGGGAGTATTTATGCTCGATAGTGGGTTCATGTCTCCGTGAATGCAGGGAGTGATGTAAACCCCTAAGGTTATGGATGTGTCTGTTGCCACTAGGGATAAAACATTGATGCTATGTCCGAGGATGTAGTTATTGATTACATTACGCACCATACTTAATGCAATTGTCCGTTGTTTTGCAACTTAATACTTGGAAGGGGTTCGGACGATAACCCGAAGGTGGACTTTTTAGGCATAGATGCATGCTGGATAGCGGTCTATGTACTTTGTCGTAATGCCCAATTAAATCTCACTATATTTATCATGACATGTATGTGCATTGTTATGCCCTCTCTATTTGTCAATTGCCCGACCGTAATTTGTTCACCCAACATGCTTTTATCTTATGGGAGAGACACCTCTAGTGAACTCGTGGACCCCGGTCCACTCTTTTATACCGAAATACAAATCGTCGCAATACTTGTTCTTTCATCGTTCTTGCAAACAATCATCTTCCACACAATGCGGTTAATCCTTTGTTACAGCAAGCCGGTGAGATTGACAACCTCACCTGTTTCGTTGGGGCAAAGTACTTTGGTTGTGTTGTGCAGGTTCCACGTTGGCGCCGGAATCTCCGGTGTTGCGCCGCACTACATCCAACTCGCCATCAACCTTCAACGTGCTTCTTGACTCCTACTGGTTCGATTAAACCTTGGTTTCTTACTGAGGGAAACTTGCCGCTGTGCGCATCACACCTTCCTCTTGGGGTTCCCAACGGACGTGTCAACTACACGCATCAGATTGCTAGGATCCGAATTTATTCAAACAAAAACAAAAATAAAAGCATACAGACGCTCCAAGTAAAGCACATAAGATGTGACGGAATAAAAATATAGTTTCACTAGAGGTGACTTGATAAGTTGTCGATGAAGAAGGGGATGCCTTGGGCATCCCCAAGCTTAGATGCTTGAGTCTTCTTGAAATATGCAGGGATGAACCATGTGGGCATCCCCAAGCTTAGACTTTTCACTCTTCTTGATCATATTATATCATCCTCCTCTCTTGACCCTTGAAAACTTCCTTCACACCAGACTCAAAACAATCTCATTAGAGGGTTAGTGCATAATCAAAAATTCGCATGTTCAGCAAGGACACAATCATTCCCAACACTTCTGAACATTACCCAAGGTTACTGAAATTTAATGGAGCAAAGAAATCCACTCAAACACAGTAAAAGAGGCAATGTGAAATAAAAGGCAGAATCTGTCAAAACAGAACAGTCCGTAAAGACGAACTTTTTCGAGGCACTTAACTTGCTCAGATGAAAAATCTCAAATTGAATGAAAGTTGCGTACATATCTACATATCTGAGGATTACTCATGAATTTTCGCAGATTTTTCTGAGTTTCCTACAGAGAGATCTACTCAAATTCGTGACAGCTAGAAATGCATTTCACGCGTAAATCCAAATCTAGTATCAACTTTACTATCAAAGAATTTACTTGGCACAACAATGCAATAAAGTAAAAATAAGGAGAGGTTGCTACAGTAGTAACAACTTCCAAGACACAACAAAACAGTAGTAAAATAAAAACATGGGTTATCTCCCAAGAAGTGCTTTCTTTATAGCCATTAAGATGGGCTCAGTAATTTTAATGATGCTCTCGCAAGAAATAAGAGTTGAAGCAAAGGAGAACATCAAAAGAAAATAAGAAACACTTTTAAGTCTAACCACTTCCTATGAAAAGGAATCTTGTAAATAAACAAGTCATATACGCATAATGCAACAAGCATAGAAAGGCAACACAAGCGCAACTTCAAGATTCTCAACATAAAGAGGGGAAACTTAATATTATTAAGATGCATACAACCATGTTTCCCTCTCTCATAATAACTTTTAGTAGTATCATGAACAAACTCAACAATATAACTATCACATAAAGCATTCTTATTCACATGCATAAAAGTATCATTACTCTCCATATAAGCATAATCAATTTTATTAGTAATAGTGGGAGTAAAACTATCACAACCATCATTGTAATCATCATAATTTGCAGGCATGGTATAATCATACTAAACTTTATCCTCCATTGTAGGTGGCACCAAAATACCACTATCATTATAATCATCATAAATGGGAGGCAAAGTATCATCAAAGAAAATTTTCTCCTCAAAACTTGGGGGACTAAAAATGTCACAACCAGCTTCCCCAAGCTTAAATTCTTCCATAGCATTAGCAATAATAGTGTTCAAAGACTTCATGCTAATAACATTGCTACAACTATTTTGCAAAAAAAGTTCCATGGGTTTTTTAATTCTCTCTTCAAACACATCATGTCCTAATTCAATATAAAGTTCATAAAGATCTCTAATTTTTTTGTTGTTTTCCATTAAGCCTAACTAGTGAAAATAAAAACAAGAAACAAAAAGATGCGATTGCAGGATCTAAAGGAAATAGCTCCGAGCACTCACACACCGGCAACAGTGCTAGGAAATAGCTTAGTAGTCGGAGGATGTGAATACCTTTTACCTTACCTCCCGGCAACGGCGCCGTGAAAATAGCTTGATGTCTACGCACGCTTCTATTCCCGTAGACAGTGTTGGGCCTCCAAGAGCAGAGGTTTGTAGAACGAGCAGCAAGTTTCCCTTAAGTGAATCACCCAAGGTTTATCGAACTCGGGGAGGTAGAGGTCAAAGATATCCCTCTCAAGCAACCCTGCAATTAAGATACAAGAAGTCTCTTGTGTCCCCAACACACCTAATACACTTGTCAGATGTATATGTGCACTAGTTCGGCGAAGAGATAGTGAAATACAAGTAATATGGATGATTATGAGTAGTAATTGCAATCTGAAATAAAAATGGCAGCAAGCGAACATGTAACGTAACTTGTTGGAAACGGTGTTTCAATGCTTAGAAACAAGGCCTAGGGATCATACTTTCACTAGTGGACACTCTCAACAATGATCACATAACTTGAATAAATAAATGCTACTCTTAAACACTCTCTTGTTGGATAACAAACACCATTCATTGTGTAGGGCTACAAAGCACACCTCAAGCCGGAGTAAACAAGCTCCACAACTTCATAAAGGAATCACACACGATGCGCACACTGTCACCGTCACACCGTGAGAGTGAATCCGGAGTTCATATTAAAGTAACCTCTAGAGTGCATAATAGACCGTTGCAATTTAGACCGAGTACTAACATAGCATACACACTGTCACCAATAGCTATGAAAGGGGAAATAGATCACATCAATACTATCATAGTAATAGTTAACTTCATAATCCACAAGAGATTACAATCATAACCTACGCCAAGTACTACATGATGCACACACCGTCAACTTTACATCATGAAGGAGGAATAGACTACTTTAATAACATCACTAGAGTAGCACATAGATTAATAGTGATACAAAGCTCATGATCACATAAAGATCACACCATGGGAGAGAGAGATGAACCACATTGCTACCGGTAGAGCCCACAACCTCGGGGGAGAACTACTCCCACCTCATCATGGGAGACATCAACGACGATGAAGATGGCGGTGGTGTCGATGGAGATGACTCCGGGGGCAATTCCCCGTCCCGGCAGCGTGCCGGAATAGAGACTTCTGTCCCCCGAAACTTGTCTTCGCGATGGCGGCGGCTACGGAACTCTTCGTGGAATATCGTCGGGTGTTTTAGGGTTTTCACGACGGACAGAATATATAGGCAAAAGGGCGGAGTTGGAGGAGTCCCGAGGTGGGGTCCCCACCTGGCGGCGCGGCCAAGGGGTGGCCCGCGCCCCCCTAGGGTGTGGGATCCTCGCGGCCCCCCTTCGTCTCTTCTTCGGACTCCGTGAAGCGCCTGGAAAAATAAGAACGTGGCTTTTTGTTTCGTTCAATTCCGAGAATATTTCCTGTGTAGGATTTCTGAAACCAAAAACAGCAGAAAACAGAAACTGGCGCTTCAGCATCTTGTTAATAGGTTAGTTCCGGAAAATGCATCAAAACGATATAAAGTATGAATAAAACATGTAGGTATTGTCATAAAACTAGCATGGAACATAAGAAATTATAGATACGTTGGAGACGTATCAGTTATGCATGACTGTCATGTAACGTGTCCGCAGGTTCCACTGGATTCTGCTAATAATTCAATTTGACAACTCCAGAGTTAAAGTCATGGACTCTCTGAATATGGACCCAAAGCATTGGCCCGGCATAAGAGCAATGTTGCAAAAGTAATTGTGTTCAATCATTTGCGCACTATATCGACCTCTTTCGTTCATTTCCTGATATCAAGTAATTAGTAACTCCCTTGCTCATTTTCTTTGCCCTGCACGGTTTGGAAACGGTTCATAAAGACAAATGATACCAGTGAATTCAAAGAGTTGCTAACATTTAGAAGGTTAGCTAATGTTCCAAGTCAGTCAAAGGGGACCAATCTATATGGATACTACGTTTGTGAGTTCATCCGGAGACACACCTCTGAGCGGAGGGCTGCGGATATCAACTTACGGATAAGTGACTTGCATGAGAAGCTTAATCCAGAAGCTCGCTTCCGACCAATTCAAGAGGAATTAGCAGGATTTCTGATGAGGGACGTCCTTGATCCTAATGGACAACACTATTACGAGGACGAAGAACTTCTAACGCCGTAAAATTAATTATGGTTGTATATGGAAACTTGTTCGAAATTATATATATGGTCACAAGAGATTGAATATTATATATTCCTCTTGAATTCTTCCTGTTTGAAACTGTATATTCATATGCATCAACGTGTAACGTGTATTAGCGTAGAATATGTGTACTGCAACATATTTGAAATTGAAATAAAACATAAAATAAAATATAAAAGAAATGAAAATACAACAAAATAAAACCAGATTTAAACCCTAAACCTGGAGAGCCCTTTAGTCCCGGTTGATCAGACCAACCGGGACTAAAGGTACTCCGACCCGAAGCACGTCTGCAGCCCACGTGGATGTACCTTTAGTCCCGATCGTAAGCAACCGGGACTAAAGGGGGGTGGGGGGCTTTAGTCCCGCTTATTTAATCCCGGTTGCACATCCAAGACTAAAGCCCTTTATGAATCGGGACTGAAGACCCTTTTTCTACTAGTGAGCTGCTCCTGAGAGCTTCATCATGGACTGGATCCTGTTGCTCCTTCCGCAAGTTGCACAATTTTTACACAACGTGGTTTAGAAGGCAACGAAGATTTGCAACAGGAAGTAGCCATGGACAGAATGACATGTTGATGCATAGTATGGTTCCCGTTGAGGATAGTGCTCCTGGTTTGATAGAATGGAGTGTAAATAGCAATAAAAACACACCTTGCCCGCCAAAGGCAATTGGTGGTTGCGGAGATGCTTCGTTCTTGAACTTAAGTCATTGTTGGAGGAGAATGTTATTTTTAACTTACTGGAGATGGAGAAGGCTAATTCAGTTGTCAACAATGAAGGAATGCTGGAGGTTGGAGGGTTCAAAATGTACCTAATTTACCAACTCTTGTGAGATTGGTGAGATGAGCAGTGGTACGTCACAGAAATTGGCTTGTATAGAGAACTTGAGACATATATTGCCCAAATGTTGAAGATGTTCAAAATAGAGCTTTAGATCATTTCCAGTACCGGGCGTCGTCCCCCGCACCGGGCGACTCGGGCGGAACCCTAGCGCCGCCGCCACTACCTCCCCCTCCTCCGATCTCCCTCCTCCCTGCCGCCGCTGGCGCGCGCGTGCGGGCAAAGCTCGTGAAGCTCTCGGTGGCGGCAGGTCTCCCTCTCGCGTCGCGCGCGGAGGCGGCGCCGGATCCGCGGCGGTGAGATCGGCCGGCGGCGGGGCTGGTCGGTGGCCAACGTGGTAGGATCCGGGGTGGGATCCGGGCGGCGGCCTCGGGCGGCTGTTTCTGCGGCGCGTCGCGCCGGCTGCCCTGGCAAGGGCTGCGGTTGCCGGGTGAGGCTTCGACGATGCGGCCGGCGGCGGGGGTGACTCCGATGGCTGCGGATCCGGCCTCTTCGTTGACGTGGCCGTGCCTGGTGGTGGCCGGTGAGTCCTCTGCGCCCCCTCCTTCCGGCGGCTCACGTTCGGTTTTGGGGGTGGCGGATGACTCGGCGACGGGTCTGTGGTCGGTGGCGGCCTCCTCTTCCGCCGATGAGGTCGACCGGCGGGCGGCGGCGAGGGGGCCTGCCGTTCTGCCTTATAAAGGTGGCAGTCCTAGGGTTTCTCTCGCGCCAAGTGAAGATCGTTCAGAAGCTTCTTCCCACCGAGCTTGCTGGATTGTCGTGTTCCGGAAGTTCCCGCCGGCGAAATTCATTGTGCGATCAATGCCCGAAGATTGCTGGATTGGGTGTTTTCGGTCGAGCGCACCCATGTTTTTTATCTGACCGTTTGGTTTCAGAGGGAGCGCTTCGAAGCTCTGCTGGTTGTTAATATCATGGAGCTTGTTTTCTTTCCATGGTGCTGGCGGAGAAGGTCATGAAAGTCAAGATTGGTGGAAGAGCGATGGTGGTCGGATCTTGGTGGTGAGATGTGATACGTCTCCGACGTATCGATAATTTCTTATGTTCCATGCTACATTATTGATGATATCTACATGTTTTATACACATTATATGTCGTATTTATGCATTTTCCGGCACTAACCTATTAACGAGATGCCGAAGAGCCGGCTTGTTGTTTTCTGCTTGTTTTTGGTTTCGTAAATCCTAGTGAAGAAATATTCTCGGAATTGGACGAAATCAACGCCCAGGGTCCTATTTTTGCACGAAGCTTCCAGAAGACCGAGGGGGAAAGGAAGTGGGGCCACGAGGCGCCGACACGCTAGGGCGGCGCGGCCTGGCCATTGGCCGCGCCGGCCTGGTGTGTGGGGCCCCCCGCGTTGCCCTTCCGCCTACTTAAAGCCTTCATCGCGAAACCCTCTGTACCGAGAGCCACGATACGGAAAACCTTACTGAGACGCCGCCGCCGCCAATCCCATCTCGGGGGATTCGAGGAGATCGCCTCCGGCACCCCGCCGGAGAGGGGAATCATCTCCCGGAGGACTCTTCATCGCCATGATCGCCTCCGGAGTGATGAGTGAGTAGTTCACCCCCGGACTATGGGTCCATAGCAGTAGCTAGATGGTTGTCTTCTCCTCATTGTGCTTCATTGTTGGATCTTGTGAGCTGCCTAACATGATCAAGATCATCTATCCGTAATACTATATGTTGTGTTTGTCGGGATCCGATGGATAGAGAATACTATGTTATGTTAATTATCAAGTTATTACCTATGTGTTGTTTATGATCTTGCATGCTCTCCGTTATTAGTAGAGGCTCGGCCAAGTTTTTGCTCTTAACTCCAAGAGGGAGTATTTATGCTCGATAGTGGGTTCATGCCTCCATTAAATGCGGGACAATGACAGAAAGTTCTAAGGTTGTGGATGTGCTCGTTGCCACTAGGGATAAAACATTGATGCTATGTCTAAGGATGTAGTTATTGATTACATTACGCACCATACTTAATGCAATTGTCTCGTTGTTTTGCAACTTAATACTCGGAAGGGGTTCGGATGATAACTCGAAGGTGGACTTTTTAGGCATAGATGCATGTCGGATAGCGGTCTATGTACTTTGTCGTAATGCCCAATTAAATCTCACTATATTTATCATATCATGTATGTGCATTGTTATGCCCTCTCTATTTGTCAATTGCCCGACTGTAATTTATTCACCCAACATGCTTTTATCTTATGGGAGAGACACCTCTAGTGAACTGTGGACCTCGGTCCTATTCTTTACATCGCATACAATCTACTGGCAATACTTGTTTTACTCGTTTTCTGCAAACAATCATCTTCCACACAATACGGTTAATCCTTTGTTACAGCAAGCCGGTGAGATTGACAACCTCACCGTTCCGTTGGGGCAAAGTACTTTGGTTGTGCTCGTGCGGGTTCCACGTTGGCGCCGAATCCCTGGTGTTGCGCCGCATTACATTCCGCCACCATTAACCTTCAACGTGCTTCTTGGCTCCTCCTGGTTCGATAAACCTTGGTTTCTTTCTGAGGGAAAACTTGCTACTGTCTGCATCACACCTTCCTCTTGGGGTTCCCAACGGACGTATCAGCATCCCCAAGCTTAGTTCTGCTCCCCAAAAATTGTAGATATCATCAATAATCCCCAGTTTGGGGATGCTGATACGTCTCCGACGTATCGACAATTTCTTATGTTCCATGCTACATTATTGATGATATCTACATGTTTTATACACATTATATGTCGTATTTATGCATTTTCCGGCACTAACCTATTAACGAGATGCCGAAGAGCCGATTCGTTGTTATCTGCGTTTTTGGTTTCGTAAATCCTAGTAAAGAAATATTCTCGGAATTGGACGAAATCACCTGGGGTCCTATTTTTGCACGAAGCTTCCAGAAGACCGAGGGGAAAGGAAGTGGGGCCACGAGGCGCCGACACGCTAGGGCGGCGCGGCTCGGCTCATTGGCCGCGCCGGCTCGGTGTGTGGGGCCCTCGTGTGGCCCCCGCGTTGCCCTTCCGCCTACTTAAAGCCTTCGTCGCGAAACCCTCTGTACCGAGAGCCACGATACGGAAAACCTTACTGAGACGCCGCCGCCACCAATCCCATCTCGGGGGATTCAGGAGATCGCCTCCCTCACCCTGCCGGAGAGGGGAATCATCTCCCGGAGGATTCTTCATCGCCATGATCGCCTCCGGAGTGATGAGTGAGTAGTTCACCCCTGGACTATGGGTCCATAGCAGTAGCTAGATGGTTGTCTTCTCCTCATTGTGCTTCATTGTTGGATCTTGTGAGCTGCCTAACATGATCAAGATCATCTATCTGTAATACTATATGTTGTGTTTGTTGGGATCCGATGGATAGAGAATACTATGTTATGTTAATTATCAAGTTATTACCTATGTGTTGTTTATGATCTTGCATGCTCTCCGTTATTAGTTGAGGCTCTGGCCAAATTTTTGCTCTTAACTCCAAGAGGGAGTATTTATGCTCGATAGTGGGTTCATGCCTCCATTAAATCTGGGACGGTGACGTGAAAGTTCTAAGGTTGTGGATGTGCTCGTTGCCACTAGGGATAAAACATTGATGCTATGTCTAAGGATGTAGTTATTGATTACATTATGCACCATACTTAATGCAATTGTCCGTTGTTTTGCAACTTAATATCGGAAGGGGTTCGGATGATAACCTCGAAGGTGGACTTTTTAGGCATAGATGCATGCTCGGATAGCGGTCTATGTACTTTGTCGTAATGCCCAATTAAATCTCACTATATTTATCATATCATGTATGTGCATTGTTATGCCCTCTCTATTTGTCAATTGCCCGATTGTAATTTGTTCACCCAACATGCTTTTATCTTATGGGAGAGACACCTCTAGTGAACTGTGGACCCCGGTCCTATTCTTTACATCGCATACAATCTACCGCAATACTTGTTTTATCGTTTTCTCGCAAACAATCATCTTCCACACAATACGGTTAATCCTTTGTTACAGACAAGCCGGTGAGATTGACAACCTCACTGCTTTCGTTCGGGCAAAGTACTTTGGTTGTGCCTGTGCAAGTTCCACGTTGGCGCCGGAATCCCTGGTGTTGCGTCGCATTACATTCCGCCACCATCAACCTTCAACGTGCTTCTTGGCTCCTCCTGGTTCGATAAACCTTGGTTTCTTTCTGAGGGAAAACTTGCTACTGTCTGCATCACACCTTCCTCTTGGGGTTCCCAACGGACGTGTGTCAACTGCACGCATCAAGATGGAACTGGCTTGGTGTTCCGGGCTTCACAGCAGCGGTATGAAAGTGGGGGCGAAAACACAGGTGAAGTTCAGAGCCCTACCTTTCAGGGTGAAAACCCAAGGTCTGGCCTTAACTGGTTGTGCCTGGCAATGACCTTGTTGGAGGCATTGTTTTGAGAGCGGGACTATCTTCAGGGTGTATACCTAAGATCTTTGATCGGGCGACGACGGTGTTAGAGCACTGTTCCCTTCTTGAAGGCGTCGTTTTTGAAGAGTCTATATTTCAGGTGTTGTCTTGTGGTGGATGTATTGCTGTTGTTAGGCCCGAGATACTGTAGCGGGACTTTTGTTTCTTAGTTTTTTTTTTCTTTTTTTGGCTGTGTATCCGTAGTGCCATTGGGGTGTTGCGTTGTTGCAGAGACTAGGTGTAATTGGTATCTTTTGATATTAATATATTCCTTTTATCGAAAAAAGATCATTTCCAGTAGCACTCGTTGAAGGGTCACTCTGTTACAGCTCGTGGGTCGGACCAATGGTCATCAGGTCATGTGATGGGCTTTACCATAAAAGACAGACAAGAATGAACATGAGCGTCTCTCTGTTACAGCTCGTGGGTTTGAGATAACTGGTATCATGGTGGGTATTGTTTATAGAATAATATTGCTATAATTTTCCATTGACAAAACTGATATCAAGGATTGCTAGATATAAACTCATTAGAGACTACTATTACGTGCATGCTTTTGCTTCTGTCCTCGAAACATCCTTTCGTCCCGCTTTATAAATAAAACTACACACGGCTAAATTGATAGGAGGTGATGAGAAAAACTTATTACAAAGCAAATCAAGGATAAACAAAAAAGTATAACAGAATCCAAGACTTGCCCCTAAGCCAACGAAGCGAAACCGAGGGAGATCCAAGCTCAACGACGACGCCTCTAAGAGGGTAACGAGCATGGTGAATTTCTTGGAATGTAGGATTTTTTTTTTACTTCTGTTTCTTTTCATAAGAAATTTTTGCAATCTTAAATTCTTAATTGGCTCGTCGAAACTTCTTATACAAGGGAACATAGGGAGTATTTTTGTTTGTATATATCTTTAATCTATGTGTACACGGTCAGTTATTGTGCTTGTTAAAACATAAGAATTCAAGTTAACAAAGTTTTATGAATATAACTTCCGTTTGTGCAAGTGCAAGCATACTTTCTAGTGCTAGGATGTGTTAGTGGTGGCGGGCAAGCCCGAAGTTTTTGGGGTATGTTAAACACGGGAGTTCGGTTTACCTCTTCTCAAATAGATATGCTATGTCACGGTTAGGAATTTAGGATCTAGATCATTTTTATTTTGATATGGAATATTCTTAACGCAACCTTTGCTTGTTGAATCGAAGTGCAGGTTGAAGTAAATACTCACTTATTTTTTGATGGGTATTCCCGTGGAGTTGTTAGTCCTTAGGGTTTCCGTTTGCATGATGCATACCGAGATGCACGTGTGGCGTGAATGCTTGTTGTGATGTAGATTCGATTGATTTAGCCAGCCTCAACATTTATAAGTCAAAAGTCTGAGGTGCATAGTAAAATTACAAGTTGGAAAGAGAAAAGGAGAATATGAACGATACCACCAAGCCTAAATACTTATCACCCAACAACACCGGACATATAAGGAGTGAACTTGGATAGGTCGAGAGTACTAGGAGAAACGAAATCCTCTTGCATAGTGATTACTTTACACATTGCAGAGCTAGGACAATCATTGTTTCCGTAATCGAGTAGGTGAGGAGACAGTGAGACACAACGTACGGGTCTCTAGTTGTGTCCCACAAACGAAGTTCGGCAAAAGCGTTGGACCACTCAATTGGGAGATCCCGCCACGAGGTGCCGTGTTTAGGGCATGCCCATTCTTAGCTGCGTCCCCTGACGGCATCCCAAATTATTTGTATTTATTTATGCAATTTCTATTCTTTGAACACACCGATTTTTAGACTTTAAACACACAAATAAATCTGATTTTATATGAATTTTTTTTACGAATGGAAATAAAACATACAATAAATCCAACTTAATGTTCAATTTGATCAAGACACCAACATAGTTCATGGCTATCTTTTAAGCCTTCACAAATGCTATATGAGACCATTATGCATTTTCGCATTTATGGCGAGAAAATTAGCAAAATTCGCTGGAATATGGTGATCAACATCCACAAGAGGATCTCATAGGGACCCACATGGGTGTTCGCTCGAATCTTCTGCTCATGCTCGACAATCATATTGTGGATGATCACACAAACATTTATCACCTCTCACATTTGATCTTGAGACTAGGTAAGAGCATGTACCGAAGAATAGAAAATCGAGCTTGGAGCACACTAGATGTCGGCTTGACATCCTTCCTGCAACTTTCCTCTCGCGAATCATAGTGAGACTTCATCTCTCCTAGAGGCTCGGAGATGATCTTGACAAATGGCGTCCATCTTGGATAGTTGCCATGGGTTAGGTAATACCTTTTGGCATGTGTGCACTCATTGATCTTATAGTTGCATGGTGGAACATGATCTTCAACTACTTTCGCAAACGCTAAAGAGTGTTACAACATGTTGATGTCACTATGCGATTCTGCCATGCCAAAGATACAATACCAAATCCACAAGTATTGATTTGACACAACTTTAAGTACCACACACCCCTTGTACAAATCTTGCTAAGCAAACCGACAGTTCATCCATGACAAATGCATGCAGTCTATGCTTTCAAGCACTCTAGAAAATCCTCTCGTTGCGTTTTGTGCCATGATCCTAGCAGTCTCTCCTTCATTTGGTCCTGTCAACTAGTATGCCCCAAACTTTCCGACCACCGCTTTGCAGAATATATAAATGCATTCAATGGTTGTAGACTCACTAATGTGAAGGTAGTTGACCCTTGAATCAACAAGGTCTCCATATGCAAGAATCCTCGTGGCAGCGATGCATTTCTGAATTGATGAGAAACCAATCAAGCCACAACAGTTTGGCTTTAGCACGGATTACTTATCATACTCTCTCAGGCATGAAGAATCAACATGAAAAACTCCTTGCTCATCCAATATATAGCGCCCCCGATAATCTTTGGTGTATGTTGCATCGTGGAAAAGTAGTCGGTATAGAGCATGGTATGAACCTCCATCCTTTGTCGGGGCTTGGTTTTCTTCTCACAAAATTGGAACCTCCACACTGTTGAGGCTTCTTCTGCTCGACGGCTTGCGTTTATCGATGACAATTGATGATCGACAAGTGCTCCTTAATGTAGGCATCGAAGGCATCCTCCTCCATCAATTGATGGATCATAATGTTGTGTGTTGTCCATGTCTACGAATCAACAAACAAATCGTCAATCAAATGAGTGACAATGAGAGAGGCAAGAACTACGAAATGTCACCTACCAAGCAAACGGCCGAACACCTTGCGTGCGTGGTGGGTGTGCGGAGTGGTCGTGGCGTTCGGGGCCCGAGATGAAGAACACCGACGACAAATGGATGGCTAGTGAGGGGGATGCACTGCTGAAGCAGATGCAAACGAACTAAAACACTGAAATGGGTTGTGGCGGCGGCGGGAGGGGTGGAGGGGATGCACGATGTGGAAGAGGGGGCGAATGGGCTGGGACACTGGTAGGTGGTACCTGGAGGGGCGTGGCTTCCATCTGGAGTGCTGAGGGCGTGCCGTGTGGAGCGGGAATGGCCTCGAAGCGTAGGACATGCTACTGAGCTGCGCCAAACGGAAACGAAGTTTTGGACATGCAGATAAATTGTTGTTATTTGTCCAGCATGCTCGAAAACGATTTGAAGACGCCGACCGAAGATGCTTTATAGACCTAAACTAGTAAGAACAGTTTAGGTTTTTTTTAAGCGTGTAAGTTACAGAAAGTAGCACCAGCCCACGAATACTATTTAAAGAAAAGTAGCACCAGCTTGGGCTTTAGGCCCAAGAGACCATCAGTACGCTTACGACCATGACCCCAGCCCGCCGGCAGCGATAGCTTATATATAATAACTGGAGAAGCGCTAGGGTTTTAACCCCTCTTCTTTCTGCCCTCCTAGCGCCGCCGCCTCCGTCGTCGTAGCAGAAGCAGCGACTCCCATCGCCAGCAGCTGAAGAAAAGTTCGTGTTCTCTCCCTCCCCTTCTCCTCTGCCTCGCCGTACTTACGGGCTAGGTCGATCCGTGTGCGCGTGATTAGTTGATGTGATTGATGATGCTGTTACCTAGTTTCGTTGGGATTTTATTTCGCCATATGTCTAAGTTGGAGGCATCTTGATGATCCTGGTAGATCTTTCTCTTAGTTTCAACTTGTATTCTTGAGTTTTTTGCGGTTATTAGTAGCTGGTGTTTAGATCTCGAATCGGCCTCGGGTTCCTACTTGCGAAATTGGCGATGTGCTATATTGGTATTGGACAGTAGACAGGGTAACATGATAGTTAATTCCATGTTTCTAATTGAACTAGGCGATGGTTTCTATTCTTACCTTGATCTCTACGTACACGGACATTTGGTTGCTCTCCTGTATTATTTGAATTATGTGTGAACACAAATTTTAGCCTTGGCCAGAACAATTGAACTGTGCAGTACCTGTTTCTGACGCTGCTCCTGCTTTGCCTAAAGCAATTCCCTCTGTTTGTGCAGCATGGACACTCAGGTCAAGCTTGCGGTTGTGGTCAAGGTGATGGGCCGCACCGGCTCCAGGGGTCAGGTGACCCAGGTCAGGGTGAAGTTCTTGGATGACCAGAACCGTCTCATCATGAGGAACGTCAAGGGCCCTGTCCGTGAGGGCGACATCCTCACCCTCCTCGAGTCTGAGCGTGAGGCCAGGAGGCTGCGCTGAGCGCTTGTTTTCCCTGTCTCCCGAAGTAAAATGCTGTTGCCTTCTTACTGTACTGCGTTTGAATCAAGTTCTTGAACACTGGTTACAGCTTTCGCGTAGGCTATGGAGGTGTAATGAGTACTTCACTGGTTGCAGTTTTGTTATGTTGCCTAAATTAAATCGCACTGTTGTTTGAGACCTGATCATGCTGTCACCTCTTGGTAATGTGAATTGATTGGATAACTGCTATGTTGGATGCCTCTGTGTGCTGTTACAAATCTGAGTCATTTTGTGTACGGAGTATTTATAAATTCATTCATGATGTGCCTGTGCCTGCAATATGGTCTTAATAAGCTTGATAAAATATCTAAATTGCTTGTTCTCTACGAAAGTTGGCCATCTAATTTAGCATTACAATTCTCTGGCTTGCTCTTCTATGTACAACACCCTGCAGTATAGTTTCTTCTATCCTTATAGATAATTATCTGTAGAGTCGGTAACATCTTCGTCAAGGGGACTGCCTTTATGCATGTTAGGAATGCTGTTTGTTTTCAAGGTATCTGGTTTATGAAAACACAGCTTGATTCACTCGGTGCTTTATGAAAGACATTGCTTCCCTTGCTTCTTGCGTATACAAACATGGTGCATGTTAGGAATGTCTTGGCGTATACAGACATTGCTTCTTGGCTTCTTGTAGCTTGTTGGATCATAGGTATGCTGTTGTGTTCTAGGGATATCGTTGCACTAGGCAAGTAATTGCTGCGTCAGTTCATGCTTGTCATGTAGGAATAGTTTGCTCCAGTTGAATTCGATGTAGAGTTGCCGCTTTGAGGCTAAACTTAAACTATCATGTTCACCTTCTGTTGGGTTTCAACTGCATGTTTAATTTGCAAGTAAACTTACCTACTAACAAGTCCATAGACAAAGGATACAAATCAGACTAGAAACACATTGCTGGAAAAGTTATAGCAGCGCCTGGTAGGCGGATGACTGTGTTATGAAAAACGACATGAAACAATGTTCTGTTGTGTTTGTGGAACTGATCACCAGCCACTGTTGCAGCTTGTTGGATAATGCGCATGTGCTGTGTGTTAATGTGGATATCCCGCACTAGGCAAGCAATTCATGTGTCTGGTGTGCTTTGCTTGTCAGGTTGGAATAGTTTGCTCTAGTTGAGATCGACATAAGAGTTGCCCGTTCTGAGGCTAAACATATACCATCGCCCTCACCTTTCTGATTGATGGGTTTCAACTGTATGTTTAATTTGCAATTGTTGAATGTAGATGGGCTGCAGCCCAAT